>NC_079317.1:16912500-17212500 GCF_029931775.1 Euleptes europaea | reverse complement strand
CATGCGTTTCATGTTGATGCCTACAAAAGCTCATGGCGCAAACAGGTTTCTCTTTTGAGGCGCCATATTTGTTAGTTAATTAAGAAGGAGCATTTTTAGCTTGCCTTTTTCTAGATCTAACTGTCCCCTGAAAAAAAGAACATTTATTAGGTGTCAGTGTTAAAAGCCCTTCTGAACAACTCTACCTTACACATCTTGTGTAAATATCAGCAATATGCAAGTCTTCCTAACAACTTCAGTAAAGCTCCTTGTGATGCTGTCACCAGCCTAACCATTTTACAGGAGGGAAGAAGAGTTGGTTTTTATATGCCGACTCTCTACTGCTTAAGGGAGAATTAAACTGGCTTACGATCACCTTCCCTTCCCCTCCCCACAACAGACACCCTGTAGGTAGGTAGGGTTGAGAGAGCTCTAAGAGAGCTGTGACTAGCCCAAGGTCACCCAGCTGGCTTCATGTGTAGCAGTGGGGAAACCAACCCGGTTCACCAGATTAGCCACTCATGTGGAGGACTGGAGAATCAAACCCGGTTCTCCATATTAGAGTCCACCTCTCCTAGACACCGCTCTTAACCACAACACCACGCTGGCTGTGCTGCTCCTGCTCCCTATTCATGCTCACAGCTACTCATGTACAAGCCTTTCTTCCCCATGTGCGACTGACAAGCTTGTGGTGGGTAGGACACAAGGGTGGAAAGGGGTGTAAGCGGGGTGCAGCGTCGGGCAGAGGAGGGGGCCTGGGCATTCTGGCTAGGGCAAGGAGACCTAAAAACCCATAACTGTCCTTGAGAACAGTACCTAGGATCTGGGAGACCCAGGTTTAAATATGTTATGCTTTACTGGCTGACTTGTCACCAGTTAATACACTTTCTTTGTCCCTATCATACATCAGAGGGTAGTTCTGAGGATAAAATTGAGAATGGCTACAGGACAGTATATGCTGCCCCGAGCTCCTTGGAGGAAGTAAGGTATAAAAATGTGCTAAATAAATAATCGCTAAGGTTATTTTATTGAGTGAAGCTTCAAAACACTCCCCTACTTCTAGCAGCAGTTTTTAAACCAGCCAACAAATGTTCAGAAGCCTCCGGGTGACTGTAGCGTTAGCTTTCAAGACTGACAGCTGCTGGCACGCATGGATTGCCGAGTTCCAGAACTCATTCATTCATCGTCCACTGTGCCCTGTAATAGAAGACAGGACCAAGGAAGGAAGCTGCATTTCCCTGTTCCTTTCTGCTGTTAGAACATTCTGGCAGAATGGCCCTGAGAGAGCTGGAAAGATGACTGGAGGTAACAATTCTAACATTTTGCTTAATTTTGGGGAATTTTAATCCCCCAATTTTTAAAAAAAGATTTCAGATTTTTCTGCAAAACCTGAGACTTCCCTTGGTTTTGTAGAAAAATTCCCCCTCTCTGTCCCTAGCTCCATTTTGTAGATCTGTTAATCATATATCCTTTATGGTGCCATTTGGAATTTGATATAAGTTCTTCATAAATTGTATTTTTGTGGTATCTTGTCTTTTTCCATTGTCTTTCTGCTCTTCCTTCTGCTGTTAAACACACATATTCTGCTGTTAAACACACATATTCACGCTCTGATAATGATCAAGGTTGAAAAAAAATTATGTTAGCCCAATTCACCCACTAGTTTTTGAAGGAAGTAAGGAAAGTGTAGGGGATTTTCTTGGGATTCAAGTTCTTCTGTTTGCTGGAAAACAGTTCAAAATCTGAAAACGGAGTATGGAAAAAGGGAGAAATTGATTGTGATACTCTGAAGTGAATCTTTGTGAAGTCTTGATTCCCCCCCCCCCAAGTACCATCTGCAACTCCATTTTCTGTTTCATTATGACCTGAGGAATGCTAGGTATCAAATTGTGCAGCCAGCCCTGCAGAATGTCTATGCATTTCTTAACCATGGACTTTCCCGCTTAGGGTACTTCAAACCAGATAAATGAAGCACTGCCCAATTCACTGGTCTCATGACTTCCTTTCACACAAGGCATAAAAACTCCCCATAATTTGAATTGTCTGTAACTGTGCTGGGGAAGTGACAGTACACTGATGACCAAACTTAAAACAGATCTTTTATAGAACTCGCCGAACGCAAGGTACATTTTTGACATACTATTGAAATTATTTTTCAGATCATCTAGTACTTCTGCATACAAATTTATAATGTGATCAGGTTCTTTTCATCCGATAGATCGCACACACATTCACACTCTGATAATGATCTTGATCAAGGTTGAAAAAAATTATGTTAGCCCAGTTCACCCACTAATTCATCCAAGAACAACCAAATATTATTTAAAATATAGTACAAATTAAAGATGCTTGCAAAGCAAGTTGAATCATTTGGTGACCCACCACCCTATAAATCCATGACTTGTTCCTGCCTACTCTGAATAGGCTTGTTCGGCAGGAGAATATGATGGTTGGAACGAGAGGCATCAGTGGGCGTCAGGACATCAGGTGAAATCGGGCTTGTGATTTGACTTCTTCAAAATGCCAAAAAAATCCACCACGTTGATGAAATGTTAGCCCCTAGGGAATGCATATGTAAGTGAGAATGTTTGCCTTTCCGTGACAAACAGGTTTTCGTTGGCATGGCAAGCTACACTTAAAAGTGTGTGTTTTTATTTATGCCAAATAAAGGTGTGATTTGATTTGATTTGATTTGAAGTGTGTGTTTTCTAATAGCAATTGATTTGATTAGATTTGCATATTACAGATTTCAAACTGAAGTGCATCAGAAGGTTGTGGTGCAAAAGGATAATACATTGTGTACGTGTCTGCGTGCCAAAATTAAACCACCAAAATTATAGTCTGCCTTCAGTGGGTTGGCTAATGAAGCAGGCATTAGGGGAAAGGTAAAGAAAAGTAAGGCATTCCAGCAGAGGACAAATGCACCATTGGTTCCTGCTTCTTCTTTGAGGGCTCTCAGTATTTATTTAGTTCCTGGATCCAAATTGTAATTTACTCTTTTTTTTCACAAGTGATAATACTCTCGACTGAAATGTCATTAACAGCGTGATGTCAAAGCAAATGTGACTTACTGTGTATTCTTAGTCCATGGGGCAGTGTTACTCATGTACATTTGTCAATAGTGCAGGAATCTCTCTTGGTCTTGCAGATCACAGACAAAGGAACCTCCATTCATTGTTTTTGACATTTCATGAATTCTAAACCTGAATTTCAGTGCTCGCTTGTTGGTAGGACTAAGGAGTCCTATAGCCTATAGTCCTATAGCCCAGGCTAGCCCAATCCTGGCAGATCTCGGAAGGTAAGCAGGGTCAGCCCTGTTTAGTACCACCTCTGAATGTCTCTTGCCTTGAAAACCCTATCGGATCACCATGAGTTGACTCTAACTCCACAGCAAAACAAAAGAAAACCTGGATGGATCCAGTGATGGTGAAATGTGTCTTGGAAAGGATGTCGAAATGACAAAAGGAAGGCAGAACTGCTCAGCTCTGATTTTGCCTCAGGCCTGGTCTAAACAATATACTTACCGTGTTCTTGGCTGGTGACATGATATCTAGTGAGAGTACTTTCCACTAGTGTTAATTGTTGCGAATTTTAATCTGTATTGAGTGGTATAAAATATATATTTTTAAATACTCGCACTGGAGGTTTCATATCTTAAGTCACTGTGAACTTCCTAAAGAGAGTTGATTTCAGCAAGTCATTTGAGAAAATCCCCCTAGACATTTTGGTTAGCGAAATGGTTAAATATGGGTTAGAGGGTAGTACTGTCGGGTGGATTCATGACTGGCTGGAGAATCTTACCCTGAGAGTAGCTATCTGTGGTACTTCCTCAAACTGGAAGTGGTCTTATGGGATGTCTCAGTGCTCTGTCCTGGGCCCGGTGCTCTTCAACATCTTAATGATTTGGAATAAGGAAGTGGAGGGAATTCCAAGCAAATGTGCAATTGATAAAAAAACTAGAGATAGCTATCACCTTATATGACAAATATTTTAAAATGATCTTAATACCATATTTACTCAAAAGAAAGGTGGCCTTGAATGTAAAATGACTTCTTCTCCAGTGTGGTGTAGTGCTTAAGAGCGACAGACTCTAATCTGGAGAACTAGGTTTGATCCCCAATCCTCTACATGAAACCTGCTGGGTGACCTTGGGCCAGTCACAGTTCTCTCAGAACTCTCTCAGCGTCACCTATCTCACAGGGTGTCTGTTGTGGGGTGGGGAGGCGATTGTTTGCCACTTTGAGACTCCTTACGGTAGAAAAAAGTGTATAAAAACCAACTCTACTTCTTCTCATTGGAGTAAATAATGTAGGTTGGATAGCTGGGCTGAAACTAACAAAATGAAAGGAGGCAAATGCGAACTTCTGCATTTAGGCAAAAATAATCCAATATGCAGGTTCAGGATGGGGAATGTGGAAAGGGTCTTGTGGTTGACTACAAGGTGAGCATGAGTCAGCAGCGTGCATTAATAAAAGCATGGTTAAGTAGCAGCCTGAGTAGCCCTGACTGGCCTGAGCTCATGAGAGTTTGGAAACTAAGCAGGGGTTAGCCATGGTTAGTACTTGGATGGGAGACCACTAAGGAAGACCAGGGTTGCTGTACAGAAGCAAACCACCTCTGCTCATCTCTTGCCTTGAAAATCCCATGAGGGGGTTGCCATAAGTCAATTGTGACTTGATGGCACTTGATTATAATACTAATAATATTTATCCAAGCCACAGAAAGTAATCGTTCTACTCTGCTCCATGCTAATACAGACCTTATCTAGAATACTGTGTCCAGTTCTAGGTTGCACAAAGTGGAGTGGGTTCAGCAGAAGCCAACAAAGAGAGGGGATTTGAAACACAACCTGCAAAGGAAGGTTGAGGGATCTGGCTATGTTTAGTCCAGAGAAGAGAAAACGGAGGGGACACATGATTGTGTTCTTCAGTTCTCTTCAGTGCTGTCTGTCACATGGAAGACAAGGGCTTCTTCTCAGATGCTCCAAAGGGCAAGATTAGATTTAATAGGCTGAAGTTACAGGAGGGTAGTTTTTCAGTTGAAAATTAGGTTCCAGAAGGAAACCAATTACCTAAAAGCTCAAGCTGAGAAGTTCACCTGGTCTAAGTAACTTGAAGACAGGGAAGTTCCACTGAGCTCATTATGCATACAACTTTTATAGTTTTAATGACATCACAGTGTTACTAGGGAAGAACTAGAAAAGAAAAATTATCCCATCCAATTAGACATAAGCAAGCATTGACGAATACATGCAGTTTAGAAATTGTATCTAGTTTCTAAAAGCTGCAGGGAGGGTTAGTCAAATATATACTCTATACCCCCTATCATTACTCAAGGACAGATGCCTTGTCTTTGACAATTAGTGTTTTAAGAAAAGAAAAGCCAGCAGAATCACTTGCCAGGTTACAAAGGTTCATTTTTTGGCCAGAGAAGAACCTTGCAGAAAATAAAGATGGCTTCACTTATGCTAACTTAAAATTCACTCAGACTTAGAAGGGGGAATTGGCAGGAAATCTCCCATTTTTCAGTGCAAACTCTTGATCTATTTAATTAAACACCTTGGGTAAAAGGGGAAGGGCTTATTTCTTCTGATGTTTTCCTTCCCTTTGTCATTGCCTCTGTCACATCTCACTCTATCCCCCTCGTTCCCCCAACACATAGGAACTGTTTTTCAGTGAGCTTGGGAGACGGCAAGGGGGGAAAGGGTAAGAGATCTGTTTTGTGAACTTGTCCCATTCAGTTCTTTGAATGGAATCGAGTGTGCGTAAATGACCCAGAAAGTATCATCCTGATAATTTTTCATTGGTTACAGCTAGCAGTTATTCTGGCGGCATACACGTCTTAGAAATGGCTGTATTTTTAATTTTTTTCTGTGCACGAGGATCTATAAAAAGACTCTTGGGTCTGCTTTGAAGCAATCATAACTGAAGTGTCCATAGAGCAGAATAAAATATGGCATTACCAATGACAATAGCAAAGGGTGAGATGGAGAAAAAATCAGTTCATACAAAAGCTTCAGCTGTGCTTGCAGATTTAACTGGTTAGAAGGTATAATTTCTGCAGTGTGATTATCTTAGTCTCCAAAGAGTATCCTATGTAATACGCTTTTTTAAAATGCTGATTTCCAGTAGGTGACTTTTTAAAATTGATTTTGTTATTCCTTTAGGTTAAAGAAGTCAACGATTGACAGCATCAACTCGGAACCGATTCACTGTTCAATTTTCTGTTGCCTTTTCTTCTCTGTTCAAAGATCAATGTCATTGTGCTTTCCCATCTCCATTATACAGGTAAACTCTATTTATTTATATTTAACAGAAGTTATACCCTTGCCTTTCCTCCCTCATAAGGGCTATTGAGGTGGCTAACAAATGAAAGCATACATGATGAAAACACATCTTAAAAACCATTAAAACCAACATGACCTATGGTAAATAAGCAAGAGTGTTGATTTAGGTTTTGATTGTCTATTTATTTATTTACTTATTTATTCATTCATTTGTTTGTTTATTTATATGACTTATATTCTGCCCTCTTCACCAAAAGCAGCATAATCAGCAGCCTGAACATGCAAGTTAGCAGGCTGTGGAAATGGAGCATTCTCTGGGCCAGTTGCATACTTGTTGGGAGAGTGTTCCATAATTGAGGTGTCACCCAGAGATATAAAAGAAGATGGAAATTGTAAACCACAGAAAAATCTAGGGGGTAGGGTAGGGTTGCCAGCTCCGGGTTGGGAAATGCCTGGAGATTTTGAGGGTGGAGCCTGAGGAGGGTGGGGTTTGGGGAAGGGAGGGACTTCAGTGGGGTATAATGCCATAGAGTCCACCTTCCAAAGTGGCCATTTTCTCCAGGTGAACTGATCTTTATCGCCTGGGGATCAGTCATAATCCCAAGAGATCTCCAGCTACCACCTGGAGGTTGGCACCCCTAGGGTTAGGCAGGGGCAGAGAAAAAACAGAAATGTTGGGGAAATGGAAATTTATCCAAGACTTAGCTTTACTGTCAAACATCAACTTGTTTTTTTGCTTTAACAATATAGCATGCATACTTTTAACAGCATTTAAAACGATATTGCTTGGCATATTTAGATAGTTTAATAGTATAAATGATTGCCACTGCAATCCTAGAAAGTTTATAAGGGTAGGACTCTGCTTAGTATTGCAGTGTTAGTTTTCCACAAGCAGAATAACCCAATAACTGAGAGAGACAACTGCAAACTGCTGCACCCTATTCTACTTAGTACATTTATCTCATTTTTTTGCCATTTGACAGGTATGAAAACAGTTGAAGCTAGAAACCAAATTCTGTAGTAAACAAGAGAGTATATTATTGGGACAGAAACTCACTCAAAAGTCACAGTAAGGTAGGACTACCTGCATATTTGGATATTAAATTAAACTTTATAACATTGGATTCTTTAATAATGTACTATTATTGTACAAATTATTCGCATTTAAATAACATCCTTGTGTGTCAACAGTAGACGCAGGATTTTTCATTATCTAATGCTTTAGAGTCTTACACATTTTTATACTACACATTTTGAGTGAGTAAAACCTTGTCTTACAACATATTTAACCTTAGAATATTAAATACTTTGTGAGACAAGGTTTTAACGTGCACAAAACTTGTGGTATAAAAATTGAGCACTGAAAAAATTCCCATGAAGTATTTTCTCATTTAGAATAATACTTCACAGGAATTTTTTCAGTGCTCCCCCCAAATATCTATTTTTTCCTTTGCAAAAAAATTAATAAGTCTTCAGGGAAAAAAGAAAGTTTGGGTTTGTAAAACCAGGCTCTTCCCTCTTTGGTGCCACTACAAGAGACGCCCTGCCTTTTATGTCCACCCAACATTTTTCAGATAACCGAGCAGGGCTACACATGATGACTGCATTCTTTGTGCAGGTTAACATGAGAGTAGGTACTCCTTCAGATACACCTGATTAAGATTGGACTATAAAGCTGGATGCGACTTGACGTCCGTTTCCACCAGCAACTCTGTTTAGGGTTACACTGTCAGTGCTTCCCAGCTCTAGCCTATAGATGGGTTATTCTTAATTTCCACACGTCATCTGCCACTTCGAGCTTGAAACTGGAGGACTGTAATAGAATTTAAAATATTTTCAATAGACTGGAAAGTTCTGCTGAAAGCAATGCTGTAGACTAAAGCAAAGACGAATGCAAAACCTTTAGCCACAAGGATGAGGAACTAAATATTATGGTACGGAGTGGTGGATTGCTGGCTTCACAGTGCCCCTGCTAAAGAGAATGTGGAGGATTCTAGGGGATCATAAACATTGTCCTGCTAATCCTCTGTTTCAGCAGAAGAAATAAATGCCAGTTCATGAGGTAGTAGCAAAAAAATAAGGTACTGCTTTTTGAAAACCAAAAATGGTATTCATGAGCTTCAGGTGTTGAATGAGAAACAATCAGGTAAACATTTTCACACAGAAAGCAGCTCAAAACATTAGGTCGAAATGGTCCATTATGCTTTCTCAACTAGTGTTAAAACTGTTCTGTTTTGATTTTAATTTGTGAAAAGGTTTATTAATGTGGCATGTTCAGCAGGAGAGAGGCATTTTAGGTTCAACGAATAAATAATTCCTAGAAATATGGCTGTTTAAATCAGGGTGCCTAGAATGATTTGGTGGATTCATGTTGCCATCTTCCTTTTGAATAAGCAAAGGTTTGCACTGCCAAGTTCCCACTTTTTTGTCATAAAGAAATATGGTATGCCAGTTTGGCTGGTGGCATAGTCTCATTCTTGTGCTAGAAAATGATAGATTAATGTGATGTTGTGTCAGGCTGCTATCTCGGTTTCGTTATTGCCTCTGTCTCTGTGCTGTATTGTCTGCCCCCCAAGGTCGCATACCTAGGCCTGGGAACTCAGCTCCTGGGAAACTGTATTCATGCGTGTAATCTCCCGCCTTTCCTGCCTTATAATATCTCCCAGCTAGTGAGCCTCTCATAGCTGTCATTTTATTCGTTTGCACTGTATGCCTATTTGATCAGTAAAAGCCATCTGTTTGGACTCTATATGACTTTGTGGTGATTTCTGGTTCTGTGGGCCAAGGGCTGACATTATGACAGCTATCACTCATCTTCACCGTTCTCCTAGCCAGGCTGGAGCCCAGGGGGGTTCGCCTGCCACTTGGATGGGAGCTGTGCAGCTCTCCAGGTGATCTACTACCCTGGAACCCTTCTCAGAGGACCCTACTCTGTTACAAGACTTAATCGCTGAACTTTTCCGGACGACCCGAGAGGTTTGCCGCTTGAGGGGACTGGTACAGGCGCAGTGGCAATCTCTTACAGGACGTCTCTGGATGTTAACATCGGAGGATACTGATGCTCGTTTAGATCTTCAGGACTTGGATCAATTACTGGACGATGCCCGATTGGCGACTGAGGATTTACAAATATTAACTGGACTTTTGGATAATCTTATTTCTCGACAAACTCTTTCTACCATGGCGGGAGCCCCGCCGGAGGGTTTTTCCCTGATCCCGGATGCGGCCAGCTGCCAGGCTGAGGCCAAGCGAGTCGCTATTAGCACCGCTCTTCTCCTTGTGGAATGTACAAAGGACACCCCGGTAGCCACCTTGGCTCAAGTTTTGACCCCGACGTTTGGAGCCGAGGCATCCGCACTGGCGGTTCGAGTACAACCTCTGCTGGGCGGGGAACCTGACCCCATACTCTTGCTCCTCGAGACAGAACTTTTGCCGCGCATTACGGCAGAGACTGCCCTAAGACTTGAGAATGCCAAAGTTCTTGCGGATCAGCAAGCCGCCGAAGCGGCTAGGGTCGCAAGAGAGAGAGAGGCGGCGGAAGCAGCCAGGGCGGCTGCAGCAAGGATTAGGAATCAGGCGAACGTGGACACGCGCCCCAAGGACTATGTACTGGGACTATCAGGTCTAACTTTTTCCCCGGCGTTTGTCCCGTCGCGTGCGACCCAACGCGCACGCCGTTTGGCTGACCGACGTCGAGACTCAGATGAGTCTGAAGACGAGGATTTATATGGGGATAGCTCTCAATGGGCCACGAGCTTCCGAACCAGTAAGCCTCATCTTACTGGTGGCCCAAGTGAGGAGGTTCATCTTTTACGAGCCCAGAATCGGGAGCTCTCCGACCGTGTTGATCAACTCCAGGAAGTAATGGAACTTATGCTTCAAGAGAACAGGCAATTACAACAAACCCTGATAGCTCAGAGACAGCCCGTTCCGATACCGGGTCAGGGGGTACCCGTACAACCACCCGCTAATGTGCCTGCTCCACCCTTACCTCCTGGAGCTCCTGTTGCTCCTCCGCCCGGACCACCCGTGCAACCACCTGCTAATGTGCCTGCTCCACCCTTGCCTCCTGGAGCTCCTGTTGCTCCTCCGCCTGGACCACCCGTGCAACCGGGTCAACCCGCGCCCGGCCCTTGGAAGCAACTCAAATTGAGGACTACGTATGACGGATCTCTTGAGACTTTGCCTTGTTTCTTGCATCAAGTGGACAGTTATATGCGAGAACAAGGTCAACTTTTCCCCACGGAAGATAGCCGGGTGCGGTACGTAGCTTCCCTCCTGACAGGCAAAGCGGCTGACTGGATGGTCCTCCAGTTTGACACCCGCTCTCGTGCGATTCGTTCCCTCAACAACTTCATGACTGCCCTGAGAAGGAGGTTTGAGGACCCCTTCCTGGGGGAAAGAGCCAAAACGGAACTCTTACAATTAAAACAAGGCTCTGCTACAGTTCGGGAATTTGCCGATGAATTTCAGCGACTGGCAAGTAAAATTGTAGGTTGGCCCGAGACCACCCTAATCCATCATTTCAGGGAAGCCTTGCATCCTGACATTCTGAACTGGTCTTACATGCGGGGCGATCCCGATACCCTCGAAGGCTGGATCCTATTAGCCGAGGAAGTGGAAAGCCGCCGCCGCTTTATTTCTCTCGTCCGTCAAAAGCACAAGGAGAAGGGCACCCAAAAGCCTCAACCCAAGGCACCACTGCTCCTCCCACGAAATCCCCCACGTCCGCTCCAGGAACGTGAAGCCCGATTTCAGAGGGGTGCCTGTCTTACATGCGGAGAAATGGGCCACTTTGCAGCCGTTTGCCCACGCCGCCAGGAATTATTTCGTCCCAGCACGACAACCCGCGCCCGAGGTCGTCCACCACGCAGAGGCACCGCGGCCACCCGCAGCGCAGCTCCGGGAAGGCCCACACCCTCTGCACTCCATGCCGGGGACCCAGCCTCCCTGCCTGCTTCCAACGACCCCGCCGGGTCTCGGATTACAAGTGCCCCATTGGGGGACAGCTTTCCCTCTTCGGATGAGGAAAACCCTTGGATTTCTCCAGCCTTAAACCTGGAATCTCCCCTCGACTTGTCAAAAAACGGCTCCGGTCTGTGGTGAATGGAGCATCTCCACAGACCTCTCAGGATCTTCCTATCAAACCGAATGCTCCTACCAAAATCAAAGAAGTGGACTCCACCGTCTACGTGGATGCAGTTTTACAACAACTTAACGGAGGTCCACAAATCCCCGTCAAAGCACTAATTGACTCCGGTTGCTGTCGCACTCTCATAAGCGAAGCCACGTTTGCTGCACTCAGAGCCGACTCAGAGGCTTTACCCGCCCCCGTCCAATTTGCTCAAATGGACGGGAGCCAATTCCAGGGGGGTCCAGTTGATCACCGCACCATAGGGGTGGCAATGGGAATTGGTTCCCACTGGGAACAAATAGACTTCACTATAGCCCCTATCCGATTTGAAGTGGTCTTGGGAATTAACTGGATTAAAGGACATAGTCCCAGTATTGATTGGGAAACAAACACTATCTCTTTCGCTAGTCCCACCTGCGACCAGCATCGGCAAAACTTTGCTCTGCCATTTCCGCCCGTTCCAGCATTAACCTCTACTGCCCCAGTACCACCGGCTCTACCCGCTGTATACCGGGACTTTGAAGATGTCTTCGACCTTAGGGAATGTGATGCCTTACCCCCCCACCGGGCCTCAGACTGTGCGATTGAAGTAGTAAAGGACTGCACATTAACCAAAAGTAAGATTTACCCTATGAGCGCTTCCGAGCGCACTGTCCTCCGGGACTTTTTGGACAAAAACCTCGCCAGAGGGTTCATTCGCCCTTCGAATGCCCCAAACTCGGCCCCCGCGTTTTTCGTCCGGAAAAAAGAGGGCGACCTTCGCCTGTGCATTGACTTCAGAAATCTCAATGCGGTTACCCAGACCAACGCCTATCCTATCCCATTAATATCGGATATTTTGGGACAATTACAGGAAGGCCGTGTGTTCTCTAAATTAGACTTGGTGGAAGCCTACTACCGAGTCCGTATCCGCGAAGGAGATGAACACCTCACTGCCTTCTCTAGCTGTTTCGGAATGTATGAATTCCTTGTAATGCCATTCGGATTAAAAGGGGCCCCGGGGGTCTTCATGCAACTCATCAATGAAATCCTACATGACCTTCTATATCGTGGGGTGGTGGTCTACTTAGATGACATTCTCATTTATTCGAAAACTGTGGACGAGCATGTGACTCTGGTCAGGGAAGTTCTACAACGCCTGCGTAACCATCAACTGTTCGCTAAACTAGCCAAGTGTGAATTTCACCAAAGCAAACTCACGTTTTTGGGATACATCATCTCCCACCAAGGTCTTCGCATGGACCCCGCCAAAGTCCAAGCCGTCCTCGATTGGACTCCCCCCACCAACCGTAAGCAAGTACAGCAATTTCTGGGATTTGCAAACTTCTATCGGGGATTCATCCCTAACTTCGCCCAAGTGGCTCTACCCATTACGGACCTGCTGAAAACTAAGGGAAAAGTAAGCTCGGCTGCCTTGCCCTCCGCAAAAATCCTATGGACTGAGCAATGCCAAGCCGCCTTTCTGGCCCTCAAACGCCTCTTCACTTCGGAGCCGGTGCTACGGCACCCAGACCCAGATCAAATGTTCATTGTGCAAGTCGATGCTTCCGATGTAGCCATGGGAGGGGCTCTCCTCCAGCAAGGACCGGACGGTCTTCTTCACCCTTGCGCTTACTTTTCAAAAAAATTTGCGCACGCTCAATTAAACTGGCCCATCTGGGAGAAAGAGGCCTCTGCAGTTCATCATGCACTGACTTTATGGCGGCAATTCTTGGAAGGGTCTAAAGTACCCTTTGAAGTTTGGACCGATCACAAAAATCTAGCTGCCCTCACGGGGTCCCATAAGCTATCGGCGAAACAACAACGGTGGGCGGAGTTCTTTGCTCAGTTCCGTTTCACCCTGAAGCACGTCCCTGGGAAGCAGAACGTTCTCGCGGATGCCCTCTCCCGTTTACCACAATATCCGGTAAAACTCGAAAGACCCACCAACTCTCTGTTCACCCCTATGCAACGTGGGGCCCTACCTATGCTGGCTGTGCAAACCCGATCCCAGCATCAGCACACCTTCCCTAACTCGCAAGCTCCGCCAGCCCAACCGGCTGCCCAGCCGCCACCGCAACAAACCGGAGTTCCCGCCCCTCCTACCCCTCCGACCGCTCAGCCGCCTGCAGTCTGCGCGCCGCCGCACGTAAGCACTAGCCCTATAACTGTTTCTCAGATCTCCATGACCGACGGGGGGGCTCCCTCCAAAATCCCCATCTCCGAATCCTTTTTAACTGTCCTTCGGGACCAGTGCCTTTTAGAACGTTCCGCTCATACCCTACCTCCTGGTGTTTTGGAACAAGGGGGGTCCTGGTACAAAGACTCAAAATTGTATGTACCCAAAGCTCTCCGGAAGGACGTTTTACATTTAGCTCATGGAGCCAAAACAGCTGGGCACTTTGGGTTTCTGAAGACCCTTCACTTATTGCGCAGACAGTTCTGGTGGGGGGGAATGCGTTCCGACATTGACTCCTTCATCCGCAGCTGTCCCGTTTGTGCCGCTGCGAAACGATCGCAGGGCAAACCCCCGGGACTGCTACAACCTCTTGAAACGCCCAGCAGACCTTGGGAAGTGATTGCTATGGACTTCATGACTGATCTCCCTCTCAGTGGGGGTAAAACTGTGTTGTGGGTTGTTACTGATTTGTTTTCTAAGCAAATACATTTGATTCCATGCGCAGGGATCCCCTCTGCTCAGAAACTGGCCCGCCTCTTCGTGACGCATATCTTTCGTTTACATTCGTTTCCGCGTAAAATAATTTGTGACCGCGGAAGTGGTTTCGTTTCTAAGTTTTGGAAAGCTTTCCTCAAGTTGGTGGGGGTGGAACAGGGATTGCCTAGTGCATACCATCCTCAAACTGATGGTCAAACTGAACGTGTCAATGCTGTACTTGAATGTTATTTGCGTTGTTATGTTAACTACCACCAGGATAACTGGGTGGAACTGTTACCTTTAGCAGAATATGCCTACAATAATGCCATGCATCAATCCACAGGTTTTAGCCCGTTTTTTGCTGTGTATGGACAAGATTTCAGTCCCATCGCTCCTACAGATGATGTAGAGGGGGAGGGGAACCCCGACATTGCCTCCTGGGCACACGCCCTCCGTACCACTTGGCCCTGGCTCGTTAGCAACCTCGACCGGGCCAAACGTAAATACAAAGCGCAAGCTGACAAACATCGCTCCCCCGGGGGTGATCTGCAAGTGGGTGCTTTGGTTTACCTTTCCACCAAAAATCTCCGTTCCACCCAACCGTGCCATAAGCTCAGCGCCAAATTCATTGGCCCTTTCCCCATTACTCGGGTCATAAACCCTGTCACAGTGGAACTGGCTCTCCCCAAATCCTTGAGGCGTGTGCATCCTGTTTTCCACATAAGCCTCCTCAAACCCCATGTTGCTTCTCCACGGTGGCATCCGGACCCACCGCCTGCGCAACCCATCATGGTGGGGGGGGAAGAACACTTCGAAGTCTCCAAGATCCTTGACTCCCGTATTCACCATGGCAATCTGCAATATCTAGTTCGTTGGAAACATTTCCCCCCTGCCTATGACGAATGGGTGCGCGCACGGGATGTCTCCGCCCCCGACCTCGTCGACGCCTTTCACATTGCTTACCCGGACAGGCCAGCCCCCTTGCGAACTGGGAGGGGGCCTTGAGGGGAGCAGAATGTCAGGCTGCTATCTCGGTTTCGTTATTGCCTCTGTCTCTGTGCTGTATTGTCTGCCCCCCAAGGTCGCATACCTAGGCCTGGGAACTCAGCTCCTGGGAAACTGTATTCATGCGTGTAATCTCCCGCCTTTCCTGCCTTATAATATCTCCCAGCTAGTGAGCCTCTCATAGCTGTCATTTTATTCGTTTGCACTGTATGCCTATTTGATCAGTAAAAGCCATCTGTTTGGACTCTATATGACTTTGTGGTGATTTCTGGTTCTGTGGGCCAAGGGCTGACATGTTGGCACACATGTGTACAGAGCGAATGCCATTGCCTGTTGATGCTTGCTGTCACCTTTTGGCCAAGTGACCCTCCGCGCCCTTACTGTTGACCCTCGTGCCCATTACAACACAGGAGAGACAAATGCCCACATTCCACAATCCAAAGGATTGAGGACCTTACAAACTTATCAATATTTGAATGTCTGGTATATTGACGATGATTGTGTGTGGACATATTTTTAGATATGAGGAAAACTTTCATAGGTGCTTATGGGTAGACTTGCCACCGTTCTTGTTATATTTTCTATTTTGTTTCTGTCTTGGGATTTGCAATTTAAAATGAAGTTAAATTAAGAAATACCTTTTGGCCAAGTATCTGATAATTTCCCAGATTCCTGTTGGAAACTAAGTGCAAGACTAGATGGGCCTTCACTTAATGCAGGAAGACAATCCTTGTTGTGCTCATAAGTGTGGTACATCAGCCTAACTTCACCTGCGTAGTATGGAGTTGTGTAGTCCCAGCATGTGAAGATGCCCTGTGGGCACACAAACAGAGATAGTCGTTTGGCAGTCTCTTGGCTTCTGTATGGGGAGTATAATATTTCAATACATAATAAATTGCTTATTCATACTTGAAGTCTGTTCTCTGATGCCTCTGTTTTGATTTCATGTTGCAATCAGAAATCTAGTGTGGGACCAAGACACAATTCCTTTCCTTCTGAGCAGCATCTATGGTCATTTATGCATGGGTACTTGGACTCACGTTTGCCCCCTGTCTGACTTGGTTGTTCCTTGGAGTTCTGCTTGAGTTTTCCGCCAATTAGAAATGACCTTGCTGCCAGCCCTCACAATGTCTGGGTCTTCCCATTCCTCTGTTACCCCGACTCTTCCCTCTCCCCTGAGCTCAGCCCGGCTGAAATCTCTGTGCAGAAGGCAAAGTAGTGGACACAGAAGCTTGCTTTCTCTCACAGCCAATCACAATGCAGAGTGTAAGGAGGAGGGGATTCAAATGCTTCCTGGGGGCTCTTACTGAGCAAAAAAAGGCTTTTTAAAACCAAGGCTTGGATTTCCCCTCCCCCTTCCTTTCAGATTTATCCCTTTTTTGTTTTTTGTTCTTAAAATGCTTTTTAATGCAGCAATTGGTTTTTTGGGGGGGGATTTTTTCTCACAGTAAACAATGTAGAGTAAGCCAATTACAAAGCAGCATTTAAAGGGGGTAAGACTTGATTTGAATTTGGAGATTGCTGGTGCATAGATTCCCAACAGGAAAGTGTGGGTCGATCCAGCAACGAACCTCAGGTAAAAGTCCCATGCATAAATGACCTAAAGCTCTTTCTCCCCCCCCACCTGTTTCCCCAGACAAACCCATTAGAATGTTAGTATTGTTTCCTGCAAAGAGATCACTTAGGGTGTATTTTCTGCCAGCTTTCTGAAAATCAATAACCAGTATATGTCGCTTCATAAAATTAAACCCTGAGCAGCTGCGTGTTGAGTTGATCATGATTTGCCAGCTCACAATCCAGCCTCCTACAGTACATCTGTACTGTTCATTCTGAACTCAGTTCTTTGCCTCTGTGAATCTTAAGTATTTTGTCACTTTCCCTGGTGAATGAAGCTGCTCAGTTCTGTATGTCAAAATACAGCTAGTTCGGAAAGGATTTTTTTTTTGGTCTTTACAGTTTGGTTCAGTTTCTTCCCTTGAATGCTTTTTTGTCTATTCAGTCATGAATACTTGTCTTATGTCAGCCTCCGACATTTTGCACTCTTCTAACTCTCCTTAAATTGCAAACCATTTCTTCGTCGCCTCCTGTAGTAACCTTCTCTTTCCCAATTTATGCTGCATTCAGAAGTGTTAAGCCTACGTTTATTTCTCTTGGTGATCTCATCTTCTCAGGTGACTTTTCAACAGCCTCCTGTGATGAGTCCCTAAATCAACCGCTGACCTACCCACCTCTTCTTGGTCCAAAGTAGTCATGCCGTTGAGTTCTGTCTCTCTTCCTCATTTTTTAAAAATGAAAAATACCATTGGAAGACTGCAACTGGAAACAGAATCGTAGTTGGGGGTGGGAGGACTTTCCCCCTTCCCCTTTTTTCCATTAAAAGATCTCTCCACTCACCATTCCGGCTTTCCCGTCCTGTATGGAAAAAGTTGCGTGATTGTATGTTTAGCAGTACCAGTTTCCATCTGAATGTGCAGTGGTTAGTGATGGACTAGGAGTGGGGGCATAATTTACCTCACTCGGTTATGAGGCAAATGTGGGAGGGGAGAATATATATGGTACGTTGGAGGAAGGGTGGGATAAAAATATAATAAATAGATCATAAGATGACTTATTTTCTGAGGTTGCCAACAACAAAAAATAGTGCTAGTTGAATTTAATTAAAATATCCATATGAATCTTAGTTAAAGTCATATGAATCTTAATTAAAATATCCATAATAATAAGGCAGGGAGTGCTTGAACACAAGTATTTCAAGTTTGATTTGTTTGAGCATTTTAGGCTGCTTTTCTCCCTGGAGGGGCCCAGAGCAACTTACAAAAAGCCAACGCAAATGAAAGATTCTGGGCTGGGTCTGTGCGTGTGTGTAAAGTGCCGTCAAGTCGCAGCCGACTTATGGTGACCCCTTTTGGGGTTTTCATGGGAAGAGACTAACAGAGGTGGTTTGCCAGTGCCTTCCTCTGCACAGCAACCCTGGTATTCCTTGGTGGTCTCCCATCCAAATACTAACCAGGGTCGACCCTGCTTAGCTTCTGAGATCTGACGAGATCAGGCTAACCTGGGCCATCCAGGTCAGGGTGGGCTGGGTCTAGCAAACCAATCTTCAAAGCCCAGATCTTGCAGTGTGGGACCTAAGGCTAGCCTGGGCCATCCAGGTCAGGGTGGGCTGGGTCTAGCAAACCAATCTTCAAAGCCCAGATCTTGCAGTGTGGGACCTAAGGCTAGCCTGGGCCATCCAGGTCAGGGTGGGCTGGGTCTAGCAAACCAATCTTCAAAGCCCAGATCTTGCAGTGTGGGACCTAAGAGCCAGTTGTACCTCTGGCCCTACCCAGGTGACCTACCTGCAGAAAGAAAAGGGGGATAGTCAGCCTAGATGGACCTCAGCTGCAGCAAGCCAGCAAAATCTTCCACAGTTCCTGCCTCTGTCTCTGAAGAAGTGAGCTGTGATTCACGAAAGCGAGATATTTTGTCAGTCTTTAAGGCGCTGCTGGACTCTTGCTCTTACAGATAGACTAACCCATCGTGATCTATCTCCTCTGCCTGACATTTATTTATTTATGGATTTATTTATGGATTTATTTATTTATGGATTTATATCCTGCTCTATCCTGGCCAAAGCCGGGCTCAGAGCGGGTAGCATCATAAAAACATATTACACATTATAAGATACGTAGTAGATAATTTAACACTTAAAAGCCTTAATTCTAAAATCATCTCTAGAATCCGTCAACGCCCAATTCATGGGCACAGTGGTCAGCGGCTTGTCCAGGGTAAAGGCAGTCAGGACCCCCAATTAATTCAGTAGATTTAATTTAACCAGGTTGGGGGGTGCGAGGGAAGTCACTATCCCACATCTCACTGAGGTCTGCCTTATTTTGGGAAGGACTAGAGCAGTGGTGCTCTCTTTGCGACTCATGTAGACATGTACTGATGGCCTGGCAATTAGTGGGTGGACTTACAAGTGGCAGGGGGCCTCGCCAGAGACATAATATCATCACTGGCGACAAACTAACATCATTCCCTGTGTGACGGGAAATGACACCAGCATGTTGTTAGGAGACTGGCATTAGTGCAAAGGCTCTGTAGTTTAACCAGTGTTAGGATGCTGCCGACTTCCTACCTCCCATTTCCTGCCAATTTCTCCTCCCCCCACTGGCCAGCTGAGTGGTGGTGAGGAAGTGCCCGCTGGGGGCAGGGGACTGTGAGGGAATGGCAGAGAGCCAGCGTGGTGTAGTGGTTAAGAGCGGTGGTTAGGAGCTGGGGACTCTAATCTGGAGAACTGGGTTTGATTCCCCACTCCTCCACATGAGCGGCCAACACTAATCTGGAGAACCTCGTTGGTTTCCCCATTGCAACACGTGAAGTCAACTGGGTGACCTTGGGCTAGTCTAGGGTTGCTAGGTCCCTCTTTGCCACGGGTGGGTTGTTTTTGGGGTGGAGCCTGAGGAGGGCGGGGTTTGGGGAGGGGAGGGACTTCAATGCCATAGAGTCCAATTGCCAAAGCGGCCATTTTCTCCAGGTGAACTGGTCTCTGTTGGCTGGAGATCGGTTGTAATAGCAGGGGATCTCCAGCTAGTACCTGGAGGTTGGCAACCCTAGGCTAGTCACAATTCTCTCTGAACACTCTCAGCCCCACCTTCCTCACAAGGTGTCTGTTATGGGGAGGAGAAGGGAAGGCAATTGTAAGCCACTTTGAGACTCCTTCCGGTAGAGAAAATCGGGGTATAAAAAACAGCTCTTCTTCTTCTACCCTATGGGGTTGGCACTCCTATGGGGTTGCAGTTGAGGTTGCAGTTGCAACTATGGGGTTGCAGTTGGAGGGAGAAGTATTTTATCCCTGTGAGGGAGATGTATGAGGCATCTGAGAGGAGACATTTCAGAGGGAAAAATAAGCTTTTTGAGGAGAAGGGAGATGGAAGACTTCTGAGGTGGATTAGTATCATGCAGTGTGAGGACATCATAGCCTGGTGAGGAGCCTAAAGGAAAGCTACGGTCTCTGGAGATCTGCCTCAGCACAGAAGAGCCCTAAGAGCAGCAAAAACAGGACCGAGAGACAGCCAAACTGCAGGAAAGACCGAGTGTGAGAGACTTGGTGGAGGCCTCAGAGCGTAAAGGACACTACCACCTCAGCTGTTGCAATTTTCCATTGTGTTGACTAAGTTTGAATGTTATATATATGCATCCTAAGTACCCATCACTGGCCAATAAACCTAAGTGTTGATTAACTGCAACTTTATAGTCATGAAAGCTTTACTACTGCCCTTTGTCAGCCTGTTCCATTTTGTACAAAAGCAAATGCAGATATGTCTCTTCTACATGTTTTCTTGGGAGTCTGCATTCTTTCCCATCTCCCCAATATGGCAGATTTAGAAAGGAGTTAAGAGTTGGCAACAGCACTGGGAAATACCAGATGAAACTCAGCTGTGATGAATATATGTTTCTATATATTCTTTTTCCAGTTTTCATGGAAACTCTCGCTTTGGTAGGATCTTTCCTCTTGTTGAAAAAAAATGCTTCTCTGCTCACTTTTTCTGTGTCAGTGGTAGGAAAATTATGTCTGCTGATACCTTGCCATATGGGATAGAGCAGACCCGAGGACAAATTATGATGTGGCTTTGATTAAGCAACATCACTCATTCCTACAAAGGGTAATAGTGAAAAGACTGACTGAAAACTTTTGCAATGTAATTCACAGTGGGTAGCCGTGTTAGTCTGTCTGCAGTAGTAGAAAAGAGCAAGAGTCCAGTAGCACCTTAAAGACTAACAAAAATATTTTCTGGCGGGGTATGAGCTTTCGTGAGCTGTGGCTCACGAAAGCTCATACCCTGCCAGAAAATATTTTTGTTAGTCTTTAAGGTGCTACTGGACTCTTGCTCTTTTCTACATTTGCAATGTAAGTTATGTACTTCTTTTTAGTCATATTTCTGCCCCTCTCCTTGGGCTTACCGGGTTAATCATAAATTGATATAAATCAGGTGTATATACCTATTAGGTTGTGGAATTGGGCTATTTTAAGACTGGTGTTATAGCCTTGGGACTTCTGTGCTAAAAAGTGACTTTTAAAAAAAAAGTATACCCTGGTACTGCTGTATACGAAATGGTTTCCAACCATAATTATACAATAGTAACACCAAATGATAAACAATCACTGTGATAAAATCTGCTCAGGCATACAAACCTGAATAATCTGCTCTCAAAAAAATCATGTTTTAAATCCAACAATCATTAAATGTCAGAAAAAAATTAAATAAATGAATCATATGCCCACTATCAACAGCAGCTCTAAACAGAGCAATTTTATCTGCAACAGAGGTCACTGGTAATATAACATCATGTGTGAGGTTATTGGAACAAAATAGACTGGCACAGCTTTCGAAAGCTTGCCGCAAAGAAGGCACCTTTTCCACATTCTCGGGCTAGACTGTTCCACAGGGCGGGTGCTGCCACCAAGAAGGCCATAGATCTTGTTGAGGCCAAATTCACCACCTGAAAGGGACACTGGCGATCTATCTAGCGTTAGGCGGTCCTTCAGATATACTGGATATGAAGGGGTTTATGTCAGCTTAAATGTGCATGAATCTTAGATGTCTTCTGGATATCCAGTGCTTTGGTTTTTACGCACCCACGTTTTCCGCCAGAAATGTCTGTTTTTCAAATGCCAGATATGTTTGGATTGCGCCCGAGAGAATAAGCAAGGTGTACATATTTGGTTTTGACATCCATCATCTATCTAGTTCCATTTGTTTTAATGCTCCTAATTAAGCACTTTGATGCATGTGTATTGAGTAAAATAATTAATGGTAAGGTTAACTGAAGTGAATCACTTGGTAGTAAACATGGGAGGCTGGTGTGTGAATGGAGTTTGCTGAATTCTTGTAGTATCGCAGAAAATGCTTGAAGTATGAGGACTAAGCCTTGACTTGGATAGCCCCAGGCTCGCCTGATCTCGTCAGATCTTAGAAGCTAAGCAAGGTTGGTCCTGATTAGTATTTGAATGGGAGACCTCCAAGGAAGTCCAGGGTCACTATGCATAGGAAGGCACTGGCAAACCACCTCTGAACATCTCTTGTCTTGAAACCCTACGTGCTCAACATTAATCAGCTGTGACTTGACAGCAAAAGAGTACTAAGCAGGCAGTGACAACAGAGAACTGACCATGCGAAGAATATTATGCAGCTGGATAGACAGAGTGAACTGTAGGGTGCGCTAGTAGAAGTATATGTAGCACGCAGAAGAGGGAGGCTGATTCCTTTTGAAGAAGAGATTGCTTTTTGTTCAGTTTATATATATATAAAAAGGTAAAGGTAGTCAGTCCCCTGTGCAAGCACCGGGTCATTCCTGACCCATGGGATGATGTCACATCCCGACATTTACTAGGCAGACTTTGTTTTTGGGATGGTTTGCCAGTGCTTCCCCCAGTCGTCTACACTTTACCCCCACCAAGCTGGGTCCTCATTTTACCGACCTCGGAAGGATGGAAGGCTGAGTCAACCTTGAGCCGGCTACCTGAAACCGACTTCCGTCGGGATCGAACTAAGGTCATGAGCAGAGCTTGGACTGCAGTACTGCAGCTTACCACTCTTCACCATGGCCTCTTCCCCTTAGATATATTAACTGAAATACAAAAAGCAGTCCTTTCTTCAAAAGGAGGCAAAAACAACACTGAATTGGGCTCTGTAACTAGCTGAAAACTAGTACCAGTGTCACAACATTTGCACGCTGTGATGTAATTCACACAAACAGGTCTTGCCAGTAGTCTGACAGCAGAATTTTTACTACCTGCAATTTCTGAACACTTTTCAAAAGCAGACATACACAGTGTATGTGTGTTGTCAGTTGTGTATCTACTCAATATTTTATTTAAATATTTCTATGCTGCCTTTAAACCCCAAGATGGCAAACATCAAAACATTAAAACATTTCAACATTAAAAAATCAAGACATTAAAATACTATTAAAATATAAATGTATATAAAATATTTAAGGCCCTTTTTTGGGCTGCCACCCCTCTAGCCTCAGATGGCAGGGCTCCCGAAGCAGGCACTCCAAAGATGACTGGAGTGGATGGGTAGGTTCATATGGTAGAAAGCGGTCCTTAAGGTATGCTGGCCCCAAGCAATATAGGGCTTTAAAGGTCAATACCAGCACCTTGCATTGAGCCTCAAAGTCATTGTAGAATGGAACAAGACTGGAGTGATATGGTCTCTACAATCCAGTCAACATCCTGGCCATTGCAGTCTGCACCAACAATAGCTTTTGGACATTATTCAAGGGAAGCCCTCAAACTTGTTCTGTTACTGTGCAGCAACTTACAAGTATTTGTTGGATTAACACCCATCAAAATGCTAAGCGCACTCTGGAATGTGTAATAGAATAGTGTAGTCTAGGGGTTCCAGCCGCTTTTATGGCCCTGAGTCCATTCCATGTGAGATGTGTATTGCTGGTATGAGTATAGCTTGCCTATTTTCTGTGGAGGATGTGGCAAAGATAAATACACCTAGGCTTGGCTAAGTAACAGTTGACCAAAAAAATGGCTAGTACTGTCAAATAACGATCAACCATTTAAAGCATTAATTTCACACAGATGTAGCAGAAAGGGTTATTTTAAATACGAAAATGCTAGTTAAATTTTCCAGGGTATAAGAGCTCATGAGTCAAAGCTCTCTTCATCAGATACAAGAAAAAGAGCATCTGATGCAGTGAACTTTGACTCACAAAAGCGTATACCATGGAAAATGTTGTTGGTCTTTAAGGTGGTAGTAGACTCGGATTTTGTTCTACTACTGCAGACTAACATGACTACCCACCTGAAACCAAGATAAAACAATTAATTTATCAAGTATTTAGAACCAGTGCTATTGTTAATGCTTGTCTTTGCCATATTTGAGAAGGCCAAGTTCTTTGTGGCCTTTATTTAGAACACCAAGGATAGCCCACAACTACAGGCTGTGTCCTACCCACTCCATTTAGCAAAGTTTGAAGCCTCTCTCCAAATTTCAGTGGCATTTCCTTTGGTAGAAGTTCAAAGAAGGCCTTCAGACTTTTCTGACTGGAGTGGGTAGGACACAGATGTCACAAATTTTGTCTGTGGTGAAGCAGCCGTGGGTATACTTGCTTGGTCATTTCATTCGGAGATAAAGCTCTCTGTGTGTATTCTATATGAAAGGCGGTGGGGTTAGATAAAGCCTCACCCCTTCCCTGATTTATCTTGGTACATTCTATTCTTTGAAGTACCATATTTGTCTGAAAAGAACATTACCTTTAATGTAAGATGATCTCCCCAAATAAGGTTATACATAAAAGGCCTTGTATTACTGTATGCAACTGTAATTTGTATGCAAAGTTAAGTTTGCTTCCTCTTTTGCTTGATGACATGTACAAAAAGAAACCTAGAATTTTTAGATAAACGGGGTACTTTGGAGGCTGGGCTGGGGGAGTACCAATCTGAGGAGAGTTAGAAGTGTGGAATACCATAAAATGAGGCTGGTGGAGGAGGAGAGTTGGTTTTTATATGTCGACTTTCTCTACCACTTAAGGAAGAATCAGTCTGGCTTACAATCACCTTCCCTTCCCCTCCCCACAACAGACACCCTGAGAGATAGGTGGGGCTGAGTGTGACTAGCCCAAGGTCACCCGGCTGGCTTCATGTGGAGGAGTGGGGAATCAAACCCGGTTCTCCAGATCAGAGTCCACCACTCCAAACCACCGCTCCTAACCACTACACCATGCTGTCTCTCCTCATTTTCCTGCTCCATTCCATGTTTTTTTTTAAATACCCCCTCATCCCCTGCTTTATGTGTGAACAAGGGAGACGTGGGAATGAATACAATTAGGAAGTACATGAGTGTCATAGATGGGCTGTAGAGAAAAAAAATTCCCCACTCTTGCCTTCACGCTCAGGTGGCTGTCATTCACACAAATGGGTATTCTGGGTTTCATGGACTAAGCAACCATAGTTAAATATTGGGGGGGAAAGAGTCCCTATCCGACGCCAAATCGTGGAAATGTGGTGTGTCGCAGCTAGTGGCCAAGGTTGGCTCGCGAACTGTTCAGAAAGAGAACAGAACTGAACGAAGAAGCTTGTACCGATAACACTAAGAGTGGAGATGTGTCTTGGGTGCCGTTCTGTTTTTAGACTTGGGTGTGATTTGCTGTCCCCAAAATGCAGCGCGCCCCCAAGATTGCTTGCTAGTCTGGAGTCAGAGAAAAGGCATCTCGGAGACAGCCAGAGCTGCCGGGAAGGCACAAGATGACAGCAGATTGATTCAGCTGCCAAATGAGAAGAAGATCTTGTTACTTGTTCTCTCAGGAACGGGCTCATCTTGATCTTAGGCTTGATGTGAATCGACTGAGGCATAGAAATGGGACAGAAGAGAAGGCCAGTGGGGAAAACGTTGCACAAATATTAAATAAGAGGTAAACCAGGGCATGGGCACCAGTAGTAAGTTGATAGGTGCTACGTTTTGATTCCCCCCCCCCCCCCGTGAAATCAGATTGCAGCGTAATAGAGAATATGGATGTCTGGTATCAGTACATAAAAAGCAGGCTACAGATTGCCTCTCCCTGACATTTACAGTAATGTAGCTCAGGAGCATTGAGAGGATCAATGGCCTGAAGAAATATGTGTCTTTGGGCAACGACCAGCGTTGTTGGACCAGGACACAGATCCATCTGCTCTAGCGTTGTTTTCATTTATCGGCCAACCGAACGCTCCTAAAGGACAGAGGCCGCAGGTTGTCGCTCTCCATCACTGGTGTTCGGACAGATACTGTCTCTGAACATGCCCAAGTTCCCTTTCAAAACCGATTAAACTAATTGCTACCGCTACATCTCATGATAGCGAATTTCACTTGTGGCTGAGCACATGAACTAGTTCCATTGAAAAGCGTTGTGTCTGTTCTTGAGGTATTAGTCTGTGGTGGCTGTTCTACAAGTTACTTTGTTGATGCGCTTGTTGAATAATGAATACGAAGAAGAAGAGTTTGTTTTTATATGGCGACTTTCTCTACCACTTAAGGCAGAATCAAACCGCCTTCCCTTCCCCTCCCCACAACCGACACCGTGTGAGGTAGGTGGTACTGAGAGAGCTCTAAGAGAACTGTGACTAGCCCAAGGGCACCCAGCTGGCTTCATGTGTAGGAATGGGGAAACCAACCCGATTCACCAGATTAGCCTCCGCCGCTCATGTGGAGGAGTGGGGGATCGAACCTGGTTCTCCAGATCAGAGTCCACCACTCCAAACCACAGCTCTTAACCACTACACCACGCTGGCTGCATGTGTGAACTCTTGGGGGAGAAATCTGGAAAAGAAGTGCGCATGCGCACTTCCAAATATTGCAGTATGCCGGGGTCCCCAGCCTTTTGGAACCTGTGGACACAAATTGGGAATTCTGATGGAGGGTGGTGTGCACAGGCACAAGATGGCTGCCATGGGAGGCGGAGCCAGCTGCATCAATGGCTGCTGTGGGAGGCAGCCCTAACCGCTAATGTCAGGGAGTGAAGTTGTGTATAACTCTGATAAGTTGCTCTTCAGCGTTTCAGACAAAAGCTATGTTTAAAGGGATGTCTTCTGAAATTGACATATTGTTTAAAAACATTTTCTTTTGTATACAAAGTAAGTAAACATACTGAACTAGCTAAGAAAACCTTATCTGGCAGCATCTGTCTTCATTTTGTAGGCGTCTAACACACTTATGCAAAAGGAAAAATGTGTCTCCTGACTTCTTCTGTGCTTTAGATGATCCTTTTGCTCGTGATCCCAGACATTTTCAACCAGCCCTGTTTCTTGTAACAACAACAGTTGTTGGTGTCGGGCTGGTGAGATCTCATTGTACATGTGACACGTAACATAAAAAAGAGATTCTGGCCAGATTTTGATAGAGGGAGGGGAGCAGCTGTGGCTCAGTGGTAGAGCATCTGCTTGGCGTGCAGAAGGTCCCAGGTTCAATCCCATTTAAAGGGACTAGGCAGGTAGGTGATGTGAAAGACCTCAGCCTAAGGCCCTGGAGAGCCGCTGCCAGTCTGAGTAGACAATACTGACTGATGGACCAAGAGTCTGATTCAGTATAAGGCAGCTTCATGTGTTCAGTATGTGTTCACTTTCTAAAAACATTTGACAGGCTCCAAGAAAGGTGTTGGGGATGCTGCATTGCTCACTGGAACCATGTTGGGGACCCCTGCATTATGCTCTTCAATCTTAACAGCCTGGCTTCATAAAAGTTTATATGGTGGACTGTAGGCAAATGCAGGCATGATGTACAAATGTTTTTTTTTATGCATTGTGTATGTGCGAGGTTGGGCCTCTCTCCGCACTGATGAGTTAATCAGCTGTTTCTTGTGTGTATCTTCCCCCCCTCTTGTTAATAGAATAAATCAGCCACAACATGGACACTGCCAAGAAGTCTGATCCCCCAGTGTCAGTTGAAACAGTACAACAGAAGACCAACCCTGAACGCAGCCCCATAACCTCAATTTATGTACCAGAGCAAGGCGGTTACAAAGAGAAGTTTGTGAATGCCGTGGAGGACAAATACAAGTGTGAAAAGTGCCATCTCATCTTGTGCAATCCAAGACAGACGGAATGTGGACATCGATACTGCGAGACTTGTATGGGTGCCGTATTAAGGTCAGTGTTTTTCTCGGGGCAAATTTGCACTAACCTTTCCTTTAGTTCCTTTATCCCTTAGAAGCTCCTTGATCCATTGATCTTGAGCAGTGTAATTTTAAATGCAATGTTTGAGGGATATAAGGATGGAAATAAATCTTGCCACTAGTAATGTAGCCTTGGGATCCCTGTCACGTAATAAAAAAGGCATTATGTCAGACACAGAGGCATTAGATTTATATATTAAAAGGGGAGAGGTGTAACATGATCTAAGTTCCTCATAAAAGCAGCATTCCAAAAGGGCATGAGCTAATGAATCAATAGAGCTAGAAGAGCAAGGACAGGCCCTTTCTGGGTATGGTATGTTCAAAATTCTGCCTTGCATAACCATAGAGGGGTTAGCATTCGGTCTAGCTGAACAGAAGGCTCAATTTGCACTAACAGGGTTGAAAAATTCTGAAGTCTGTATCTTCAGACTTCAGATCTTGCAAATCTGAATGCTTTCTGTTTTTCACATAAAGCAACTTCATGGAATAAGGAAGAAAAGCAAAGTTCAGAGCATCTTCCCAGTCTAGATTCATATTTGGGGTCAAAAATGGTCTCCCTAAATCATCTGTGGCAAGCACATATTTAATTTGGCGAGAGACGCCCAAGGGTGCCCTGTGTGTAATTTTATAAACCTGTATCATGCCCCCTTCCCAGCCATCTTATTTCTAAACTGTAGAGCGACTGGCTTTTCACCCTTTCCTCCTGGGCCGAAAGAGTTTACCAGGGAGCAGTTTAATTTAAACTGTCTTTCTTGATAAATTGATGCTGATGACACTTGGGGTAAATTAGGACAATTCTGAAATAATGCCGAGAGAACAGGCACTTGACATTTCCATGCTTGCTAGACAGCAGTGATGTTGTTACGCAGGTGTAAAAGAGAAGGGGAGATGGAAGATGGTGCTCGGCCGAAGGCGTTTAGTGGCTCTTAGCTTTTGAAACGAGAAGCTGTAATGTTCTATCAGCCCATTGTTAACTGCTGGCGACTGTCTCAAAACAGTCTTCCTGCCTTCCTTACTCCATCACTCCAAATATACAGACACTGGAAACCAATTTTATTGATTCCTGCTGATAAGGTTTTTTTTAAGTTGCAAGGGGGGGAAATAGTGTAATAACTTTTGTCTGAGCAATCTATTATATTGATTAAAAAGTGGGAAGCGGTCATCTGTACAGTTAAGAGATGATGAGAGAGAAGCGCAGTAATAAAAACATAGAAATGAGTTAAAATAAAATTGGAAAGGATGTTCCCATTTCGATAACGCCCGCTAGGAAGAACAATACAGTCTGAGGTGCTGCACCATCACCTTCTGCTGCAGTGAAGTGTTCAGTTACCTGATTTGATAACATCCAAACGCTTGCCTAGTATTAGTTTATATGAAATAAATGTCTAATTCAGCTTTCCAAAGCGGGCTTCAGGAGAGAGGTTTAAAAGAAAATGTTCCTGCACTTATGCTTCGCACACAGACATTTGTTCTAATACTTCTTCTTTTTTCCCCTCTCCCACTTCTTCAACCATTACTTCAGAAATTTTGTGCAAATTGGACTCCTGTCGAAAGTCATTCTGAGTTTTCAAAGGGGTAAATGAATGGAAAATCTGCCATGATGAGTTTGGAACCACAGATAGAAAAGAAGGTGCAAAGCGGTTCCTTTTCCCGTTTCCCCATCTTACTCGTTAGCATACAACGATTGCGCTGGGGAGCTTTTTTAACACGCCGGGTCGTCTGAGGATACGGATGCAGGGATCTTTGAAGAGAGCTCTGCAAAGATTACTGCTCAGTATGCAGCAGCCGTTTTTTGAGAGAGCAAACAGGACACTTGAGCGCGTTCAATAAGAACGAGGAGACAATGATGCTCTCTTGGATCGCGGGTGTCCTAATGCAGTCCCCAACTTTGTGCTCACCTCAAGGCAGGGGGAAGGTGGAGAGAAATAACAAATGTGAAGATAGCCAATGGGGATGTTTTTTTAGAAGTGTGCTACTGTGGGCCACAGTTTTAAAAAAGATAAGGATTATGTTTACTGCTGTAGCTGGAGAGTGTGATTGAGGTAGCCGGTACAATAAAGGCAGCTGACAATAACCACAGTGGCCCATACAAAGAGGCTCAGCTCTTTTGTGCGAGCGCACAAGCCTGGCTTCTTCCCAGAAGAGCAGGCTGCCTGTGCTCCAGTGTGAGCAGCCTTATTCCGGCCAGGGCTTCACAGAGAAGCACTGTTGCTGGATCTCTCTGGGTAAGTTCCCCAGTGAAGGTTTAATAGCCAGGTGCTTTGCAGCACTCATAAGAACATAAGAAAAGCCCTGCTGCATCAGACCAAGGCCCATCAAGTCCAGCAGTCTGTTCACACAGTGGCTAACTAGGTGCCTTTAGGAAGCCCACAAGCAAGACAACTGCAGCAGCATCCTGCCTGTGTTCTGCAGCAACTAATATAATAAGCATGCTCCTCTGATCCTAGAGAGAATAGGTATGCATCATGACTAGTATCCATTTTGACTAGTAGCTGTGGATAGCCCTATCGTGCATAAACATGTCCATTCCCCTCTTAATGCCTTCCAAGTTAGCAACCATCACCATGTTACCATAAACAGGTTTGACCCTGGTGCTGTTGAGCCAATAAAAACACACCAAGGGGGTGAAAGGAATAAAAGTTTATTTCTGTACACACAAATAAGGTGCCTCCCCTCAGCTCAAGGGGCTGTTGAAGAGAGAAGCACACCATCACTCCCAATCACAAACAATATAATTCAATTTCCTCCTTCCGTTATACATATTTGGAAGCTTTGTTACTAATTGGCACATCTACCGTATATACTCACGTATTAGCCGAGTTTTTCAGCCCAAAAAAAGGGCTGAAAAAGCCCAACTCGGCTTATACGTGGGTCAATACGGTAGGTGGAGGGAGGGGGGGACTTACCGCCGCCTGCCCACGCGCCTTCCCTGCGGCCTGGGACCGGCCTGCGGGGCCTCCTGCCCTCAGGGAGGGGGCCGCCGCCTGCCCACGCGCCTTCCGTGCGGCGGTTTCTTTCCAACCCACCCCAGCGCACCTTCTGCGCGGCGGCGGTTCCTTTCCCCCCCCCACCCCAGCACGCCTTCTGCACGGCGGCGGTTCCTTTCCCCACCCCATCCCAGCACGCCTTCTGCGCGGCGGCGGTTTCTTTCCCCTCACCCCATCCTAGCGTGCCTTCTGCGCGGCGGCGGCAGTTTCTCCCCCCCCCCCACACCGCGCTGTCCCACCTTTCCCTGCGGCCCCATCCCCCTGGCCAGCCCAGGGGCCAGGGCCGGTCCTCCCGCTCGCCAGCTGATCAGCGGGCCTGCTGCGCATTGCCTCTCCCGATGAATAGGGGCTCTTCCCCCTCCCCCCATAGGATGGCGCTGGGGTCGGGGTGGGTCTTGAGGGCCCGGGAGCCCGGGCGGGAGGGCGACCCGGGGCAGGGGCGAGATCGTCCTCCCGCTCTAAAATGGTGGCCGCCATTTTTAAATGGCGGCCGCCATGTTCGAGTGCTGCAGTATTGACCCTCGGCTTATACTCGGGTCAATACAGTTTTCCCTTTTCTGAGGCAAAATTTGGTGCCTCGGCTTATACTCGGGTCGGCTTATACTCGACTATATACGGTAATCATTATTATTCAAGCAGGCATACAACTTACTATCTTACATAATTAAACTCCCACTGCGATTGCGCAGCCATCCTTGGAGGAGGACCACTTTGTAACAAGAGGTGTGTTTTGGCCACCTTTAAGTCACTCTCGGTCACTTTTCAAGGCCGACCTGCACTTGTTGCAAATTTTCACCTGTTTCTGTTATCAGTTATTCCCCACCAAAGCTGTGAACACTAGACACATCTAAATTATGCCTCCGTCAGACCTTTAGCTATGCACGTTTGAGCCTAATAAAACCTTAAGGGTCTGAACCTTTAGTTACGGCCTGGGCCTTTCAGCTCTGGGTATCACCCACATCCTGGGGCAGGATGTTCCACAATTTAACTACTCGTTGTATGAAGAAATACTTCCTTTTGTCTGCTTTGAATCTCTCACCCTCCAGCTTCAGCAGAGGACCCCATGTTTTAGTATTATGAGAGAGGGAGCACAAAACTCCTAGTGCAACACACATCCAGTGGAAGGGTGGCCTGGGGAAGAGGTGGCAAAAACCGTGAAAGGGCTCAGTAGTGCTTATTTCGAGGTTCTGTCCCATGGCCGCAGAGCTATGTGTTGGCCATGTAGGCAAAAGGAAGCACGCACTGATTTGATGCTCTTCTAAATTAGCCCCCATGTTGCATTTCAAACCAGCAAGTGAAAATATTTAGCACGGAATTTACAGATGGTGTCGTGGTGGGATTTGCCTGTCATTGCCTCTCTCTTGCAGATAAATATTCCCATAATACCTGCAGTGTTTAGAACTGCTTGTTTTATTTATTTATTTATTTATTTATTTATTTATTTATTTATTAATTATCTTAGATTTACATATCTTGCCCTCCCCAGCCGAAGCCAGGCTCAGGGTGGGTAACAACATTTAAAACCATCATCATAATGAACCATTCCATCAAAACATTATAATGAATCATTCCATTAAAACAATAAAAACCATCATAAATGCTAAAAACAACAGACGGCGCGATAAAAGTAGTTTCCGCTGAGGAACCTTGCAGCCAGACATTTCCCCCATAGATCATAACTTGACTAAAAAATTGAGGGGGAAAGGTAGGGAGGCCAGCATAGATGACACCTGCAGTTGTAGGCCTGGTGGAACAGCTCCGTTTTACAAAGCCCTGAGGAACTCTTTAGGTCCCGCAGGGCTCTGATGTTGCTAGGGAGGGCGTTCCAGGACCGCCACATGGTGCCGAGGACAGCCACACATTCTTAGGGCCAGGGACCACCAGTAGATAATTACCTGCAGAACGTCCCATCCCTTTCCAAACCGCTGTCTTGAACCGCAGCACAAACAACAATCTTTTAGTTTCTTTCCCTTAATGGCATAAATTCTGTCAGTAACAGTAAAATGTATGCAGAAACTGTTTTGCCAAGCCCCTGTTCTCGTGGAATCAACATGCACAAAGGGTTGGTAGTGCATTTCTGCATCCACAAAATGCTGACAAGTTAATCTATTTTGTTTCACTGGTGGAGTGTGGTCCGGGGTTTTATATATTAAAGCACTCCTATCTTTCGCTCTCACAAGGGCAGCAAGGCCGCTTATGTGTAAGACCCACAACTGCTTTGTGTATATGTCATTCTTTAAGGCCTCCATGGTCCCAGATTTTGACTCGTTTTTATTCTTCCTTGTTAGCAGTGTTTCCCAGTTTTTCTGAAACATAGCATCCAAGCAAACTGTTCGAGCGTAAGATAAGGATGTCTTTTTTCCCCCCTCTTCTAGTTCTGCAACTCCAAAATGCGCAGCGTGTCAAGAAATAATAGCGAAAGAGAAGGTAACAGTTTTTCCCACTCCCCCAATTATTTCTGTGCGTGTTAAGCTGTGTCAGTAATTCTCAGTAACTGTTTTGCTTTGCGAGCCCGTTTCATTCCATATCCCAAATGTCATTAATCCCCGTATCTCTAGCTTTCTTGGGCTTAATGGCTTTGCATGAGTAAAGTTCCTGCATGAATAGACCCATTTCAAAGGTTGCTTAAAGTAGTTGGTTTTAAGTAACGAATGGCTTGGATCCAGAGAGCAAGTGGAAGGAAGTTCCACTTGTGCAAGAGGTAGGGTTTTAGTTTTTCTGGGGGTTCCCCCCCCCCCACACACACACACAAATTCTCTGCCTGCCTGCTGGGGGGAAAAAAAACTCTTGTGAAATACAGGTAGAGTATCCCTGATTTGGACATCCCATATCCGGACTGATCTGAAAACTGGAACCTTCGAGCCGGCATGCAGGCAGATCCAAGCTGCCTGCTTTCAATGTTTCACCTAAAAAAATAAAATACAGCACACACTGCATCAGAGGTGGAGACCAGAAGCCTGCCATCGTTTGTTTGTTGTTTGCTATTGCTCTTGTTTAATAGCTGATACGGGTATTCTGGTGAGATAGTTAAACCTTTGCTTTTTGATGGTTCAGTGGACACAACATTACTAAAAATATTGTTTACAATTACATCCAGGCTATGTGTATAAAGCGTACATAAAACATAAATGAATTTGGGTTCCATCCCCAAGACATGTCATTATGTATATGCAAAAATGCCAAAATATTCCAATATACAGAAGGATCCGCAATATGGACCACTTCTGGTCCCAATCATTCTGTAAGGGATACTCAACCTGTATATAATATGGAATGATTGAAAAATGCTTATGAAGATTTTTTTTAATGTCAGACAATCTACAGCATTATAGATAATGATAATTCCTTGTCTAGTATACAAAAATATACAATACAATTTCAAGATATGTTGTTTAAATGTGGCCAATTTTTTTCTCACAGTTAATTAACTGGCACCTTCAAAATAGCGGTGGTGGCAAAATGGGTTCCTGGCCATGCACGTGGTGGCAGGAGAGGTATCATCATTTCCTGCCTCCCCCCCCCCCCCACATGCTTTTGCAGACAGAATAGGGTCATGGCGGGAAGGCACCGGCAGTAGGACAAACAGCCCACCCCCATGGCCCTCTTCCGTCTGCAAGAGCACACTGGTGGAAGGAAGGGAATGATGGAAGACTTTCATGCGTGCCACGCATGTTCCCAGGAGCCCTTTTTGTCCACGCACACCATTTTGGAGGTGAGTGCCAGTTGTGCGTTAAATGTCAGTTGAGTTGGGGTTTCCAACCCAACTCACGTTTCTCTTCTAATCCGACCCTAGTTTGGGAAAGAACAGTCTCCCCACGCAGTCAGTTGCTGTTCAGTTATAAATGACTGTGACCGCAGAGGTTCCATTTATCGTGGCCAGTAGCCATTGATAAACCTTATTTTCCATGGATCTGTATCTCTCTCTTCTATAAAAGAGTGATCAAATTCTGGCTACTGTGGCAGTCAACTGCTAGGTGGCATACATTTCTTTCTGAGGAATATGAGAGGGAAAAGAAATCTCTATCATGCTTGGTCTCTTGGAAGCCAGTTGGAAGCTTTGGAAGTGATGATACCACTTTGGTGCCTAAAGATGCGACTTAGAACTTCTGCTCTTCTCTTCGTTATCCAGTCCCTTGGTCCTTTCTTCCTTCCTCTTGTTGCCTGTTCTTTAGCTGGTCCTACATCGCATTGTTCCTGCACATTGGCACTCTACTTATTAAACCTCTCTGCTCCCTGGTTGCTCACAGCAGATTTTCATTAGTTTTATGATGAAATAAAAACAATCTCATATCTTATGGGATTTCTGCCCCGAGCCTGTTGTGAGACATTAGGAGCCTTCCTGGATCAGATCCAGGGTGGAATGGAGTAGCATAGTTGTTAAAAATGTTGGACTAGAATCTGGAGCACCAGGGTCGCATGAGGCTGCTCTGAATGCGGAGTACCCGTTTAGCTATCATGACTCATAGCTATTGATGAACCTGTTCTCCGTGAATGTATCTAATCCCCTTTATAAAATAAGCACGCTCTTGTGAAGATTTACTGCAATCATGTTTAAGTTTGAAAGTTAACGTGGCACAGTGACTGGAGTGCCAAATGGTTGTCTGGCAAACACGAGGTCAAATCTCATCTCCAGTGAAACCTTATTAGATGTCCAGAGGCAAGATGTTCTCTGTCAACCTCCATTCCATAATAACGGTGAGCTCTTTTTAGTCTAGTTTCGATAGGGACCTTGTAATTTTTAAAGTGCTGTATTAACTTCTGCTGCAAGCCCCGTGGTGCAGAATGGTAAGCTGTGGTACTATGGTCAAAGCTCTGCTGATGACCTGAGTTCGATCCCGATGGAAGTCAGTTTCAGATAGCTGGCTGAAGGTTGACTCAGCATTCCATCCTTCCGAGGTTGGTAAAATAAGTACCCAGCTTGTTGGGGGTAAAGTGTAGACGACTGGGGAAGGCAATGGCAGACCACCCCGTAAACATAGCCTGCCTAGTAAATGTTGTGATATGTCACCCCATGGGTCAATAATGACCCAGTACTTGCACAGGTGACCACCTTTGCCTATTACCTTCTAGCAATGATAACGTTGTGGTCATTGGTATACTTAGACCTACAGACTCACATGCACCCTGTGAAGGTTGATGGAGGACATCAGTCCAGTTGTAAGCAGTTCATTCTTCTTCCCTTGGCTGGGACCGTCTTGGCTCTGTGGTGCCAGGAGAGCTGTGGGGCATTCAGAATCATCCTGCAGGTGGATGTATTCAGTCACCAGTTGACTGTTCTTAAGGATGGGCAAGGTAGTGTAGTGAGGAGCAGACCAATCTGCAGAGTTGTACTCAGTGCTTGTTGGTGAGGAAGGAGAGTATGGCTCAGATGTGAACATTTTATGATGATCATACGAGTTATGGATATACAAGTCACTATGGCATGTGCTTCTGAAAATTTTGGTGGACTATTCTTTACCTTGTTTGATCTATAAGGCTTCTTTATGGCTGGTCTTTTGCAAGGGCAAATTGGTATCAGCCGTGAGTTTTCAAGGAAAGCAGCAGAGGGTGTTCAGCAAGAAATTTCTTGCTTGTGAAGTGGGGCTGTCAAACTGCATTTTCTACATTTGATTTCTGAGGACACCAGTGGAGAAATTACAGATTTTGTTCCGGTTGCTTCGCAAAACTGCGGACATGATGCACGAACGAGTAACCTTGTACATTTCATACTGCTTAAAAACAATAGAAATAATTTAAGCAGGCCAGCGAATGTTGAAAACACACGCATGCACGCACACAGATCGTCAGATCTGTGCACACAGTGCATGATATAAATAAAAAATTTATCCTCGAGTGACACTGGCCATCAGAGCAGTGCAGTCAACTTGCTATGCTTGCAGAAATCAAGAGGCTTTTGTGTTGTTGATTTATAGCCCGTCTGCCTGTAGTGACAGCCGCAGCAACTGTGCTCAAAGGAACGGAGTTAGCCAATATTGCTCTTCAAAGGTTGTTCAAAGGTTTTTGGTCTTTATTTCATGTGAATTTGTGTGTATAACTCGCTAAGGATCAGTCCGTTGGGTGAGCCATTCATGCGGGCGAATGGTGTATGGTTGCACTGGTGTAAAAGGTTGAGACTACTGCCATAGTAATTTTTTCCTAAATGTGTCTTGTTCTAGGTGTTTAAAGATAATTGCTGTAGGAGGGAGCTTCTTGCTCTTCAGATATTTTGCAGAAATGAAAACAAAGGCTGCCGGGAACAATTGGCCTTGGGACAGTTGCTTGTAAGTAGTGGGACATTTATTTATTTAAATATTTTTTAAAATCCTGCTTTTCTCCCTCAAAGCAGTCCTCAGAACGGTTTGGTGGAGTGGAAAGGACCATCACAGGCGATTTATGGTAATCTTGTAGGATTTTCAAGGCACAAGATGAATAGAGGTGGTTTGCCCTTGCCTGCCTCTGTGAGCAATCCTGGTCTTCCTTAGTGGTCTCTCATCCGAGTACTAGCCTAGGGCTGGCCCTGCTTAGCTTCCAAGGTCTGACAAGGTCGGGCTAGCCTGGGCCATCCAGGTCAGGACCAAAACAGCGTACAAAACTTTTTTTTTTTTAAATCACAATGCAACAATAAAAAGGTATTTGCCATGTGGTAGGGCTGAGATGTGGAAGAACTCAGACCTTGGTGGAATAGTCTCCCTAGTTTACTGAATGACCTGCTTTCATCCAAATTTGTTCAATAAATCCCGCCCCCCAGAGTTGGGTGCTGTGACAGATAGAACACAAAAATGTGCCCCAGCAACAAAGGAGCCAATTAGAGCAGCACTCCAAATTAGTCAGTAAAAGCTGTGTATTGGGGAAAGTTAGGATCTGACAGGGGAAGGTTTACTTACATGAACACCTGAAGCTGCCTTAAACCGAATCAGTCCCTTGGTCCATCAAAGTCAGTATTGTCTACTCAGACCAGCAGTGGCTCTCCAGGATCTCAGGCAGAGGTCTTTCACATCACCTATTGCCTGGTCCTTTTAACTGGAGATGTTGGAGATTGAACCTGGGACCTTCTGCATGCCAAGCAGATGCTCTACCACTTAGCCATGGCCCCTCCCCTAACTCAGGAGTTAGGTTTTGAGAATAGGGAGTCAGCTCCATATACACATTACAAAGTCCTCGTGTTTGTTGAGGAAGAGCACAGGACTTTGTTTCACATCTGTGATGGGAGTTTTCTGCTTCCCAGACATGTGCTGGCTCTTGCAACCACAGCACACAGGGAGATGTGGTTTTAGCCCCCCCCCCCATGTTATTCTTGCATCCTCAAACCACCCCGTGGAGCTTCTATCGTATGTGTGATACAAAGTCCTTGCGTTGTTCCCCAGCAAACCTGGGGACTTTCTGAGGTGTAGATGGAGCTTTAGAGGTTTGCAGCTTTGAGTGAGAGAGTGGTTAGATTAAGAGAAGCAGTGAGTTAAAGATCTGAGGAGATAGGGGATCTTTGGTTAAGTTTCCCTGTCTGAAATTAACTGATGTGTTACAGTAGAAAAGAGCAAGAGTCCAGTAGCACCTTAAAGACTAACAAAAATATTTTCTGGCAGGGTATGAGCTTTCATGAGCCACAGCTCACTTCTTCAGATACAGCTAGAATGTATCTGAAGAAGTGACCTGTGGCTCACGAAAGCTCATACCCTGGCAGAAAATATTTTTGTTAGTCTTTAAGGTGCTACTGGACTCTTGCTCTTTTCTACTACTGCAGACAGACTAACACGGCTACCCACTGTGAGGTGTTACAGTATGCCATCAGAGCTTGCTGGGCCTAGTTTTCCTACTGAGACCCAGATTCCATCCCCTAAAACCTGTTAAAAGTCTTGCTGAGAACCCCGGTGCCGTGGGTAGTCAGGAAACTGTGACAGTGGAAAAATCCCACGAGGTCGTGTCTAGCTCCCAGGAAATCCATCACAATTGAGTACTTAATTCTGAAAAACACACAAACAAGTAAAACACTTAACAAGGAGCTGTGGGATGTTAGGTTTTACAGAGTATGTGCCCGAGGAAAACACACTCTTAGGCGGGTTTATAATATTTAAATATAGCACTCTGATTCTCCTCAGCAAAGAATGTAGGAAGATAATTTTTTGTTTAAGCTGCAGCTGAGTTAACTTGCAAAGCAAGGATGGAGTGAAAAAGGGATCCTTGTGGCAAATTCTCCCACTCTTTCCTATGTTTGGGTTCACTTACGCCCAATTAAGAGATTATGATGTTGTGAATTCTCTTGCTCAGGAACTTCAGTAGACTTCAAGGGTATAACATTTTGAACAATGAGGGCTAGCAAGATTCGTCTTTAATGGATGAAAAGATATAACCAATCTGTAATGTCTTTTTCAGAACCATCTGAGAAAAGATTGTCTTTTTGAAGAACTTCCGTGCCCTCGTGTTGATTGTAAAGAGAAAATTCTGAGAAAAGACTTGCCTGATCATGCAGAAAAGACCTGTAAATACCGGGAAACAACATGTAAATATTGTAATAGCCAAGTTCCAATGATTATGATACAGGTGAGTATTGTCCAGACTACTTAAAAAAAAAAAATACAGTGAAACTTTAAAAGAAGTTTAAACCATTCTCATAAAACTGTTTTGGGCATCCAAACAATCTCATTTTTCCTTAAAGCCCAGTCCTGAAAATGTAATGCCACTTCTCTGGAGGGCATACGTGAGGTTGCTTAGAAAGTAATACATAATAAAAACATTAAATACCATAGAAGTTGTTTAATGTAACTAGGATTGGCACCCCAGTCAATTCACTGGTCAAATATTGTTAATTGACGGGTGCGTTTGGCCACCTACCATTTGATCCCTGCCACATATATTCCAGGAAGCCAAACATGGGTGTGGGTGGCAGATCATCTTTTTTGTTCCATTGCAATGTCATTTATTAGCAGTCCCTGACCCTGCAGCAGTCAGGGTCAAATTTAGCAGGATAGCACTGCTCCTCCTGCTGGCTACCTACTATAACTGCAGGTATCTCCTGGCTGAAAAAATGGTCCATAGCCTACTTACCACAGCTGCCCATAGAAACAGACTTTTTCATTTTAATAGTTGCTGTTACTGCTTTGGTTTGGTTTTAATTTCGGTTTAAAAAAATACCCTCGTGATCCACAGTGAAGGACAAAGAGAAGAACCATTTAGTGAATCGTCAATGTTGGAAACATTGCCTGGTGTTGTTAAAATGTCCAGTTCTCAAAAACTGAAATGATTGATTCACAGTAATAGTTAATTATTTCTTGAATTGTTAAGTATCAGATTTATTGGTGATTAAGGTGGCTTTTTGAATATAATAAAATAAATACTTGACCAGTTACTTCATCAAGTCTTTCTTTCCGGCGGGGGTGAGGGACAAAAGTCCTAAACAGATCACCAGTTCAAGGAAACATCTCATCCCTTTTCAAAAATACGGCCGAAATTTCGTTCAGTTGGGGGTCTTTCCACTTTTACAAAACTATTAAGCAGATGAAATTGAAAGTGAGTTCTGCTTTTAATTAGAGGAAATCGACTTATGGCTTGAAAGCCCGATCTTCTAGTCACAAGACTGTCTAGCCAAATTTTAGTATAGTGGCAAATCAGGCTGCTTTTTTGTGACTTTCAAAGTAAACATGAAAGCTCACATTGTCTCTGGCTGTACAGAGTGGGGTGGGACTGGGGAATCAAAGCTATGCAAATATAAGCTTTATAAATCTCCTTTGTTCTGGCGTAGCTCAAGGGTTCATAGACTCTGCGTGCCCTGCAGGGTAGGAAATCCCCTTTGTGGCTGTAGTGAGCTGATTTTCAATTAAAGAGATAGGAAGTTGGTTTTTCTAGAGCAGATCTCTTCTGCATCGATACTTAACATTCTCATTTCATCAACATTTTGTCTTTAAACAAGCATAAAACAAGTACCCACACTAGCTACCTGATCTTAGGTTGCAAGGAAGTAAAACAGGTATATGAAGAGTAGTCATGTAGAGGTTGGTTTGTTTTTGCTGTCAAGTCACAGCTGACTTATGGTGACCTCATGGGGTTTTGAAGGCAAGAGGTGGTTTACCATTGTTTGCCTCTCTGTAGCAGCCCTAGCAGCATGGTGTAGTGGTTAAGAACAGTGGACTCTAATCTGGAGAACCGGGTTCAATTCCCTACTCCACATGAAGCCTGCTGGGTGACCTTGGGCCAGTTACAATTCTCGCCGAACTCTGTCAGCCCAACCTATCTCACAAGGTGTCTGTTGTGGGGAGAGGAAGGGAAGGTGATTGTAAGCCAGTTTGATTCTCCTTAAAAGGGAGAGAAAGTCGGCATGTAAAAACCAACTCTTCTTCTTCCTTGGTGGTCTCCTGCCCCAATACTTACCAGGGACAACTCTGCTTAGTTTCCATGATCTGATGAGATAGGGCTAGCCTGGGCTATCCAGGTCAGGGCAGAGTTTGTTTACCAAGTATACAATTTATTTAAAGGGAAAAGGAAAAGAAACCCTTACCTTTTAGTATTTCGGCCAATTTTACTTTTTTGAAAAAAAGTAGGAGGGTTTTTTTGCGGGGGGGGGGGATCCAAGATCTCTGGCAGCCTGGATAAAATAATCGGTAGTTGAGACCCTTAAATCCACAACAAGTCAGAGTATATAAATCTGGGCTAAATGACTCGGTGGTCTGATTTGTTATAAGGCAGTTTCATACATTCAGGGCTTCAATCCTATGTACACTTGCCATTAAATCCTTCTGAGTAAGCATGCATATAATCAGATTGAACTTCACTGAAACTCCTTGACTGGGTTTGGAATATATTTTTTTAAAGAAATTGGTAGCAAATCTGATTTCAATGTAAAAAAAAACCTTCTCTATTTTTACCTGCTAGATAGCCAAGGGCAAGGGCTAAGAAGATAATGGCTGGAAAGGGAAGTTGAAAGGTAGCCAGTGACCGCTACTGCTTTTAAGACACAGAAAAGCCTCAGCTGAAAATGACTGTAAAAATTGGCTGTGTGCTTCATACCATGAAGTTCTTAAAGACAAAGAGCAACACATTCCTTTGCCTTCAAAGGCATTTGCCAGGATGGAAAACATCTTCACCACTGGCAAGCTTGGAAGTTCTTTTGTGGAACAGGGGTTTCATGCTTTGAAAGAGGTTACTGTAAAGGACAGTGTGGGTGTATGTATCTGCTTTAAGGATTACAACGAGCCTGTATTTTTCCCCTTCTCAAATTTAGGGCACTTAGAGGTATGCCTCCACTTAAAGAGTACTGCTTTTTGATGTGCCTTCTGAGAAAATTACTCTAGACTTTCTGGTACGGGACATAATTTCTGGTTCTTTTTCTCCTAGAAACATGAAGATGCCGACTGTCCTTGTGTTATGGTTACGTGTCCTCATAAATGCAGTGTTTCTGCACTTCTGAGAAAGGAGGTAAGAAAGCACATTGGAAGTCATATATAGTTTAGAATGTTCTTAGTAATTTTGTGCAAGAAATTTATCAGAAGTAGCTCCACTGTATTTTTAAACTCCCTCAAAACTTACTAAAATCAACTTAAAATACTTTTCTAGATTTCTTGGTAGTATTTCAGACTTCTTCATAAATATCCTGCGTTGATTGCATCCATTTTCTCTTCTGAAAATAGTAAATGCTGAATTTGAAATGCTGATTGCAGGAATCAGAGAAGAACTTACAGGCACCGTTTGATCCCCCCCCCCCCCCGCAACATTTAGCTAGCATGGGAAATCTAAAGCTTTAGTATTATCTGTGTTGTGTTTTAAGTGGCTTTTAAAACCCAGGTGACTAACATTGTCCACAACTTCTGCAACACATTGTTAAGTGCTGTGTCAAGGAATACAAAACTAATATCAAATCTGAAGAAATGAGTTGTGACTCACGAAAGCTCATAACCTGCCAGAAAATTCTGTTAGTCTTTAAGGTGTTACTGGACCCTTGCTCTTTTCCATTAATACAAATCTAATTTTAAGATTAAGTTTTAAAGAGGGTATTCAGCCTTAGCTTTCGTGTCGTACACTCTTAAGAGTAAAAGGACGTGGCTGTGGCAGGTAGGAAGGATGATCTCCTACTTTTTTATCTGGAGATATTAGCAGAGGAGTATTGGAGGATCCTTAGCCCTTCTCCTGCGTGCTAATTCTCCCCATGCGCCCCCCACCCACTACTGTTTGTTCTTGTTTTTCACCCAGCTGGCTCCAAAAGTGGAAGAAATTGGCTGGAAGCAGAAAGTCTAGGATAGAGGACTTGGGAGTAGAATTGGTGGGGGCAAAGAAAGTATCCCACCCAGAATATTTTGGTGCAGTGCCCCCCCCCCCCGTTACTGTAAACTAAGGTTATCTATTTTGTTTGTATAGCCAAGTTTATTGGTACTAATTAGGAAATGAAAGCTCATATTTGAGTTTACAAATGTGATCCGTATTTAGATGAATTAATCTTGTTGCATTCTTTTGTTTATAATGTTCTACTAAATTGTTTGGAACTGGACCCAGGAAGGTACCGACTGGGCAGTTTTGAAGTTTGTGAGAATCCTCCAAGGATTGAATTTTATTTATTTATTCAGGCTATTCATTAGGCACATTCTTCAAAGAATGTTTGACACTGGTTAATGAAAGAAGAATAAAAATACGAAAGCATTCTTGAAAACATAATTGGTAAAATTATAAAAGGAGCCCCAAAGCGCAGAGTGGTAAGCTGCAGTACTGCAGTCCAAGCTGTGCTCACGACCTGAGTTCGAGCCCAACAGTAAGATGAGAGATACAATAACCGTAGTCATTGGTTTCAAAAACTGCCAAGAGCTCTAGGAAAATCAACAGGGTTGTATTTCCCCTTTCTATTTCCTGGAGAAGGTCATTTGTCGGAGGAGTGTAAGTCCCAAAACAGGTTGGGAGCCAAATTCTAATGGGTCCAGTTTGAGAATCATTCGGGATTATGAGTCAAAAATGTTACATGTTAGAAGAAAAGTTGGTTTTTATATGCCAACTTTCTCTATCACTTAAGGAAGAATCAACCCAGCTTACAATCACCTTCCCTTCCCCTCCCCACAACAGACACTCTGTGAGGTGGGTGGGACTGAGAGAGATCTGTGACTAAGCCCAAGGTCACCCAGCAGGCTTCATGTGGAGGAGTGGGGAAACCAACCCGGTTCACCAGATTAGTGTCCGCTGCTCATGTGGAGGAGTGGGGAATCAAACCAAGTTCACCAGATTAGAGTCCACCGCTCCAAACCACCGCTCTTAACCACTACGCCACGCTGGCTCTCACGTTAGCTGGATAATCTCTGTGAACGGTCACATGATAAAGTGTGGATCATAATCCCATAACCGTTCCTCAAAATGGGAGGGTTCTGAGTTACGGTGTGGCCAGTTCCTCTTGTCTAAAGTGCTATAGGGAATGGCACGTAGAAGTCAGGGGAAGAAATAGCACTGGGGGAGGGAGCTTGGTAGTTAAGGGGGATAAAAATTGGCCTTTGGTGATATGAATATGTGAGGTAGAGCGAGCGATGGGAAGGTGATGAGCTCAGTTTAGAAAGGAACATCCACAGTTTCATAAAGCTTGACAGCTCTTCACAAAAGCGACAACCTAAGCTAAGCTCCTAAGAACTTGATTTACATCGAGATGGACAGGCGATTGAAACGAACAGCCCATAAACAGTCATGCTTGAAGAGACAGATCCTCCACAGGTCTTTCCAGAAGGCTAAGGAATCTGTTTAACTGTTGAACAAATCCCCCTGAAGAAAAGCATTGGAAGGCTTCAAGAATTTTTCCTTAAACAACTTTTGCACCACACTGAGTTTGTTTTTTAGTGGTTTCCACTAACTGCTCCCCCCCACCTAGTCCTCTGGCACAAGTATTGTAGAGTGTTTGGGAAGGGATAGGTGGGTGTCTTCTCACATTTGTTCTCAGATGGAGAAGAAGAATTGGTTTTTATATGCCGACTTACTCTGCCACTTAAGGAAAACTCAAACCGGCTTACAGTCCCCTTCCCACAACAGACACTTTGTGAGGTAGGTGGGGCTGAGAGAGCTCTAAGAGAGCTGTGACTATACCAAGGTCACCCAGCTGGCTTCGTGTGGAGGAGTGTGGAAACCAACCCAGTTCACCAGATTAGTGTCCTCCGCTCATGCGGAGGAGTGGGGAATCAAACCCGGTTCTCCAGATTAGAGTCCACTGCTCCAAACCACTACTCTTAACCACTACACCACGCTGGCTCTCCTAGAAGTAGGTAAGGAAGTCCGAGTCTTGTCTCAGTGCTCAGAAGAGACTCAAATTCTTTCTGAATGCCTTCAAACCACAGCACACATGAGAACTCCAGGGGAGGGGAAGTGTGTATGCAGCGGAGTGTTGTGTTGCCGGAGGACCTGGTAAGCTAGTAAGTGGATTTGTGGAGGATGTCCAAAACGCATGGAGTAAAGCCACCCTACTAGGATGATTTGTTTAATATCTTAGCTGTTATGGTGAGTTTGGGCCTTAGAAAACAAATTCAGGTCAATTGCATCTTCCCAAAATACAGTTTTTCTCCCCAGGGCTGACTTCATGTCATTTAGAGAGTACTTATTTCTTGGGGGGGCGGGGCGGGGGAAGCATGGCATGATTATTCTATTTCTGTTTCTCTTTTGGAAAGCATTTATGTGTGTGTGTGAGAAAGAGAGGGTATGTATAGCTTGTACTGCGTTCAAGTCTCTGAATAATGGATAAGAGAGATTAAAAATGGAGCCACGGAGAAGAGAAAATGGCACTAGTAGAAGAGCACTTCCATAAGCCTCCCTCTCCTCCACCATCTTTGCCAATTCCTCCCTCCCACTGCGGATCCTCACTTTGACCCCATGCTATTGTGGATCACTCCCCCACCCCCCTGCTAGAATTTTAGGGGCCTTTGGAAGGAGGTGGGAAACACCCACAAGCTCTTGTTGTGGTACTTCAGATCCAGTCCTGTTTCACTGCTGTACAACACATCTGAAACTGTTCCCTACTAGACACGATTAGCAAAACAAATAGAACACACTAGAGCTTTCTTGGCCCTGCAGATTTCCCCATTATCTCTGCAAGTGGATTGGGGGGGGGGGCAGGCACACACCTTGCCACTGTTTGTCTGTCTGCCTCCTGTAGGAGATTGTGAAAGGAATAGGAGAGCAACCTCGCAAATGTTCAGACATGTCCTGAAAGAGCATAAAGCATTTTATGGAGTGATAGAGTGGTCATGATTTCGTTTATTTACTACTTGCCCCCTTTCTTCCTCTTCTCTGTTTTGCTCTTAGTTGCTGTCCTGTAGCCTAAAGCTAGCTGCATTTCCAGAGTGGTGTATATGCTGGTTGTCCCAGACTTTTTTGCTACTTAAGTGACTCTTATTTCTATGTGCTGCTTTTGTAACTATGAGACCTGTTATGTTTTATTACAAATTATATGTTCGTTTCATTCTATATTTGTTCTAAGTCTCTGTCCTTCTGTTCTATATTCTTATCACTGAAATTTTGCATGACACTTTTTTGGGGGAAATATATATTTTTCTAATTAAAAAGGTTTAAGGGGGAAATGCACATTAATACAGTGGAACTACTATTGAAGGTGGCCAGTTGATGGATAACGGAACTAATTTGCCTTTCGAGAAACAAGTCATTCATGAGAAATGAAAAGAACATAGACAATATTGAGGTCCCTTGGATCAAACTGAAATGGTCTTTAGAGGTTCCACTGTAAATGTGTTGCTTTGCATATTCTACTGGAACATTTGTGTGGTTACATGTGTGTATGTATATCCTCAAGTACAACTGGAGGTAATATGAACACATGTTTTTAAAAACCAAAACTCCCACACACAAATCACGCACAATACATATTTGTATTGTATGCCCTATATATATATATATTTGAAACTTTATTGTGCATACATTTGCCGTCAAAAAAAAACACTCACTTTTTTTCCTGTTACAGTTGAATGCACATTTGTCAGAATGTATTAATGCCCCAAGTACCTGTAGTTTTAAGCGTTATGGCTGCATTTTTCAGGTCAGTATATATTGATTATATACTTGATGAAAGTCTGCAATAAGAAAGCTTAATATTTTGGTGGCTCTCTGGACTACTGCCTCTTGTTATCTGTTAAGAGAAATGCATCCAGTTGCTTGAGTGATTAAAAGCTACGCATTGGATGTGTTTTGCCTACCTTAAAATGTGTATTGAGCACGTATGTGAGAATAATGATGTGTTGGGATTTCAGTATATAATGAATTTCTCAAATTTTGAAACGGAGAGGCACTTAGGTTTATTTTTTTCCCCCCTGCCCCTTGAGAAAGTAGTTGGAGATCACTTCCCGCTGTTTTTATGGAGCAATTTTTTCCCATAATGAAAATTTCCAAGACCTACTGCTTGTGTACAATAAAATCTGTAGTAGGCATGACCTCCTAGATGCTGCTATGCAACTTCTGCATTAGTTTTGCTGGAGTGTACACTGAGGCTACCTGTATGTAGTGGTCGTGCTCAAGGCGATGAAATATACCAGCACAACTGAGCCATGTAGCATTCTTCATAAGTATGGGAGATGGCAGCTCATTGTCTAACTCCTGGAAAGTGAAATTGAAGCCAGTGAGAATGAGCACAGCAGAAGGTAACACACAAGTTTTCTCTTAGTTTTCTTATGTGAAATATCTCTTTTCCCTACATTGCCTGTTTAAAATGGCTGTCATATTGCAGCAAGAGGGCTTCTGTAATCAGTAGATCATAACAAATGGAACAACTACGCATTGTTCCTTTACAAAGGGTTATGCCAGGACAATGCTGTTAAAAACTCGCCTAAAGTTCAGGCTTGTGGTTTGCCACTTCTGTTGGCTTCGGTTTGTAATCTGTGCAAAGACGAGCCCTTTAATTCTACCTCCTCCAATGAGTTTTGCAGGACATTTTTTAAGGGAGACTCTGTTAGTGATCTGCAAGTCCATTTCAGAACTTTAGCTCCCACTGTTCATTGCTGGGGTTAGAGGAAGCCATGATGGTTAAACTGAGTTGTATTTATGAAGCTGCCCTATATTGGCTTGGGCCACTGGTCCATCTAGCTCAGCATTCCTTGCTCTCTAGGGTCTCAAGCAGGGAATGGTGTTTCCCATCACCTGCTGTGTGAGTTCTTTCAAGTGGAGATGCCAGGGATAGAACTGGGGGCCTTGAGCATGCAACGCATGTCCTCTGCCATGTCCTAGCCATAAGATTGTTCAGTGAAGAGCAGCAGGATAAGCAAACTGTTTTCCTCTGGGGAGCCGTGGATATGATGCTGAAAACTTGTTCAATGATGAACCGAAAGCATTCAACATTTTGTACACAAACACAATTGTTCTCACTCTTTGAAATAGTTTGTCTTGTAGCTCTGCTTGCTTTTGTCTCACCACCGTTCATTATTTATGTGTCTGTACGTGTGTGTGTGTGTGTCTATCTGTAGATATAACTGAAAACATTAATCAGAACATGCCTATTGAAGATCATTAGAACAATTTAGGTTGAAATTTTAATTTTTTTAAAAAATGGTGTAAATAGTCTAAAAGTAGTATGGATGAAATGAGTTACAGTGTGGTCTTTGTCTTCCATACATATTGCTTATGTTTTGTGTGTAACCATGCAGCAGTTATATTGATGTGTATAGTTGTAGGATAGCAAAATCTCTACATGCTTAAAATGTTAACCAACAGTCATTTACAGACTTTCTAGAATGGAAAAATCCTTCTGCTCAAAGCAGTGCTGCCTTTTTCAAGGGTGATTAATTCAATTCCAGTATTATTGTGGTATTCTGTTCACTGGGTGCGGGGCGGAGAATCACCTTTATATAAACATCATGTAGATGGTTTCAGAGAGTGGCAGTGTTGGTCTGCAGTAGAAGAACAGGACCCGAGTCCCGTTGCACCTTGGAGACCTTTCGCAAGTCAAAGCTTCCTTCATCAGATATCTGGAGAAGGGAGCTTTGGCTCTCAAAAGCTTATTGCTCCGAAAAATCTCGTTGGTTTCTAAGGGGCTGCTGAACTCAAATCTAGCTAAGCGTTTTGAACACGTTTTGATTCCCTGGAAGTTTGAAGGTACAATCCACCAAGTCCTGCTTCTGTGGGATTATTAGCTCTTTAGGTCAAGCAGGGCCTTTGGGAAAGGACCTCAGAATAGGTGGCTAGCAGCAGAACTATGGCTGCTTTCCTCCTGGCTTGAGAGAGATGGATATTTCCATTTTACAGTTCTCTCACTCATTTCTTTTTTCCCTAGGGCAATGACTGAACGTAGTAGGAAAAACAAGTGAATTCGGCATGGTACTTTGAAATATAATTATTTGCAAATTCACTATAGATACTATCACCTTCTTTCACTTTAAATACATTTTGCTGCTTCTAAAGATGGGCTGTGAAGAGCTGGTTGCCTGTGAAGAATAAAATTGTCTCCAGGCAAGCCATTCTCCCTCTCTACTCTTCCACGGTGAACTCTCATCTCTGCAACTCCCTTTTAGCCTTAAAGTACAATTAGCCGTTCAAGGTTAGAAGGCAACCAAGAAAAGCGCTAGTTCTCTTTAATACACATGCTATACAAGTGGGTGTTTTCCCCCCCCCAACCTCTGAACCTGTCCTGAATTACAGGAGATGGAACCATTCTAACTGCACTAGAGAAGAGCAGTTCTGGGACCCAGGGTCACGGAGTGGGTGGGAAGAAGAGCAAAGTTGGAGAGCACCTGAGATGTAGTAAAGGAAGAGAGCTGGGTGAAGTAACTAGTTCTCTCAAGAAATATATGAAACACAGTGGGAAAGTAGGGTTCTTTCCACTGTCTCCAGTACATGAATTTAAATTTTCGGGATCCCAGGCCAGTAAACACACAAGATTTTGTTACAGGGCAGGGTCTGGTGGATTGAGCTTTTTCCTATGTGAAGGCATTTCCCAAAGTGTGTGTTCTTCGATTGGTTAAACAAATGGTTTTGAAACACAATTAAGTTTTTTTTTCCTTGACTTGTGTCCGTGTACATTAGTTGCTTGCTGAAGAAATGTAGGATGAATTTTCGGCACAGTCCTTCCTATTGGAAAGTTCATTGTGTGTATCTTTTAAAAACATATTTTAAAAAGGGTCCTTATAATAATATGTCTGAAAATGGACAAGCTGCTCAAGCTATTAATGTTTTATGGGTGTGTGTGTATGGGGGGGGGGTGATGTGGGGTGCTACATTTATGTAGATTTGGTTAAGAAACGAGGTTGGCTAAAATATATACGTTCTTTGTCACAGGGAACAAATCAGCAAGTGAAAGCACATGAAGCCACCTCTGCAGTGCAGCATGTAGACTTATTGAAAGAGTGGAGTAATTGTCTAGAAAACAAGGTACCTCTCCTACTCGCCGTATCCTTCCTTATCCTACGCTACCCTTTCAGTTTTCAAAAAACAATGAGACAGTTGTATTTACTTAATTAACTATATTTTTACATCGGGTTGGATCCCGTGGATCCCTTCTTCTAATGGCCTCTTGCACCTGGGGAAGGCTCCTTGGGCAGGGGGAGCTCTTCTGTTAGCAGATCATATCCTTAGGGTCCGACCCACGAACTTCCTGCCAACCATTTCAAAGCAGTTTACAATGTAAAATAATGGCTTACAGTTGAATGTGTTGGGTGTGCTCCTCCCACCGCACCTCATAATTAGCTCAGTTCTTCCAGATCCCCTTCTCCGTTCCCCGTGAGAAAATTTTCACTTTGGTTTTTAAAAAGAAATGCATTATTTTTAATTTAAATGTAACCTTGGAAAAGGATTTTATTGAATGATTGCCTTCCTATATATCCTTGGCATATGTAATTGGCTAATGCACAGGGGGACTACCTTTATCTTTAACGATGATTTCCCTCCATTTCTCATAAAGAGAAGCAGCTATGAAAAACGATGCAGGATTAGAAACGGCATTGATAACTGGATTAAAAAAACCGGTTTGTGATCTGGGAATAGAGAGTGGCTCCATGTGATCAATGGTCCTAATTTTTTTCCCCATTTAAGTTTCTCAGTATGGCCCTTGTTCTTCTCAGATAAGTCTGTCAAAAGAGTTGTGATGTTGCTCTAAGGCAGGGGTCTCCAACCTTTTTGAGTCTGCGGGCATATTTGGAATTCTGGCATAGTATAGTGGGTGCAGCAACAAAACAGCTGCCACAAAGTGGCTGCCACAGGAGGCGGAGCAAGCCACAAAATGATTGCCACAGCTTAACTTTAGTAACACAGTGCAGATTATTGTGCTGTGGTGGCATCTGCTGCCAAAGCAACATTTTATAAAATCTGTACAGCAAATCAGAAGCTTTGTTGGGCAAAAGCCCTACCTGACCCCACCCACTTCCTAAAAACTCTTGGCGGGCGCCAGAAAAGGTGTCGGCGGGCGCCATGGCACACACAGGCACCACATTGGGGACCCCTGCTCTAAGGCATAAATTGATTCATTTTCTCCTTGATAGCTGATTTCTGTCAATAGTCCACATTATTGCTGCCAGACTTTTTTATGACTCTTATGTGTGGTGTGTCATTGTTTTCATGATACATGTAGTGCAGTATGTCCTTTGGACTTGATGGAAACTGATTTTACCAAGCATCCAGAAAACATACATACCATATGTGGAGAATTGTGCATATTAAAGATGTAGTTTTGTGAGCCAGAAACAGCAAAGTGCTATAGCAAACCTTGGGTAGTAATTTCACATTTATTTATGTAAAAGTGTATATCCCTCCTCTGTACATTCAATGTGGCTAACAAAGCATATTGGATATTTTCATAAATCACAATAACTTAAAAAAATCGCCACAGCTTCTCCTTATTCAAAGGATGATAAAAATACAGTTACAACAGCAAAATAAAAACACACACACAAAGAAGCAGTTTTGTGCTGCCTTCTGAAAGAGAGCAAAAAACGAAGTCTGTCCAAGAGAACTGGAATTCAACAGAAAAATGAAGTAACTGAAGATGTTTAGACCTGTTAAGCTGAGGGCATGGAAGAGAAACAGCTCTAAGGATCTTAGAGGTGATCTTTCCAGTTGTGTGGGTACCAGCTCATAAATGACTATCTAAGTCAGAAGCAGCATCTTGGATTAAAATTGCCTTGCTTTGAGTACTTTTCGCCTTCTTGATCTCTTCCAGTGTATCACAAACAAACTGACTCTGTGAAAATCCAAGAATATTGTCACTTTCTAGGATTACCAGTTGTGCATCGTGTTTAGAAAGGGATGATAAAATTACGATGATCTCTGATCAAAATCTACTTAAGCTAATAACCCCAAAAAAATAGTAGAAATCTCAGTTGGTTGGTTGCTTACAGATATAAACAGATTTGACAGTCGTTCCCTCTCCCCAAGGAAATCTGGGAACTGTGGTTCTGTGCACACAACAGGGTTTCTCTCTCAGTACACTTACCAAACTACAGTTCCCAGGATTATTTGGAGACAGGGCTATGGGTTAGGAAATGGATACAAAAAGAATATAAATGTGTAATGTAGCTTCACCTTGATTTTAAAAATAGCTCATATCATAGTGGGCCAGGGCTGGAATAAGACAGATCTTGAACTTGCCACCCTAAGCTGCAGTTAGCTGCGAAGGCTATATGGCTGTGTCCCAGAACTCCCAGTGATACCTTGGAAGATTTTGGACCACAAAGTCAAATTCACTTGTAAAGAAACCATGCTAAGAAGCAGAGAGAGAGAGTTCAAATTTGATGCAGTATTTCTCATATATGGCAAATATTTCTTGGGAATTGCATGATCTACGTAACTCTGGCCCTAAGATATGAACTTAAATAGCCTTATTCCAGCTTTGGTGTCATGTGGGAATGTGGGAGCCCCATTTTCGTAGTGTTTCCATGCCTTTAAAACAGTACTACTATTTCCATTCTCTTCCTCCAACTATAGTTTTTAACATACTGTGCAACAACTGTCATTTGGGGGGCAAGGAGAAGGAAGCAACATTACTTCAGGGGGAGACATGCGAATGGCGTGAAGACAAAAATGAGGGTTTGATCTCTCATCTGATGGTCTAAAATTGGATTCTTGGAGTATTTTGAGGCAGCGTTCCTACTTTTTCTGGATTGACCAACTCTGGTCTTGCTTGGCAGCCTGTAATATTATTTCAGCTACGCAAACATCCTCTCTAGCTGTTATCTTTATTGTCTTACTGATGAATGATGATTGTGAAGCGCACATTTCGCTAGGGTCAAGGGGACACTGTTCCAGATGTGAGACGTTTAAGGAACAAAAGCATTGATGAATGGAGTAAAAAGATCCCGACAGCGAATAAAACATGCTAGTTAGCTGTTCTTCATGGCACTGGTCTGGTAGGAGAATGAAGAACAAAAAACCTCCATTTCTCTTAGAGGATATTAGCAATACATTTCCCCTCCTCTTCCATATTGTGCTTCTTTAATCTACTACAAAGGAGCCCCGTGGCGCAGAGTGGTAAGCTGCAGTACTGCAGTCCAAGCTCTGCTCATGACCTGAGTTCGATCCCAACGGAAGTTGGTTTCAGGTAGCCGGCTCAAGGTTGACTCAGCCTTCCGTCCTTCCGAGGTCAGCTTGCTGGGGGTAAAGGGAAGATGACTGGGGAAGGCACTGGCAAACCACCCCATAAACAAAGTCTGCCTAGTAAACGTCGGGATGTGACGTCACCCCATGGGTCAGGAATGACCCAGTGCTTGCACAGGGGACCTTTACCTTTTAAAAAATCTACTACAGTGGTAATCTGGCTTTCTTCCTTTCGTGCAGTCACACTCAGATATCATATTTTGTGGCAGCTTTAGCCATGACACTAGGAAGAGCTCTCGGTGCGCTTGTTCTTTTTAGTCCCAAATGAATTCTAGTGGTTTTTAATCTTGCTCTTTCTTGTGCAATAAGGCTTTCCATTAGCCTGTTTAATACGCATGTCCTAGATGAACAGCATAGATGGATGCTGAATGACAGGGTGCCTCCATCCTCCCACCTGAAATTCAATAGGTTTCTGTTTTGGGAGGAAATGAACAAAGTGCACCATGTTTAGAAGCAAGATTTTGTCTTACAAATGGTGTGCTTTTTCCTATTTAATTCTATGGGGAAGAGTGGAGAAAGCCATTAAGGTTTCCATTTTGAGGAAGGGAAGGGCAAATATTCTACACAGAAGGAGGAAACATTTTTATGGGATCTCTCTCCATCGCTTGTGAGAGACGGCAGATAACTTTTTTGGGTGTGTGTGTAAAGTTTGCCAGGAGTAATTGTATATTTTTTCCCCCAGGTGGCCATGCTCCAGAATGAAAGTTTGGAAAAGAACAAGAGCATACAAACTTTACATAATCAAATTTGTACCTTCGAAATAGAAATTGAGAGACAAAAGGAAATGCTTCGGAGTAATGAATCTAAAATACATCAGTTACAGGTAAGCTCTTAAGACTCTTCCTATTAAAACAAACCATTTGCAAGAGTGTTCCCTGCTGGGCCATTATATTGGCATTTTAGGTGTGTTGATTAGTTTAAAACAGGGGTCCCCAATGTGATACCTGTGGGGGCCATGGCAACCGGCAACACAGTTCCCAGCATCCACCGAGTATTTTTAGAAAGTGGGCGGGGCCAGATGGGGCTTTTTCCCAGCAGAGCTTCTGATTGGCCATTGGAGATTTGATTGGCTGTGCAGAGTTTTAAAAACATTACTTTGGCAGCAGCTCCCAGCAAAGCACAACGGTATTCACTGTGTGACTGAAGGAAAGCTGCGGTCACCGTTTTGTGGCTGTTTCTACACACAATGCTGTGTCACAGTTCCAAAGGTGACCACAGGCTCAAGAAAGTTGGGGGGCCCTGGTTTAAAAATATATCTGTGGCCACATATCAGCATTTATGTCCCCTTTCTTCTTCATGATAGTGGGTAACTGTGCCTGTGTAGAAACACGCTTCACATTAATGGAGGGGGGGGACCCACAACGACTTGGTTCGAATGTTAAGCCCAGCTATGGTTTAATTAAACTAACTGTGGTTAGTGTGATTGTCCAGATGTGGGTCACTCCGCTAACTATGGTTGGGTAGGGTATGACAGAACAGGATATGATGCCACAGTTACTTTTAATTATGATTTCATGTGACAAATGAACATGGATATCTTGGTTTCATCCTGTCTTTTCCCCCTGTACCATCCTTACTGCAGTACAGTGAGGATTTCTTCTGGGTCTCTGCAGACCAGGTAGGGGAAACAACAAAGGCAATGAAACTTGGGTTAGAATAATAGAATTAAAGAGTTGGAAGGGACCACCAGGGTCATCTAGTCCAACCCCCTGCACAATGCAGGAAATTCACAACTACCCCCCCCACACCCCCAGTGACCAGAAGATGGCCAAGATGCCTTCCCTCTCATCATCTGCCTAAGATCACAGAATCAGCATTGCTGACAAATGGCCATCTAAACTCTTCTTAAAAACCTCCAGGGAAGGAGAGCTTACCACCTCCCGAGGAAGCCTGTTCCACTGAGGAACCGCTCTAACTGTTAGAAATTTTTTCCTCATGTCTAGACGGAAACTCTTTTGGTTTAATTTCAACCCGTTGGTTCTGGTCCGACCTCCTGGGGCAACAGAAAACAACTCGGCACCATCCTCTCTATGGTCGAGGCAAACCACTTGAATGGGCATCTTCCAGCCAAATCCTAGTTTCACAAGCTAATCCATGGTTTTTTGTATTCCATCCGAATCAAGGCAGTACAAACATTTTGAGTTTGTCACCTGAAAACACGCATTTCAGTTAAAAAACAAAAAGGTCCGGGGAAGCTCTTTAGTCCCAGGAATGTAGGAAAAGGTTGGGAATTATGGGCAGGCTTTTGACTCATGGGAAAAAAGAATTTTAAAATTTGGTTCAGTTTTCTAATCCAGCATTTCTGTTCTCAGGAATGGCCAGACTACACAAACCACCCAAGTGTCGCCAAACAAACGGCATTATTTGTTAGGGCAATAATGAAACAATATGTAATCTGGATAGGGGGTCGCCACAAGTCGGCTGCGACTTGATGGCACTTTACACACACACACATGTAATCTGGGTAGGGGGGTCTCAGTGGATGCTGGGATGTCATTGTTCACAAATGGGCAGCCACAGGGAAAAGCTGATAGCCAGCGTGGTGTAGCTGTTAAGAGCGGCAGACTCTATTCTGCAGAACCAGGTTTGAGTCCTCACTCCTCCACATGAAGCCTGCTGGGTGACTTGGGCTAGTCACAGTTCTCTCAGAACTCTCTCAGCCCCACCTACCTCACAAGGTGTCTGTTGTGGGGAGGGGAAGTGAAGGCGATTGTAAGCCACTTGGCAACTCCTTAAAGGTAGAGAAAAGCGGGATATAAAAACCAACTCTTCTTTGTATCTTGCCTGGAGGCATCTTATTGGCCACGGTGGGAAACCAAATGCTGGATAGAGGGACCTTTGGTCTGATCCAGAAGAGCTCTTCTGTTCTTACGCACTGTCCATGACTTTTCATCTCACCATCCTTTGGAAACAGACATGCACCACTCCGATTATGTTTGTTGCCTCCTGCGGAGGAGGCAAGTTATACTTCATGTATTGGCAAACAGTAGCTTGGTAGGAACCAGGGCTGGAGTAACAGAACTGCAACCCATGAGGTAGAAGAAGGGAGCACAAGGCCACCGTGCAGAGGACATCGATTCATAGGGTCGCCATGAGTCGGAAGTGAATTTACGGCACTTAACACAAACATGCAAGCATTACTCACACCGGCCCTCAGCAGTGCCATTGATGGTTCACTGTACACAAAATTATTTAAAATATTGTTTAAAATTACATTCAAGCTATGTGTATAAAGTATATATAAAACATAAATGAATTTCTTGTGTAGACTTGGGTCCCATCCCCAAGATACCTCATTATGTATATGTAAAAAATCCAAAATACAGAAAGATCCGAAACATGGACCACTTCTGGTCTCAAGCAGACTGGATAAGGGATATCCCTCAACCCATATTCCTATTTTAGCTTGTTTGGTTTATTCTGGCAATCAGATAGCTCCCTCCCAACCCTGAAAATCCTATGATATGGCTTGAAAACAAAGGTCTCTTGGAACAATGTACAGTTTTATGGATCCTGTAGGGCATGGTATCTTTTGCCATGCGGTACAGAAAGGTATTTTCTTAAGGAATGCTTTATATTTCTACTTTATTTTCTCTTGCCACTTTTAGACTTTGTGAGGATCCGTCCCTGAGGCCCCCGCCTATCTGCCCCGCGGCCTGGCCAACTCGACCCGGAGGGGGCTTCCTTGGCCTCAGAATGGGCTTCTCGAGAGAAGGCCTTTCCCTCTTCTTCAGCCCCTCGGGCGGTCTCTGCTCCACCGAGCCACCTGCTCCACAGTAGACCGTCGCCGCTTCCTCCCTGGCCTCCACACCCCTCCTGGTCATATAGGCCAGGCCCCCTGGGTTCCGCCCCTCTCCCTCCTCCTCCTGACAGGCAGGGGCTCCACCAGCCAGCCCCCGCCAGCGCTGTCAGCCCGCCCTCCCTCTCAGGGGGACCGCGGCCCTGCCCCGGCTGATCAGTGGCACCTGCTCCGCCCCCCCCCCCGCTCACGCCCGACCGCCCTGCGGCCTCTGCCCCTCCCGGCCCCTTCTCTGTCAGGGAAGACTGCCGCAGAGCCAGGACCTCTGACGGGGCCCCCGGAGGCGGCGCCCCGCGGTCCCTGCCGCCGCCGGGCGGCGACGCCTCGCAACCCAGCCCTCCCAGTCGGGATGGCGACTCTTCCAGGGCCTCCGTGGGCCGCGGCCCAGCTGGCCCTGCCCCCTCGCGGTCCCTGCCAGCGCCGGGCGACGTCGCCTCACTGTCTGGCCCCAACCCCTCCGGCCCGGACGTCGAGCCCTCCGGGGTAGGCGTGGGCCGCGGGACAGCCGGCCCCGCCCCTCCGACTCGAGCTGGCCGCGACTCCCGCCCGGTGAGTAGGCCGCCGGGCAAGCCCGCAACTGGGGCTTGCCCGGGCGCGGGACAGACTTATTTGGCTTATGCTTTCGGTGGCATGCAAACGTTGGTTTCCTTTTAAAAATAAGTTCAGTTTTGCTTGTATTCCTTGATGTGTATGTGGGGGAGTTTCAACCCATTGTGTACTCTGCGTTGTCAGCCAAATAATATTGGGATTCGTTTTATAAGGGATTTTAGAGTGTTCTTTGCTTAATGAACAGACTGGAGAGTTACAGTTTTCTCTCAAAATTTGTACATTTTGATATCTTTGTGGGTGGTGATGAATCAACAGGGTATAATGCAGGGGAAAGTGCTTCTAGGGGCCTTCCTCACCCAATTCTCTGAACACGTGAAACTGCCTTCTAAAACATGTGGCCAAATTGATCTGTGCTAGAGATAAAAGTTACACTCATTTTGATGCTCTGAGGATATGTTTTCCACTTGCCCTGGGCCTCTTTTCTAAGGGTAATCTTCCTTCCTATATGGATTCTCTGGTTAGTCCAAAGTTATGTAGAATCATTACACATTCAAGATTTAATTGCCCTTTTTCAATGGTTTTGCTGGGTCGTATGCTAAAGATTATGTAGTTCAAGCTGGTTTCAGAAAAGGAAGAGGCACTAGAGATCATATTGCAAATATACGCTGGTTACTGGAGCATATGAGAGAATTTCAGAAGAAAATCAGCTTGTGTTTCATAGATTACAGCAAAGCTTTTGACTGTGTGGATCATGAAAAGCTATGGCTGGTTTTAAAGGAAATGGGTGTGCCACTACATCTGATCGTTTTGATGCGCAACCTGTACTCTGGACAAGAGGCCACAGTTAGACAGAATATGGAGAAACGGAATAGTTTCCAATTGGCAAAGGTGTCAGACAAGGATGTATTTTATCTCCCTATCTCTTCAATCTATATGCAGAACATATAATTAGGAAAGCTGGATTTGATTTAGATGAAGGTGGAGTGAAAATTGGAGGGAGGAACATTAATAATTTGAGATATGCTGATGACACTACATTATTGGCAGAAAATAGTTAAAAGAGAAAGTGCCAAAGCAGGACTACAGCTGAACATCAAGAAAACAAAAGTAATGACTACAGGAGAATTACAACTTTAAGGTTGACAATGAGGAAATGGAAATTGTTCAAGACTTTCTATTCTTTGGCTCCATCAACCAAAAGGGAGACTGCAGCCAAGAAATCAGAAGGAGATTGAGACTGGGAAGGGCAGCCATGAAGGAGCTAGAAAAGATTTTGAAGTGTAAGGATTTGTCACTGGCCACCACGACTAGATTAATTCATGCCATCGTATTCCCTATTACTATGTATGAGTGTGAAACCTGGACAGTGAAGAAAGCTGACAGGAAGAAAATAGATTCCTTTGAAATGTGGTGTTGGAGGAGAGTGTTATGGATTCCGTGGACTGCCAAAAAAACAAATCAGTGGGTTATAGATCAAATCAAGCCTGAACTGACCCTAGAAACTAAAATGACTAAACCGAGGCTATCGTATTTTGGTCACGTCATGAGACGACAAGAGTCACTGGAAAAGACAGTCATGCTAGGAAAAGTTGAGGGCAGCAGGAAAAGACCCAACAAGAGATGGACTGACTCAATAAAGGAAGCCACAGCCTTCAATTTGCAAGATCTGAGCAAGGCTGTCAAAGATAGGTCATTTTGGAGGACTTTCATTCATAGGGTCGCCATGAGTCGGAAGCGACTTGACGGCACCTAACACACACACACATGCTAAAGATCCCTTTTTCAGACCGGCTGTGTCCCTGCCCTCTTCAGTCAGTGGACTCCTTGGTACATATCCTGTTGCACTGTCCTTACGTATACCAACTTAGGCTAAAATGGATTATACCAAGTTTTAACAAACAGTCCACATCTTCTCAAGCAACTTTGGAGCAAAAGGTTCAGTTCCTCTAGAGGACTCTGACCCTCAGCTTACTGATTTTGTTGCTCTGGAGGCTGCAGAGAAGAGACAAAGGGAGGTGTTTTTAGAGATGGGTTTTATTTAAGTTTTATGGTTTTATTGTTCAAGACCTTAGTCTGAGAACAGGGGGAAACGAGAGAGAAAGAAACTGTCTTAAGCTGAATCATTGATCCATCAAGATCAGTAATGTCAACTCTGGTTTGCGGAGGGTCTCAAGGGTTTCTCAGGTCTTTCACATCAGCCAGTGTATAGTATTGTGCTTCTGTTTCCTTTCTCTTCTCCCCCACCTCCCCAGGGTGGTGGTGATGGTAAATGTAGCATTTAAGATTTGCTTTATACTGTGTAAATCTTGCTGTAAACTTTTTGGGCACTTTCACACATGCCGAATAACGCTTTTTCAGTCCACTTTCAATGCATGTTGTAGCTGGATTTTACTGTGGGCTTTTACACATTCTCAGTTTCTTCCCATCTAACTTCCTGTTTCTTCAGGGGCGGGGGTCAGTTCTGCACTCATTTCTCTCCCTCTAGTGGTCAATTCGATATAACACCAATTTTTATCAAGGGCAAAAGGCTGCTGATTTAAATGCAGGGAGAAACAGATCATTTCTGGCTGTATGATGTCGAATCAGAGGGAGCAAAATGCATGCAGAACTGGAAAAAAAGACCCCACGGAAACAAGAAGTTAGACACAAAGAAACTGAGAATGAGTAAAAGAGCCAGCATGGTGTAGTGATTAAGAGCAGTGGACTCTAATCTGGACAACCGGTTTTGATTCCCCACTCCTCCACATGAGTGGCAGACTCTGATCTGATGAACTGGGTTGGTTTCCCCATTCCTCCACATGAAGCCTACTGGGTGACCTTGGGCTAGTCACAGTGTTCTCAGAACTATCTTGTCCCCACCTACCTCACAAGGTGTCTGTTGTGGTGAGAGGAAGGGAAGGTATTTGTAAGACGATTTGAGACTCCTTAAATGTACAGAAAATTGGGCTATAAAAACCAACTCCTCTTCCTCCTCCTCTTCTTTGTGACACAGCAAAATCCACTTGCAAACCATTGTTAAAGTGTATTGAAAGTGGATTAAAAGTGCATTATTCAGCATGTGTGAAAGCACCCTTTGTCACAGTCATGTGAAATAGATGGCTGGAGTTAAGAACATAAGTTGATCCCTCTAGATCAGACCTGTGCTCCATCTGGTCCAGCATCATGTTTCATACAGCGGCCAACCAGTTGCCCCAGAGGGCTAAACAAACACCATAGATGGCGAGCCTCTCCCCTGTTGCTGCCTCCCAGTGTTGGTATTCAGAAGTTTGGTGCCTTTGTATGTGGAGACTGAACATACTCTGACCTACATATCAGGTTGCAGAGGCATGGCCAGAATAGAACATTTTGATTCCATTTTCGTAATGATGTTGTGCTGCCACAGAGTCTTACTAAGTGGTGAAACAGTTGTTTGGAACTAGTTGGGTCGATTTTATTTATTTCAACTGCTTATATAACAGTTTTTTTAAGTCCAGCTTTCCCTGTCTGTTGCTTTCTTGGTGATTTAAAAAAATAACAATATACTGTTTTCATAAAGCGGGTGATAGACAACCAAGCCGAGAAGCTGAAAGAACTGGACAAAGAGATCCGTCCCTTCCGACAGAATTGGGAAGAAGCAGATAGTATGAAGAGTAGCGTCGAGTCCCTCCAGAACAGAGTGACTGAGCTGGAAAGCGTTGATAAGACTACCGGGCAAGGAGCTAGAAATACGGGTAAGTTTGAACGCAGTGGAATAGAGTACTCACTTGGCGGGTTCTGTCAACAGACAGATTAGGTATTCTAAACTGGAGTTTCCTGTTAGGATGCTTTATTGAAAAGAGCAGCCAGGGAAATCCTGCTGCTTCTTGAAAGAGCCACAGTGGTATAGTGATGAAAGTGTCGAACTAGGATCTGGGGAACCTGGGTTTGAATCCCCACTCTGCCACGAAAGCTTGTTGGATGACCTTGGGCCTGTCACACAGTCTCAGTCTAAACTAATTCACAGCGTGGTTGTGACGCTAAGATAAAGTGGAGGAGTGAAGAACCATGTAAGCTGCTTTGGGCCCCCATTGGAGAGAAAAGTGGGGTATAAATGAAGCAAATTAAATAAGAGTTGCATGTGTAATATCATGATCCATTCGCTTTCTTTCACCACCGCACATAAGTTCAGTGATTCAGCCCACAGTGCCATGTGGCATCAAAGCTTAGATCACACCAGATGTTACACAGTCTGTCATGTGGACTGGACTAGAAGAAGAGTTGGTTTTTACATGCCAACTTTCTCTACCACTTAAAGAATCAAACCGGCTTACAAGAGCTCTAAGAGAGCTGTGACTTGCCCAAGGTCATCCAGCTGGCTTCATGTGTAGGAGTGGCGAAACCAACCCGGTTCACCAGATTAGCCTCCGCCGCTCATGTGGAGGAGGGGGAAATCAGAGCTGGTTCTCCAGATCAGAGTCCACATTAGTGTGATGCTTTGAGCTAACTCTAGGTTCTATGAGGTTCATTCCCTTCAGCACTGATTTTTGTCCAAGGTACGCATTAGTTCCTCAGAAATAGGTTGTGAATTCTCCTCCCAGGTGGAATTAAAAAAAAAACCTACACTGTAATAGCAGTCTACCTAAGAAAGATTGAAAAATCAAGAGTATTGAAATATTTTTTGTGGCGTAATATTCTCCCTATTTGTAATTTGTGGTTACTTTTACTGTACAGATGACAGTCTTTCATGTCTCGTTCAGAGTAATGTTTCATCTGAGCAGTACAGCAAGCCTCCTTACAATAAAAGGGTCACTGCCTTATTCAGGGAACAAAGTAATAAAACCGCAAATTAGCAATATGACATGGACCCTTCTGAGTGTCTCACACAATATTATTTGGTTCAAAGGGAAATTAGCATGTAAAGATAATTCTGGCAAGTGCTCCTGGTATTGTTTCCTGGTGTGTGAGCTGCTCATTTATTGCTTAGTAGTAATGAATAAATGCAGAGCTCTCATGAGCCTCTCATTGCTGGTGGTGGTAGATGGATAGCTGCATACTTTCCGGAGAAGTAGACATATTGACAATAAGTCCTGTCTAACCTTTCAGAAGTCAGAGGCCTGTGAAGAACGTGGAATGGAGATAGGTCACTAGACTGTGTGTAAAGTGCCGTCAAGTCGCAGCCGACTTATGGCGACCCCTTTTGGGGTTTTCGTGGCAAGAGACTAACAGAGGTGGTTTGCCGGTCACTAGACTAGTCATTGCTATTTGTTTTAAATCATTCTAAGCTTTTTAGGTTATGGTGTGGGCATTAGTCTTACTCTTGGAGTAAATGTTTGTGTGAGCAATAATGTGTAAACTGAGATCCATGAGCATTGTGTGGCTCATGTTGAATTTTCAATGCCCATAAGTGGGGGGTGGGGGAGCAGGCCCCAGGGGAACCAGCCTTTGGGAGTAATCCTAAATAGGCCTACTCAGAAGTAAATCCCATTTTATTCAGTGGGGCTTACTCCCAGAAAAGTGTCTTTAGGATTGCAGCACTTGTATCTTGTAATATATCTTGTTTTCCCCTCTCCCTTCTAGGTTTGCTAGAATCGCAGCTATCTAGGCATGATCAAATGCTGAGTGTTCATGACATCCGGCTAGCCGACATGGATCTCCGGTTTCAAGTTTTGGAAACTGCCAGTTACAATGGAATATTAATCTGGAAAATCCGAGATTACAAACGTCGGAAGCAAGAGGCAGTCATGGGGAAGACTTTGTCCTTATACAGTCAACCTTTTTATACGGGATACTTTGGCTATAAGATGTGTGCCAGAGTTTACCTCAATGGTGATGGGATGGGCAAAGGGACGCACCTGTCCTTGTTTTTTGTCATAATGCGGGGGGAATACGACGCGTTACTCCCGTGGCCGTTCAAGCAGAAAGTCACCCTTATGCTCATGGATCAAGGACCTTCTCGACGTCATTTAGGAGATGCTTTCAAACCAGACCCAAACAGCAGTAGTTTCAAGAAGCCCACTGGAGAAATGAATATTGCTTCTGGCTGCCCGGTCTTTGTTGCGCAGACTATTCTAGAAAATGGAACCTATATTAAAGATGATACTATTTTTATTAAAGTCATAGTGGATACATCGGATCTCCCAGACCCCTGACGTATAGCACTGTGGCCAATCCAGCAGAAGACAACTCCCATTGGGGGCTCTTTTTTATATCAGTCTGTCTTCAATAAGAGGTCCCTAACGCTCAGAGGGACCCCCATGTGTTAACGGAAGGAAGAGATTGGAGGCATCACTTGCATAGGGTCCAATAGCAAACCGTAGCAAACCCATTAAAGAAATCATACCATGGTATATTTTCTAACTAAAACTCAGTAGGAACACTTCCAAGTTGTGACTTGATCTTCATGAGGATAAAGATTACATCAGAAAAGCTTTTCTTAACGTATTGGTAATCTAATCAGTTGGAAAAAAAGACAGAAACACCAGACTTTTCTTCCTTTTTGACTAGAAAACAAAAGCCGAAGTTTGTATGTGGGTTAGCTAGAAACTGTCAGCATGTTAAGTAAAAAACAAAAAACAAGAAGAAGAAATTATGAAGTAATGTTGCAGTTAAGATATTATTACTTTGAAAATCTAAGTGCAATCTTGTCTGAAATATAGTATACTGTCTATTTTTAAGGCCTCATCTGGTCTCTGTTTTAAAATAATTACTTTGTCAGAAGACCTTGACAGGCTGTCCAGATCTTCTTGAAAATGTCTAAATCAGAGTCATATTTTTGTTTAGAGTTCTATTAATTGCTACAGAAAAAAAACATTTTATTTTAAAACAGTTGATAGACTGATATTTCTTGGAAGAAAAAAAAAGATCAAATACAGGTTATCACTTGTGATATGAAAAAAGAAACTATTCAACTACTGCTGTTATTTCTCTTTAGAAATGTAAACCTACAATATATGTCGTAGTTAATGACACTATTTCAAAATTAAGGAAAAATAATCACTCATGGATGCTGTGCATTCATTATCAGATTTATAATTTTCACCCTAAAATAGGGCATTTGTTGAACTTTGGAGTTCTAAATGGAATCCTGTATGTTTTTAAAGTTCTGCCTCATGCGCTCAGACCAAGCTCTATAAAGTGTATATATATATAATATCTATTTTTTGCTAAAGCATAAATGTGCAACTTATTTTTGGTGTTTGAGAAGAGGCGTAGTGCTGAGTAATACCTATATGGGAAAAACCTGCTGATTCATCCTCTCTACTTAGCAATTAGTGTATCTTAACAGAGGAGATCCGTTAGGAGAAAGCAGTGTCTTAATGGAAAGACGGCGGCTTGCATGCATTCATGTGCCTTAGCTGTAATGTGCTGCTTTATAGCTCATAGCTTTGTATTTTCAGATTTTAATTTTCAAGATACCTGACAGTCATTTTAACTGGACTTTAGGCGTAATGTGCTGACTGGTGTGTAGAGCCCATCAATATTTTGCAGCATGTGGAAATAGAAGCCAAGACCCTGTGATTCTGGCTTACCAGAGATTCCATTGACTCCTCGTCATGGAATGCGATCTTAATTCAGGTGCTATATTTTGCGCATGATGCTCCTATGGAGCTGGGACTTTGGCAGCGCCCCCTGTTTCTAATGCAGCAGAAGATCTGCTGCTCAGCACCATGCTTATGGGTGGCCGGCGACAGAGCTAACATCGTTCCAAATTGGCTCAGTTCGGGATTTGTGAGGGAATATATAATCAGTACATTCGTGGTGGTTGTTTTCTGGCAGGGAAATCCACAGGATCCTCTTATTAAAAAATGACTACCTGAGCTTTACTAGAAAGCCTTTTCCAGCCTTTGAATCATGCTGATTGCAACTCACAGAACTTAACTGACTTCTGTTTTAATAGTCCCTTGTGCGACTCGTAAGTCTCATGGCATAACTTGGACTCATACACCAACCATGTGGGTGCTGCTTTATTGCATGGGTGATGTGTAACAACGGGGACGCCCCCCTAGACCGAGTTGACGTGCACATTGGAAGAAAAGGAATGGTGTGCTCTTGTGTCCTCTAGCTAGTCATGTTGTATCTGCCAAGCTTTCTCCTTAGGGTGTGGGTGCTGTTCGCCAGGGTTTGTGTCTAGGGCTCAGTTGGAATGCTCATGTCTCCGTAGTTAAGTTTCCGTGCTCTTGCCATTGTCTTTTTATGGCCGTGCCTTCCCACGCAGTGCCTGCCAGAAGTATTTTTCTGTTAATAAATATACCAGTTGCATGCTGAGTTGTCTTCATGGGTTTTCCAGGCACCTGCTCAAATACTGCCTGCTTTTTTTTGGCAGCCAAGGCGTCCAGTAGCAACACGTCTTCCTCTTCTTGCCTTCCGTTGTCCAGGTACTGTATTCTCTCTTATGGTACTTAAAGCTGTCAATTGGTACAAATTAACATTAAGAAGGCAGCACTCTAGCTGTGATAACAAGAAGGAGGACTTCCTGCCAAAGACGACACATGGCGCAGTGTTACGCAGGCTGATGTAAACCCATCACCTTCTGCTTTAGGGGGAACAGAGTTAACTCGGCTTGTGATACTCATTCTAATAGTCATGACTGTAGGCAGCTGAGCTTTTGTATATGCATTACAGAATTTTACTGAAAACAGGATTCCCTAGTGGAAATGTCCAAAGGGCTCACCTCCCCATTGCTACTGCATAATTATAATGAAATAGTTTTGAAGTACGAACAGTTTACGTCCTGTTTGAATATGATACTGCTAGAAAATAATTATTCCAATCCCAGGCCCTATGCAATGGAGCGTTCTTTTTTTCTTTTCTTTTTTTGAAAAATAGGTTTTACTTCAAAATCCTATCAAATGTGAATAGAGTAAAACCACTCTGTGGTTCCCCTGGACAGTGTGGACTCAGGGGCATTGTAGTGGGTTGTATCCTGCCATCTTGCATCATTAAGGGTGGTGTATTACATTGGCACAAGGGATGTTCGTTTGGCTCTAGAGATACTTGCATGGACAGAATACACCTTGGGTGACGAATCATCCTGAGTTGCATAAGGTGGTGGGATATACAACCCACTTTTATCTCCTCTTCCCCTGTCTGCAAAACTGGCTGATAAGAACTCTGGTTTATGAATTCAATCAGTGTACAGTTTCCACCTGTTTACTGTTAGCAGTTGAGTTTTTGTATTCTCATAAAAAACGAAGGCCCCTGATTTTCCAAACCTTAACTTCAGCGAGACTATATTATAATTGGGAACAGTGCATTTTTAGTAAAACGGCTGTTAACTAAGATTAAACAAGGCCTAAAATGTTAATCAGATTAAATCAGTAATCACATTAGAAGTGTGACTTTCTAATCAAGAGTTGTTCCCTATAGGAAGGCTTTAATTTCCTAGCAGTTGGTATGCAAGTATATGTTCTTCCTCTTCCTATACATGTGTGCTCCGAAGACAGTCTTACTGTTAATTGGGAATTATTCCCAAGTAAGTGTTCTTTAGGCTGCAACTTCACAGTACAATCTGCTTACCGTATTTCTTACTTGGCAGCAGGTCGAACAGACTTCAGGAAGACTTGCTCCCAAGTAACAATGCATAGGATGGCATTCTTAGTCGTGGATCAGCCCAGTCACTTGAAGTAGTGGATCGGCCCAGTTAAATAAGCTCTAGCACTTCCAACCCATAGTAGTGGGTTTGTTAATAACTCCGAAACCTGAGCTTCATATTCAACGTTCTTAATATTCATTTCTAAGCACAGCTTTAAGGATGTCCTTACAGGTATTCTTAGACAAGGGTAAGCCCGCCACTTAAGTGGTGTGTTTTGTCTGTCTTCCACCCTCAGAGATCAGCACAACTGCAGCATCTCAGACTGCAGATTATCACGGCTGTTAAAAGAATAATCCTTCCCACAAACCCCCCCCCCCATGGGGGAAGAAACCCCATAAGATGAGAAATAAGCTCACTTGGGTACCCAGTCCTCTTTTGGATAAAGAGAGAATGGGGGAGGGGAGTGCAAGCAGTCTTGGCCCGCGTGCTTGCAAGGAACAGTGTAGTAGCTGAATACGAGACAAGCATAGGACTTGCTTGTCCAGGCGTCCCTGTACGTCCTGTTACATTCAGCTTGAGCTGCGTGACAATAGCCACCTCTGGCACCCGCTGTAGTCCCCTAAAGGGTTTACTGTTGACTCAGCAAACCGGTCAGCGGCTGGCTAAATTGTATTCAGCTTGGGCCCCTCAGCACTCACCTGAGGTCAATTTGGGGCATAGGCCCAGCTCTCTGTCGAGACTGGCACACTTTATAGCCTTGATGGAGACTCTGTTCTCTGTCTGAAAGGTGTTGCCGCGAGGTCCCAGGGCCTGTGAGAAGACTGACTCACATAGCTTGATTTCCTGGCATCGACAGTTTATTTTTCAGTGATATGGATTCATATTTATGTATAAATCCATATATTTCATAATATTTTTGGGATGGGATGCATGCACAATCCCAGTTTAAGAAACAAACAACACCCGACATTCAGATAAAGGGAACCTTGGCTGATGCAGCCTGCAGATGGTATTAAGAGCGGCACAAAAGTTACATGGATTATAGTTTACTGCTTCTCTTTGCTTTTGCTTCAGTTATTGTCAGTTATTTACTTACTTTTTTAGTCCATCTCCAAAGTTCAGAGACATTAAAAAAGATATCTTAATAACTGCATTGAAATAAAATGGCCTTAACAAATTTTCAAACTGTACCCCATGTCATCCCACCAGACTCTGGTATCCCAAAACCAACTCAGATAAACAGCTGTTAAAATAGCTTTTGAAGATGGCCAGATTTTGGGTTTTATTTTATCTCTCGCTTTCTCGCTGTCCCTCTTTCCTCTCGCTCTCTTTCTGCCCCTCTCCCCGCCCCCAGCCTAACTGGATGATGATCATATTTAAAAAGTATACTTTTGCTAGGCCTTGATTCATTATGTGAAATGCAGGCTGGAGGCAGATAAAGGAATGGCTTCTATAAAAGGTGCTCTGTTTCAGTTTGTGTTCAAGAAACATTAAGAGAGGACCCAAAGGTGCTACTCAAAAAAAAAAAAAATCTTCCCAGTTACAAATTTGTTAGGGGCCTTAGACAGGTGCTATTTTGGGAGTCTGTTCTGCCAACACCCCTGAAATTCCCGAGTTGCACTGGTATTTCACCTTTATAGTGTTTTTGTATTGCATTGCAGGTGCATCAGATTTGGTTTCAAAGTACAATGCTGGTCACTGGTCCTCGAGCACCGCTAAACAAAGGCACAACGCCCGCTCGGCTGCTGTTGCATTTCCCTATGCTTGATGTCAAAGCAGATTTTGCGCGTATGTTTAACAAAAGCACTTTAGTCTGCCCCAAGTCAAATAAAAGTCTCAGATCCAAACAGGATTAAACTGTTCCAGTGCCTGAAGATCAATGTGTGATCCTTCTGCATGACTGTATGAGCATTGCCTCTGCTAATTTCACTTCAGCTACTGTCTGTTTCTTCAAAAAAAGGTGTGTATGGCTTATATGTAGTGTCGACAGCCTGTGTGCTATAACTTCCATTGTTCTTGCGGAGAATGCTGGACGGGGGTCGGAAGTGGGGGTGTGGCTTTATAAGCAGTGGAATGTAATAGATACCTTCTAACCTGTAAAGGGGAGATGCGCTCATATTCCCCTTTAAAAAAAAAAAAAAGGGTTTCTCTGTCTCTCGGGAAGACAAAACTTGAATGTTTGTATTGTGCCTGGCCCGATCCCATGTGAATTCTAAGTCGAGATTTTAGTTTAATGATCTGCCCCACAAATGTCTGGGGTTGTATTGTTCAAAATGCAGTTCGACCCCACTTAAAAGGAGAATGACTGGTAATGAGCATTTTAAACCTCACCTGTTCATATCTCTTATCTTGCTAAACAGGCATTTTCACTGATAAATCAGCCTCTCGGAATATTGATTGGTGCATGCCAGGGCTGGTAAACAGTGGTCACTCCAGGAGCTTCTCTGTACCTTGAGGAATTTACAAAAGTTCAGGAAACTCCTGCGATCTCGATGCCTTCTCGTAAGCAAACTATGCAAACATACTAATAGGTGGTAGGTTTAAAAAAACCTTTTGATTATGGTATTAGCAAATTAGTTTTGATTATGAACTTAACGACTTGGCCTGCACCTGCCTGATCTCCCCCCCTTAAGTACTTGTTCGTTCTTTCTCTCTCAGAAGCTGTCCCTGTAGGACCCCGAACTGCTCTTTAAATCCTGGGGGTTGCACAAACCGCAGGAAGAATTGCTGACATGCATAACAAGGTTTTCTTTTTGGAAAGTTCTCTCACCAAACCCGAAAAGAGGTTTGGGCGGTCTGAAGAAATTATAAAAAAGGCGGGGGGTCTCTCATAGGCGATGCACACGCTTCCTCGTGAATCATGGCCTTAGTTTGCTACAAAATTTGAGCTCTCGTGTTTCAAGAAACAGAAGCTTTACATTGAATGCTAGTCGCTAATTTGGAGTGGTACAATTACCCCATCCCCCTTACTGTGTAGGTAAGGGGCTCCTGTTAAACTGTCTTTAATTGTGTTGGCAATGAAAGCTCATAAAATGTAAAAAAATTAGCTTCGCTTGGTATGAAGTAGCAGCTTGCTGCCGCTAAGAAACACACATATGTACTAATCCTTATAGTGCCATAGGAGATGGTGTCTTTCAGGGCTAGATAGAGAATGTAAGAATGGGCAGATCGTAACAGAAAATGGAGGGTGGGGGGAACACACATAAATTGCCAGAAAGCGTACGAATGTCTACCAGCTTCCACAGTTGACCTTGTTCAATACTTTCACTGTTATCCAAAAAAATTAAAACAGTTAACACTTGGTGCTTGGTGCGGCTTTTGGCCGCACCGCTTTACAAATATCAGTCAAGCCTCAAAACCAGGATTGCTTATTTCTGTGGAAACTGAGAATGAATGTTACATGGAGCAATTGTCCGTGTTGGTGCTACATATAGGATACACGGGCTGTTGCTTCCTCGCTCTGTTTTCAGGCCATTTAAGCATTGTCCTTTGAAGGAGAACTCAACTTAATTGATTGTCAAGTCTATAACTGTAATGCGTTTGGGGACACCTTTGTGATAACTGCATTATGGTTGTCCCTCTTTGGAACTGATGAAACTAATGGGAGATTCAACATTCATATCCCTGTCTGCACCCAACAATAAAGATAACCTGTGTCTCAGTTTTATAGGGTCTTCTAATAACAGCAATTTAAAAATTATGGGGGGGGGGGAGGGATTGTTGTTTTAGAGGTTTTAAGTTTTTAAGGGCTTTATTGGACAAGGAGAACTAAAAAAATATTTTTAAGTGCATGACATAATCTTGGTTCTGCCAACTTTTGCACTGTGAACATTTTAATTACATATTTAAAAATAACTGAGGGCTGAACTGTTTGACTTCCTGCCTTTTTAATCCAAGGGTCACCTCTGACACAATTCTTGCATCTGTGGCATGGTTCTTGAAATGATTCCCAAAGGATGCTCATGCGGCATCCCTACAACTATTTTACAGGAAAGGGTCATCAATTGCCTTATGTGAACTGCTGAGTCTGAAGTTTCAGTCTTGTCTCACAGGATCATCTTCAAGCAGCTTGAGAGTGACTTAAGCCATTCTGCCAAAACGGCTTCCACGTATCCTTTCAGGAGCGATCCTGCGGATGCAAAATATTACACTGGGAGTGGACCCCCTCTTTGTTAAGACCAGTGCTAGGCGGAAGAAAAACAGTGTATGTGTTTGGATGTAGACTGCAGGCATCTGTTTTGAAACCGTGATAAAAAGAGATCTATTTAATCCTAAATGATCTGCAAGCATACCTGCAAGACTATGTAGCTTTTTGTCTTCCACTTCACAATAGATATTCTTACACCCAGATGCTAAACATTTCTTTGCAGCTCTGTCAGAATTTCACTGTTAATGACTTGCTGGAAGAGGAATTTGGTACGCTCTTTTCCAAGCACTGATTTGCATTGTGTATCAAGGCTTAGGGCTGGGCAGATAATGTCTATATTACATGATCTCCCCCCCCCCCCCGAGTTTAGTTGCTTTATGGTTCATGCTGACATTTTATATTGGATGTGATACTGGAATCAGAATCCCAGGTCTAAACATGTACCATAACGTGTCTGACATTAAGGTATGGATTTCCCCCAACTATGCTGATTTAGATTCATCAACCCAGGGGCTTATCCTTCAGAATGAAACTCTGCAGTTCCTTGGGGGTTCTAGCCTCTTAACCATGCCAGGGTAGTCGCCAGAGCTGCTTGGTAAAACTGGGTTTTTAAGATGAACCAGCATAGCCACCATGAAGGGTATCCTTCCCTGCAGAGAGTATTCCAAGCTTTAAATTGTGCTGTTGCTTGTGAGCAAAGTGATGCATTTTCCAACGATGACCTGTTCTCCTGGTAGAGAGCTGAATTTTGGGTACTTGTAGAATGGTGGAAATTCATGCTTCTGCCTTTGCCCTGCATTCAATCCTCCACATAGTGTTACGTTCCATGTAGCTCTTTAGAATGTGTATCTTCTGAATTTTGTAAGAATCTAGGATTAAAATGTAAGGTTGTTTTTTTTTACTGTGATCCAAACACTCCAGTGATGTAGGGGTTAAAAGGGGACGCTAGGGACATCCCCGTGTGGAAGTGATGGACTCTCGATTCCACGCTTCTTTAGGACAAGTAGGATAACCGTGAACATCCATAAAATGCCATTAATTAAATGAGCTGGGGGAAAAAGGCATCCTTTTCCAAGAAGAGAAATATCTGTTGAAAATACATCAGTAACTGTGTACAAATCAGTCTGTATAAAAACTTGTGTAACTTTTTTATTTCATATTCTTTGGTAAAAGGTACATTTGGTTGTGTTCAGTTTTCTGATCCAGAAACAAAGACCAAAGAAGGCCAAACTCATTTGATTGTGTATATTCTGCCTGTCTTAATTATTGAATAGCTATAAAGGATACAGTACAAGTTAGTGAAATCTGGTAATCAATGGGGATTTTTTTGTATGTTTTTTTTCTTAAGGAAAGGAAACTTTAAAAGTGTATAATTTATTGCTCAGCAATACCCATGTTGTTAATCAAGATTAGCAACGTGTCCTAATTTCCTGATAGCATTATTCTATGTTGTCCTTCAGTTTGTTGTATTGTTATTTGGTATTTATTTGTGTTTGAAGGTCTTGCTGTGTCTTGTGTTTTATGATGCTAATAAACGAGGACAGTGTGTAGAATGCAAAACTTTGAAATGCTGAACTGTATTAAAGGGAAAAAAATAAACCTAAGTAGGAAGTCATATTTTTTAATAAACGGAATTCTGTCTTAATTTTATTGTACGGTGCTCACTTACAAAGTGCTTACTGGTTTTCTACTCTGTTACATGGTTTTAGGAACACCTTTTGATTATTATATCATATAGATTTAAGGAGCCCCATGATGCAGGATGGTAAGCTGCAGTATTGCTGTCAAAGCTCTGTTCACAACCTGAGTTTGATCCCGACGGGAGTCAGTTGCAGGTAGCCGGCTCAAGGTTGACTCAGCCTTCCATCCTTCCGAGGTCGGTAAAATGAGTACCCAGCTTGCTGGGGGTAAAGTGTAGATGACTGGGGAAGGCACTGGCAAACCACCCCGTAAACAAAGTCTGCCTGGTAAACGTTGTGAGGTGATGTCACCCCATGGGTTAGGAATGACCCGGTGCTTGTACAGGGGACTACCGGTACCTTTTATGTATAGATATATTTATTTAGAAACTTAGGTCCTGCCTTACTGTGGGTTGGATCCAGTGGAGTCTGCTGACCATCAGTGGTGTAGAAATTGCTATCCTCATCTCACTGCAACCGCAAATGGTCTCTAAAATGCTGCCCCTGAGGACAGGGGACATCAGAAACAGCACAGCAGGGGCTTTGGGGGCTTGTGGAGCAGCTTTAGGACATTGGTCCAGTCACTATCTTCCCTCACAGGCTTTTTTTGAGGAAAATAATGGGATCAACCCATCTAGGTACTCCTTGTATGCTTGCAGTGTCAAGAGCTCTGGCCTCAAGTATATACATTGTCTTAAAAAAACTTTAGCATACGCTTGGAGCAACTAGCAAAAGTTTGATGCATAATGGTTGGAGATATTTTTAGTTCAAATACTATTCACTGGATTTGCTGCAAATGGGTGGCAATAAATGTGATGTTTCAGAATACATCTCCGGTATTCACTATATTTGTCTAAAGTCTCTTTGTCCTCGTCATTTCATTTATGGAACAGATGAGTAAAGGAAGAACAGATACTTCTAAAGGAGTGTGAGGTTTAGGTTAAACATTAAGGAAAAACAGTGTCACATCTTTGGCAGTGACTTAACCTGCCTAATGCAGTGTGGAATTTCCTTCCTTGGATGTCTCCAAGATGGTGGTGCCAGGTAAGGTATCAGAAATGTTAAATCTTAATATTGGTTGGTTTGGGTCCAGTGAATGGGTCGGGTAGTTAATGTACCTCCCTTCCAATTCTACTTCTTCATACACCATCCTGCACATGCAATAGACTGCCAACATTTTCATAAGAAGCTTCAAGAAGCCTTTGCCCGCTTCCTTGCAGTGCAATCCTATGCAGAGTTATTCGGGCTGAAGTCAGTTGAAACTAAGGGGCTTGGATACCTGTAATTGTAGGCGATTGCGCTTACTTGGTGTTTAAAGGTCTGTCTTTGCTAGGTTATCAACAGAATGGAAATGTGGATAGTTATAGCATGAAGCCTTAGAACTGACTAGTTTATGGCCTTAAAAGTGACAAGTCTTGCAGCCCATTCCTGAGGTGGGGGACTGAAAGTGGTCTGGAGGCAGCATGACCCCGCCACCAGCATAAGTGGCCTCTTATCACAGAATAAGAGCTGCACACTGCTCCAACACCACAGTCTCCGGGACCTAAATCCCGGAAGAAAAATGCAGCGCCGGCATGGGGGGGGGCGTTCCCGGGGGCGGAGCTGACAGCAGTCAACCTCCAAAGCCCCTCCAGCCCAGGAACGCCCCCTTGAACCACAGTGTTGCTGAACCAGGTTTTTCCTGAACAGCATAGCTGTTTTCAATGGGGGGGGGGGAGACCCATTTTTTTTCTACCTTTTAAAAAGGCAGCCAAGCATCCTCTTTGAAATCATTGTGGCGGCACCACGGCTATGCTGTCCCCGGCCGCCACAAGGTTCTGGAATGAGCCGTTGGTCAGCATTCCTGAAAATACAGATTGTGGAGTTTCTAGCGGTCACACTGTCCCTGTCTGAACAAGCTAACCTTGCCTGCTGAAATGGTTTATGCCAGTGGAGTCACAACATCCTAGCACGTTGCTCTGCAAAGCTTTGTGGAAAGTTGCAGGAGCCTTTAGCTTAAAAAAGGAGGTGGAATCAACTAGAGAAGAAGGGGAGTTGGTTTTTATACCCTGTTTTTTCCCCCTACCTTTTTAAGGAGACTCAAACCGGCTTACAATTGCCTTCCCTTCCTCATGTGTAGGAGTGGGGAAACCAGATTAGAGTCCACCGCTCTTAACCACCGCACCACGCTGACATGAGAACCTGAAATGATGCCAAAGAGACTGCTATGCTTTTTATCCATGCCTGTTCCTTAAATCTTAACCTGCTGTCTCTTCTTTTATATATTCTTGTATAATTACGAAACACAAAAAGGACACAATACTTTGGATCCTCTTTTTCTTCTGTAGAAGAATAATCCTATTAATGGATTCTCCCCCTTTCTGCCAACCAAGGTAACTGGGTAGCTTGGTGGCTTCCTAAGATCCTGGTCTGCCTAGCCTCCCTGAAAAGGAAGGTATGACTATCCATGTTAAGTCTTGAAAATGATCCCTCAATAAAATTCCAGGCATCACGCTTGAACTTGGCATGTCTATAGCGCTGGGATTCTGACCTCCATTTTGAACATGAAGCTTGCTTTGTGTTTTAATAGAGTCTTGGCCTCTGCATGATTAATTCTGAATAGAATTTAGCAGGGACTGATTGCTCGGTCGGATATCGAAAGGACATCAATGCGCTTTTCAGATAAGGCTGAAATAAGATTATTTCTCATGTACATGACATTCGCTTTCTGAGCAAGGAGAAGATTGAAAGAGAAGAAATTGCAATGTGAATTCCTTGAAAATGATGCTAGTGCCATTTTCTCCCCTCCCCCAGTTTATTGTATTTTCTCTTAAGATTGAAATGAAAAAAAAAACCACAAATAAAACCTTTAGGGGTTTGTTGCTGCACACTTAACAATGCCGACCATATGAAGTTACATTACCCAAGGGATATTGAAAGGCTGTTTTACTTGTTCCTTTCAATATGGTACTTTTTTATTACTGCAGGCAGGAAGATTTTTGTCCTTGCTGTTTAAAAGGTAAAGACAATATTAAATTTACCTCTCAAAAACTTTCCTTCCGTCCTTGTATTTTGTATGTTCCCTCTGCCATCTGTTCATTTGTGCTGAAAGCAGTGGAGATGATTTGCCCGCCTTTAGAAAGGAGGGGGCATAGTTTGCTGAAAATATACATTTTTAATGCATTTACTTTTGAATATTTTGACCTGCGCTGAGGATGTTTTCAAAGTGTGTGCATGCGCACAACCACAAAGAAGGGGAAAGAAGGTGCCTGTTGTGTTGATTGTCCTAAATTAATCTGCTTTGTGCAGTTCAGACTCTTTCCACACCCTACACGTTTGCATGATATTTTGGGAGCAGTTTAAAAGTATTTCTACAGTAGCTGCCCTCCTTTTCCAACCCTGAAGTCTGTTCATCACCTATCCAGTGCTCTTATATATTCTCGTAACCTGATGGATGCTTCAGCATTTATTTACTTAGGTAAAGGTAGTCCCCTGTGCAAGCACCGGGTCCTTCCTGACCCATGGGGTGACGTAACATCCCGACATTTACTAGGCAGACTATGTTTACTGGGTGGTTTGCCTTTGCCTTCCCCAGTCATCTACACTTTACCCCCAGCAAGCTGGGTACTCATTTGACCAACCTCGAAAGGATGGAAGGCTGAGTCAACCTTGACCTGGCCACCTGAAACCGACTTCCGTCAGGCTCAAACTCAGGTTGTGAGCAGAGCTTGGGCTACAGTACTGAAGCTTACCACTCTGTGCCACAGGGCTCTTTTATTCATTCCTTCATTTATTCGTTTATTTATTCAATTGCTTCATTTTTACCCCACCGTTCTCCCCAAAGCGGCTTACATTATTCTCATCTCCTCTGTTTTATCCTCACAACAACCCTGTAAGGTAGGTTAAGCTGTGAGAGTATATGACTGGCCCAAGGTCACAGAAGCAAGCTTCCATGGCAGAGCAGGGATTTGAACCTGGGTCTCTCTAATCCTTGTCTGATGCTCTTAACACCTCAGGGACATGACATTCAACCCCCAAAATTTAGGAATATATGATGGGGGGCACTAACCTTTCTGATCCACTGTGCTCTTAAGAGTGTGCATACAGAAGAAACAATATAGAATGGAGAAACATAATTTTTTTTAATAACTACCCTATAAATACAACAGACCCAAGTTTACTAGAACTAATGATGAACAGAGACATGCCTATAAGTGTGTCTATTGCAAACTCTTCTGTGCCCTGCCACTAATGTACCAGAGTAATGTAATGATTGGGAAGGGAGTCATATAAAAGAAATATGGAGCCAAAGGAAGAGATTACAAGCCAACATGCAAAAGGAAGGAAGAATGGAAAAAGAACGGAGTGTTGATAGTAAGCATGACAAACTACGTAAATCCCGATCTTTCACTCCCCACATCCAGAGATGTTTTCCCACAATGCTGGAGCACACAAATAGATTTCTGATTGCTGTGAGTCATTTCGAAAAATTGCCTTGACTGGTGAGGCTTATAGAATCATAGAGTTGGAAGGGGCCGTACAGGCCATCTAGTCCAACCCCCTGCTTAATGCAGGATCAGCCTAGAGCATCCCTGGCAAGGGCATGTCCAGCCTCTGCTTAAAGACTGCCAGTGAGGGGGAGCCCACCACCTCCCCAGGTAGCTGATTCCACTGTCGATCAACTCTTACTGTAAAAAATATTTTCCCTAATATCCAGCCGGTATTTTTCCACCTGCAGTTTAAACCCATTATTGAGAATCTTATCCTCTGCTGCCAAAAGGAGCAGCTCCCTACCCTCCTCTAAGTGACATCCTTTCAAATACTTAAAGAGAGCAATCATGTCCCCCCTCAACCTCCTCTTCTCCAGACTAAACATTCCCAATTCCTTCAGCCTTTCCTCATGGGGCTTGGTCTCCAGGCCCCTGACCATCCTCGTCACTCTCCTCTGCACCCGCTCCATTCTGTCCATATCCGTTTTGAAGCCTCCAGAACTGCACGCAATACTCTAGGTAGGTGCTGGCCAATGCAGTTTACAGAGGAACTATGACATCTTGCATTTTGGATGTTATGCCTCTGCTGATGCACTCCAAGATTGCATTAGCTTTTTTTGTTACTGCATCACAGTGGCTGCTCATACTTAACTTATGGTCCACCTGTACCCCAAGATCTTGGTGATGTAGAGTTTAGGACTGTAGATTCTCCACGTGTAGCATCTCAGAATCTGTTCCCTCAGTGGGGTCTGTTGTCTCGACAGTTGCTTTCAGTTTAACTTACAGACTTCTGCAGAGACACACGCATAGCCCGAGCCATGGGCCTTGCACAAAACTTCAACCCTGGAAGTTGCACCGTTTGAGCAGCAAACCCACTGTGGTATTGTATTTTCCCAGTTTTAGTCAGACACACAAGTTTTAAGCTCATAGCTGGGGAGGGAAATTGATTTAAAAAATACTGGGTTTGAAAATACATAATTTCAAAGGGGTTAAAAAGAGGTAGACAGCCTGCCTGACAGGTGTGGGGGAGGATTTGGAGACAACTACCTTGTGTTTTAGGGGGACACAAAGGTAGCGGCGGAGAATCTATCTAGACCCCCCAAATCAATGCATTATTATTAACTTCATTGATAGCCTGCCTTTGTCGCTGAGATTCAAGGTTGATTACAAAATATGGAAAGCAATTCAACAAGTCAGCAAAGACTTCCAATAAATAATGCTGTAGGGTTCAGTTTACAGCCCTGGGAAAAACCTGAAAACTGGTCTGAGGCAGGGTATACCATAATGAATAAAGAAATTACAAAGGACATTACATTAAAAACGGAGGTAATGTCTGCAATAAACAGTGCCACATAGACTACATTATCAACCTTAGGGTTGCTGGGTCATGCCTGGCCACTCTGTCCTAGAAAGTTTAGCCCTGAACGAAAACCTTGATTCCTTTCCTTAAAAAAAATTAAATCATTGAAGGAGGGTCCAAATCATGAGGTTTGAGAAACCAAAAAGATAATCTGGGCTTTCTTTTTTCGAAAGGTGTTTCTGAGCATCAATCGCTATTTGTTAATTATAGTTTTAAAAAAACAGTTTGAAAATGGAAGTGGAATGGGAAGCAGAGGATGAAATCTACAGACTCAAGATCCAGAAAAGGGCTCTTTGGTTCTTTCTCAGTAGCCTGTTCACACATTACAGTGTGCGCACATACATACTGCCTGTGTTACATCTGTTTGTAAGGAAGAGCCAATGCACATTCCCTTTACGAATGAACCAGGGGAGCAGTGCCTGGATAAATGTCGGGTTTATATTGCACGTACATGCGTTGACTGTGACATGAGAACTACTCAGTGCACATACAAAGAACAATCAAGAGTACACTGTGCACTAGGGTTGCCAGCCTCCACAATAAACACTCTTGTGAACCACTTCCAGGTGGTGGCTGGAGATCTCCCACTATTTCAACTGATCTCCAGGCGACAGAGATCAGTTCACCTGGAGAAAATGGCTGTTTTGGAAGGTGTACTCATGGCATTATACCCCACTGAAGTCCCTCCCCTCCTGAAATCCCACTCTCCTCAGGCTCCACCCCCCCAAATCTCCAACCTGTAGCTGGCAACCCTACTGTGCATAGATCATATGTGCATTCACTGTAACTTGTGAAAGGGGCTAGTGCTGTTAGGTTTGCCAGGTCCCACTTCGCCACTAGCGGGAGGTTTTTCGGTAGAGCCTGAGGAGGGGAGGGTTTGGGGAGGGGAGGGACTTCAATGCCATAGAGTCCAATTGCCAAAGCAGCCATTTTCTCCAGGGGAACTGATCTCTACTGGCTGGAGATCAGTTGTAATAGCAGGAAATCTCCAGCTAGTTACCTCATAGAATTATAGAATCATAGAGTTGGAAGGGACCACCAGGGTCATCTAATCCAACCCCCTGCACAATGCAGGAAATTCACAACTACCTCCCCCCCACACACCCCAGTGACCCCTACTCCATGCCCAGAAGATGGCCAAGATGCCCTCCCTCTCATGATCTGCCTAAAGTCATAGAATCAGCATTGCTGACAGATGGCCATCTGGCTTCTGCTTAAAAACCTTTAGGGAAGGAGAGCTCACCACCTCCCAAGGAAGCCTGTTCCACCAAGGAACCGCTCTAACTGTTTGAAAGTTCTTCTTAATGTCTAGTGTGCTGCTCCCAGGCAGAATTAGGAGCTTTCTAGTATGTGTAGGTTTGCAGTTCACGTATTGTATTAGTAATGTGCAAGGAAAATAGTATTTTACCTTTAAGAAAAGTGCATGCTAGTTACTGTGGTTTAGGAACCCCATTAGTTACATGTCTCTGTATTAGTCCACTGATTGGCCAGCTCCAACTTACCTGGGAAAAGTGTGGGTCTTTATATTTCATTGTTAATGAGACCAGAGGAAGAGAGAGATGCGTGGATCTATTATCTTTTCACAGATAGCTACAACTGGGCTCTCATCAAGAAAAGGACTTCAGATCTCTTCTATTCAGGTTGTGAACTGTTTAGATGCATGTAAACTGCACCAATAAAGAATGACTGAAACCAAGTAGCTTCCAGCTGAACACTTATCTTGCGAAGGGTCTTAGCTACTAGCCCCTGGCCAGGAATATCTAGACGTAAACTCTTTTGATTTAATTTCAACCCTTTGGCACATGGAGGTTGGCCACCCTAAATGCTGTCCCAGACAGTTTCCAGGAAAGGTGACAACTGATATCGCAGTGAGAGGCTCTGTGGGGCTTTTCCCATGCAGATTCTGGCGTTACCTTTGCACTGCAAGAGGGAACTGTACTGGGATAGACCTCCGTGCAATGAAAATAATGGCATCCGGAAGTTTTGTGCCCTAGCTGGAAGGTGCATTTCCCCCTTTTTTAACATGCCACCTATCAGAGTGCTGAGATGCATATTAATATTCTGCCTGTCCTTGTACATTGACGAGACGTGTTTCTGCACTCTCACCATCAGTCATGACAATATGTGCGTACCCTTTTCACCTTCCTGCATGTCACTAAGGGTTGCCAGGTCCCTCTTCGCCACTGGTGGGAGGTTTTTAGGGTGGAGCCTGAGGAGGACAAGGTTTGGGGAGGAGAGGGACTTCAATGCCATAGAGTCCAATTGCCAAAGCGGCTATTTTCTCCAGATGAACTGATCTCTATCGGCGGGAGATCAATTGTAATAGCAGGATATCTCCAGCCACCACCTGGAGGTTGGCAACCCTAATGTCACTTCCTGCTCTGACTTGTCTTCTCTTCAAGGCAAGCAGTCCCCGCCATTTCAGCCTTTTTATTGCAGAGCTGTTCTGTTCCCTTAATCATTTACTGTGAATAACTTTTGTCAGTGATATGCCGATTGCTTGGATGTCACAGGAGAACAAGCACAAAAGGCCAGAAACATAGCTGAAATTAATTAGAGGCGCTTGGGGGAGGGGGAATCAAACCCAACAGGCTGGCTATTATAACCGTACAAGCCTTTGTAGTAATACTTCTGACAGATGAAAGGAGACAACGATGGGATGCTGAATCTGACTCTGTGGCCTCACAAATGGAACTCGCTTAGGTGAGGTTTCATTCAAAATTCACACGTTGGTTTTAGGAAATCATTACAAGAAAGTAAATAGCTCCCTTGGCAGCATCTGATCCTAATTCAGGAACAAACGCACCCGAATTCAGGTGGCTTCTCTTCAAAAGAAGCCAAAAAACGTTACACTGACACATAAATAGATGAGCTAAATGACATACAGCAAATCCAGTACCTGCTTTCACTTGGATTGGGGAACTAGTCTGGGGTTTTATTGCTCTCCTCACTGATGAGACAGGTTCTTTCTCATCATCAGTCATGACACCATTTGTGTCCTTTTCACCTCCCTACATGTCCCTTCCTGCTCTGTCTCGTCCTCTCTTCAAAGAGAACAAGTCCCTATCATTTTGGAGTTTGTTTGTTTTTTAATAATTGGGTTCTTTGAAAAACTTTTGCAAATGCTTAATTTTTTTCCAAGTGCAGCTTTCTGGTTACCACCTTCTGGTCATCCCACTGCTTAAGGCGGCCTACTTGGTGTCACATCTTTGAACGTTTTTAGGAGACACTGTAATGCTGCTTTCTTTGCAAGGGCTTTTACTGGTGTTTAAGCTGTAGGCATTTTCCTGGGGAAGGGCTTAACAGGGTTGCCAGCTCTGGCTTGGGACATACCTGGAGATTTTGGGGGTGGAGTCTGAGGAGGGAGGAGTTTGGATAGGGTTGCCAGACCCCCGCCAGGGGCAAGTGTTCCCCCGCTTTTGGCCCCTACACCTAACACCATCCAGTTGGCCAGTGGGGATCTTACCAGGCTTAAAATGAGGCCAAGGCCTCGCCAGCACCGGCGTGATGATGCCACTTTCAGAAGTGAAGTCATCACACAGGTGACAACAGGAGAGATGCTCTGGTATATGAGCAAAACTCTATGGTAAAACCAGCTTCTACCATAGGGTTTTGCCCAAATACCAGAGAGTCTCCCACATTGTTGTTGATGTGATGACATCACTTCCGGAAGTGATGTCATCATGCAGGAACCATTGCGGACTAGGCCTTACTTTAAGCCTGGTAAGATCCCTCCACCCCCAATGGATAAGAGGGTCCTGGCAATAGGGGAAGGTCTTCAATGCCATAAAGTCCAATTGCCAAAGTGGCCATTTTTTCCAGGTGAACTGATCTCAGCTGCCTGGAGATCAGTTGTAATAGCTGGAGATCTCCAGCTACCACCTGGAAGTTGGCAACCCTATCTCCCATCCAAGTACTAACCAAGACTAACTCTGCTTAGTGTGTGTGTGTGTGTGGGGGGGGGAATCTGCCTAAAGACCTGGATGGAGGTGGGGATAAATAAAGGAGGAATATGTGTTAATTTCAGTTACACATAGTTGGAAGTTAGGGGAGGGGCCGTGGCTCAGTGGCAGAGCATCTGCTTGGCATGCAGAAGGTCCCAGGTTCAATCCCCAGCATCTCCAGTTAAAGGGACCAGGCAAGTAGGTGATGTGAAAGACCTCTGCCTGAGATCCTGGAGAGCCGCTGCCGGTCCAAGTAGACAATACTGACATTGATGGACCAAGGGTCTGATTCAGTATAAGGCAGCTTCATGTGTTCACGTGTGTGTTAGGAGTAATTTCAGTAAGGGATGGAGGCTCTAGGGAGTTGTGTCTTGACAGAAGAAGTGGGCTTTAAAGATGAGTGTGCCGGTTGCAAAGACTTCAGAGAATTTGCCAAGCTTTAGGAAATACAACCATTTTAATTTGTGTGTGTGGGTGTAAAATTCTGTCAAGTCACAGCTGACTTATGGCGACCCCAGCAAGGGGCTTTCGAGGCAAGTGATTAAGCAGAGGTGGTTTGCTGTTGCCTTCTTCTGCAGAGTCTTCCTTGGTGATCTCCCGTCCAAGTACTGACCCAGCATAGCTTCTGAGATCTGACGAGATCGAGCTATACCATATCGCCTTCCCTCCTAACCACTTTAATACCTTAATGCATCTCTGATTTCAGTGGCTTCAAACAGCTATATAACTCAACATGAGAGGTTGGGCGAAACAATTCAGACATGATTTATTAGGCATTATTCAGTTTGTCTAAAAGCCAGATCTTCTGAGAGAGAACATCAGTAGCCATCATTGCAATGAAATTGATTTTGTGTACCAAATCCTTCTGAAGGCCCAAGTCACAGAGTGATATGAGTTTTGATCTTTTAACCATTGCAGTTCCTTTTTGCATTTGAACTATGGAGACTAGCCCTCAACAATAGGGCGATAAACTTCAGGAGGAACAATAGGAGAAAGAAGATTGCCGGGTACCCTTCTTTGTTAGTATTTTGATACCAGTCGAAACTTTAAAAAATGTTGCTTGGTTTGTGGTTGATCTTTTTCTGTGTGCTTGCCTGATTCAAATCTGCCCTTTCTAACCTGTCTCAGGCTTTTGCTTAAATAAAATGGTTTTGATCTGATTATGCTCTGTTGATGTAGCATTCTGTTGTCTGACCCCTCTCATTTTTCAATTCTTTTCTCATTTTGTTTTTCTTGTACGTGACGATGCACATGAAACAAATTGCAATGCTAAGAGTTATTGTGCTTGCTACTTTATTGATGTCAGCCACTACGGATAACATTTTAAAGCTCCACCTCCATCTCCTCCTACTTGGTCATCTTTAATTATTTTAGTGGTTATTCTTCCAATGGTTATTCTTGCTCATCTGATTCCCCCGATTATTCCCAGCGAAATCGTTTTGACAAAAGAAAGCTAATAACATCTTGGCATTTGACATCCAAGAGTTACATAAAACTTGTCATTAAATATCTTGTAAAAAAAACAACTTACTGAACAGCCTTATGTTTAGTAGTGGTTAAGAGCGGTGGTTTGGAGTGGTGGAGTCTGATCTGGAGAACCGGGTTTGATTCCTCACTCCTCCACATGAGCAGTGGAGACTAATCTGGTGAACTGGATTTGTTTCCCCACTCCTACACACGAAGCCACCTGGGTGACCTTGGGCTACACACAGCTCTGTTAGAGCTCTCTCAGCCTCACCTACCTCACAAGGGTGTCTGTTGTGGGGAGGGGAAGGGAAGGTGATTGTAAGCCGGTTTGAGTCTCCCTTAAGTGGTAGAGAAAGTCGGCATATAAAAGCCAACTCTTCTTCTTCATCTTCATCTTCTTCTTCTTTAACTCAAAAGCTGGTGTACTCCTAAAATTTCAGAAGACCGTTCAGTAACAGAGATCATTTTTTTTTAAATTGCACACATGGTTTTTCATCACAGTTAATCAGTAGACAACCCTTGTTCTCTCCAGCTCTTTCTGGCCTCCAAAGCAGAATTAATAGCATGGTGTGTGTCGGAAGTGGTAGCTGAAGGAAGAAGAGATGACTTTATCACAGCCCTGAGATGAGTTCCAACAGGAGTCATTAGAGGCCAAATACATTAATTCAGTCACTCGGCTATCTATCCTCAGTGCCGTTCATGCTGATTACTGGTGTTCCCTTCCTTTGGCAACATTGCACTAACCTCTCTGGTTCCAAAGTGTAGACTGTGATCAACATTTTTTTGAGGTTATGCTCCCCAATGACAGATGCAAGATCGTGATTTGTGTGTGTGTGTGTAGAAGGGATTTTGAAAGCCACAGTTATGCAAACAGAAAAGCAGGACACGTCCAGGCAAGTTGTTAGAGATCTGTAAACATAACTCCCATTTCCATTCCTATTAATAGTAGCTGGTTCTGTGGCTTCAGGAGCTCAAACGGTATTTTCATGCCGTTTTCCTCCCACAGATTCCCCCCTCTGAGATATTTACCCCAACAGGGAAAACATACATAGATGCTTCTTGGAAGAAGAAGAGTTGGTTTTTATATGCCGACTTTCTTTACCACTTAAAGGAGACTCAAACCGGCTTACAATCACCTTCCCTTCCCCTCCCCACAACAGACACCCTGTGAGGTAGGTTGGGCTGAGAGAGCTCTAACAGAGCTGTAACTTGCCCAAGGTCACCCAATAGGCTGCAAGTGGAGGAGTAGGGGAAACCAACCCAGTTCACCAGATTAGCCTCCACTGCTCATGTGGAGGAGTGGGGAATCAAACCTGGTTCTCCAGATCAGCGTCCACCGCTTCTTACAGCAATGCTACTCTCCCAATCCAATCCCGCCTCCCTTATCAGGCCTACTGTGGGTAGGAATTTAAAGAGATGTATCCAGTCACAGATCTCCAGCCTCTCATTTCTTTTGGCCCCCCTTATCAAGACAAGGCTGTGTTTGCGTGCTAGGCTGTGCAGTTCATAAAACACTGGGGAAAGCAGGCACTAGCATGGATATGACTACGCCTGTCGTTGTCCTGTAGGGCTGTGCACCATTCCCACCCCCACCCCCCACACACAGTATTTTTCGGGTTCAGGTTTAATAAACCTGGCAATGTTCAAAAAAGCCGAAAAAGCCGAATTATTGTATCAGCTTTCCCCAGATATTTGAAATTTTGGGGGTTTATTAAACTTGAACCTGAAAAATATGCAGCGCAGAGCTGAACGCTGGGCTAAGTTGAGCCCAGCGTTCAGTTCTGCACCATTTGCCATCTCTGATGTCCGTGTGGACTTGGGAGGCTGTGGTGGCGAGGACTCAGCCAGCAGATAAGTGAGGGGGAGGGGGAGAGGGAAAAAATGGCGGCGGGCCAAAGCAGGCCCAAATAATGCAAAAAAAAAATCAGCATTACTCAGGGTCTGCTTTTTTGCTCCCTTTAATTGCCGCCATTTTCCACTCGATAAAAAATAAAAATAAAAATGCCAATAAGGTCTATTTGGGATTTTTGCAGTTCGGCTTTAGCCGAATGCACACCCCTTCTGTCCTCTAAAGAATCTGATGTTTTACACATTACACAGCAAAAATGTGAGCAAAAATGTGGGCAAACACATAGTCTCAGCAAATCCCAGCTCTCTGACGTAAGCGTATTCAAACGCTTTGATCTGCCTACAGTGAAACTCTTACAGATCAAGTGAAAAGTTCAGGTGTGCTTCTGGACCCCTCCTTGAGTTTTCACATGCAAGCAGGTAAAGTTTCTAGAGGTGCTTTCATAATTAATAAGGAAGCTTTCCTTGTACTTAACCTTGCCGCACTTATCCATGCATCTAGGTTGGAGTACTTTAATACATTCTATGCGGGGCTGCCCTTGAAGGTAACTTGGAAATTTAAACTAGTACAAAACTCTGTGGACAAATACTGATTGCTGCAAGCACATTGGCTTAGATTGGCTTACATGAATGAGTCCCATGCCTAGTAGCCTGTCGCAAAGCACACTTCCTCTTCCAATGAAACTTCCATTTGTGCAAGGGCCTGCTGAAAACCACTGATCTTGCACAAACAGAAGTTTTATTGGAAGCGTTTCTGCTGTGGACCACACTTCCTATCTAGCATGGATGGAGTTTGTTCATACGAGCCAAACCTCGTTTTCATACGAAAACTTAATTGACTTCCTGTTTGTTTCTGAGCTCAATTCAAGAAGCTGGCTTTTACTTATAAAGCCCTTTGTGACTTGGGACCTTCATATTTGAAGATTTCCTTGTTTCTGTGTAACCTAGAGGCCTGCTTACTACATTATTTATATCAAGGGTTCCCAACATGGTGTCCGTGGGCCCCATGGCACCTGCCACACTTTTACTGATGCCCACCGAGTGTTTTTAGAAAGTGGTCAGGGCCAAGTGGGGCTTTTGCCCAGCAAGACTTCTAACTGGCCATTAGGTTGGTTGTGTGGATTTTTAAAAACATTGCTTTGGCAGCAGCTGACACCACAGCACAAGATGATTGAACATCAGCTGCAGCATCCATTTTGTGGCTGGCTCCACCTCCCAGCTGACCCCCCCAAACCACTCCACCCCTAAATCTCCAGTTTTCCAACCCAGAGTTGGCAACTCTAGTTCTGTGTCTTCTGCAAATATAAGGATTCCCTCCGCCCCTTCATCACAATCATTGTTAAAATAGTCAAAGATTATGGGGCCCAGGACAAAGCCCTGCAGCTTCCTATTGGAGACTTCCCTCCCCATGGCAAGTGTGTCATTTGATTGATACAGGATGTGTTTGCTCTATTCCAGCTCTGGCGGGAGCTATAACTTATCATTTCTACTGTTCAGAACTTGTTGAATGTTTCTCTTGCTGTGTTTCTTTGCATGTAAGTAATGCATCCTGATTCCTGCTACTGGGCTGGCCTGTAGTTAGCTAATGCTTTTGCAATCCTGTTGCTGCAGTACACTTTACAGAATGCAACTCTGTGTGGGACTGCTTTATTTCACCAACTCAGCTAACAGGTTATGGGCCCAGGTCCCCAAATAGACTGCAAGAAATAGATTCCAGTCAATAAGAGAGGTAAAGAACACCCAAATATCCACAGGAGAATAGCAAGCAGTGCAAAATTTAAGTTTGCTGTGACCAAACTGAATAAAGGGTATTTACCAGTTGAGGAATTCAAAGTGGAAGTGCTGCTATCCAATAATTACCCCAGGGATTTTAAAACTGTGGTATACCAGCTGATGATCCAGGACAATGTGATAGGTAAACAGGCAAGCAAAGGCAATAATAAACCTGCTAGCAGAAGAAGATATATGCTGATTCATACATGGAAAAAATATCCAGCCAGAGATGTGTGGAATGCACTTTAGAAATTGCATATGTGGGACCGGTTTATTTTCCCAGCTCTGCTAACTCCTCCAGATTGATGACTTGCCATTGATAAGTACTTTGAGCAAGACTCTCCAACCGTGAGTACTATCATCGCTGTGTGTGTAAAGTGCCTTCAAGTTGCAGCCGACTTATGGCGACCCCTTTTTGGGGTTTTCAAGGCAAGAGACTAACAGAGGTGGTTTTTCAGTGCCTTCCTCTGCACAGCAACCCTGGCATTCCTCGGTGGTCTCCCATCCAAATACTTACCAGGGCTGACCCTGCTGAGATCTGACGAGATCAGGCTAGCCTGGGCCATCTAGCCTGCATTTAACCAATTTTCTAATAAAGATATAATGGGGGACTTCCTCAAGTGCGTTGCTGAAATCAAGGTATATTAGGTCCACAGCATTCCCACAATCCTTCAAGCTAGTAACTCCACCAAAAAAAATGAATCAGGTTATTCTGGCAGGATTTGTTCCTGACAAATCTATGAGGGCTTCTACTAACCACTACATTGTTTTCGAGATGCTTACTGCTTTACAATCTATTCTATTTTTTCCCTAGTATTTAAGTGAGACTGACACATTTGTAGTTTTCCAGATCCTGTCCCCCCCTTTCCTGAAGTTTGTGATAATATCCACCCACCTCCAGTCTTGTGGCACTTAACTGCTCCTCTGGGGTTTCTCAAAAACGATAGAAAGAGGCTCTGAGAATATATCAGCGAGTTCCTTTATTTATTTATTTAGTACCCAAGGGTGCAATTCAACCAAACTCAGAAGCCTTGAACTCGTTTAAGATAGCTGGGTATTCCCTGCTTAACTCAAGATAGCTGGGTATTCCCTGCTTAACTCTTATAGCATTCTTGAGCTTCAATTCTGCCCCATCATTCTCAAGCTATTTTCGCTAGGTTGTACTCAACTTCCCTTTTGCAAGAAGGCTGAGGCAAAATAGGAGTTGAACAGTTCTGCCTTCTTTTTCTCACCCCTTAAAATTCCCGCACTCTCTCTGAGGAGCAGGCCTGCCATTTCCTTCCTCTTTTACTTCAAATACACCTGAAAAAAACCATTTTTCTGTTGTTCTCCCTTGCTAGACTCAGCTAATGTTGAGCTTTGAATTTGGTGATCCCGTACCTACAGAGCAGGGCTACTTGTCTGTAGGTGTCCCTAGTCAGATAGGTTCCTTTAGATGTCTCCTTTTTTCCTTTGTTACTGATATTGTTCACAATTGAATCTTTAACCTTTTTTAGGAATTCCCATCGTGAACATTTTCTCAGACAATTTAACTATGTAATCCTATCTAGAATTTATCTACATTTGTTAAAATCAATGTTCCTGAAGTTCATGGTTTTTGTTTGGCTATTCTGCTGGCCAAAAGGCTGCTACTAGGGGAAGGGGGCCCGAAGAGCAGAAAGGGGCAGGGGAGTTAGAAGCCTAGCTCAGGAAGGAGGAATCAGTGAAAATCCCCCCTCCTACACATATGTAGAGCTGTTCTATGGGATCTTAAAAGTTTTATTTCAATACATACTTGGCAAGATCAAGTGTAGTATCATATTAATACAATTTATGTAGAGCTTACTTTTTAAATTTACATTTTAATAATTCATTTCTTTTGAGTTACATTACTCTGTATTCTCAATATATCTTCATATTTAATAATATAGTTATTGTAAAACATGTATTACCCAAATCTTTCTTCTACTTTCATCTGATTTTATTCTTGATTTTCAACACCATATTTGAAAAAGACATTCTGAAATTCTGAAATTGGTCTATGTATAAAAGATGTTAATTTTGCCATAGTCGCATATTCAGTTAACTTATTCATCCATCCATTCAACTCTGAATATTTCTCTGGCTTCCATTTTGCTACATATGTTACTCTTACCACCAGCACCATGTACTTGAATAGTTCGCTCTATATTTTTGGGATATTACTTGGTAAGATATTTAGTATCATACTTTTCAGATCCATCGCAAACTTGAGATTTAGTATCTTTTGCATTTCATAATGTATAGCTGTCCTGTGTTTTCTTGCTTTTTTAGGTCTTTTATGCATGGGAATTTAACCTTGGCCTTGACGCTCTCTTGACCCACTCTTTTCTGATCCGAATTCTCAAAATCCTATGCATGGTAGTTTTTACCCCAAAGAAATTCCTGGAGTTATCAGGAGCACTGCAGAATCATCAGAAGAAATCTGGAATTGTCTAAGTCCCTGCCACTTGAAAATGGTGCTTTGTAATTGGCTGCAGTGATTATTGTTAGAAAAACGTCACCAGTACCACCACCACCACCCCGCCAGCTCCCCTCTGCCCCTGGTGAGTGGCTATATTACAACCCAAGTGCCACCAGAAAACAAAGCAGCAACAACAAACTGCCGGGCTGCCGTCCAGGGCTTAGCTTAGCTTTCTTTCCCCTGCTTGCTCCATGATTGTAGGGGATGGGTAGCTGAGCCCTGGGCTGCAGCCCTATGATTGGTTAAAGGGGATCAGCATATTAGGGCCAGCTTTATCCATAAGAGTAGCTAGTGAGAAGAACAGTCTCTCTTCCCTTTTCCCCCTTCCTCTCCTCGCTGCCAGAAAAGACACTTGTATTAAGCTCTGGAAACTTTATGCCTCAAGAACCAACGATGCTGTGTTAGGACTTCCGTAAGTAGTCAGCAAGTTAGCTTTGTTATTTTTTATGCATCCTTTCATCTCTGAACTGTATACCTTGTTGCTAATTTTCTATAATAAAGCTATTTTGAGCTTTTTATTGTGGGAGTTTACTGGTGCCAAATCCAGGTGAGTTTTGGTTACGTTACCACCCCACGGCTGGCCTGCCACGATTCAGGCAATATAGAGGAGTATATCCATAGATGTGAAAGTCCAGCACAAACCAGCTTTCTTTTCTTTCTTTCTCCATCTTTCCATGGGCAAGGCAGGATAGGATTCTGTGAAACTCTGCACTTTCTTCGCATTCTAAATAGTTCGTCAGAATCTGCGCTTTGCCCAAAGAACTTAATGGGCTTTTATGTCTATTGCTTTGTTGGAGGGTAAAATGAATATCTGAAAGATAATTTTGTGCTTCTGAACCAGCCATTAATTTTCTGGCTGGCCAAATTCTCAGAGGAACCAGCCCATTTAAAGGATGTATCACATTAACAATATGATTACAATACCGCTTCAAATGACCAAGGTTGATGTGAATCATCCAGGCAAGACGTTCCAATCCCCGGGCCAATTTTCATGACTAGTTGCATATTTTTGTTGGGAAATTATCAGTTTCACATTTCTGAGCTTATTGGTGCGTGACCGCCGGACCTGATGACTTCTTACTTTTCATTCTTTGTCAATTAGCCCTATAACTACATCTCATGTCATTCCTGTCTGACTTAGTTCTTCAGACACCCTGATTCTGGAATTGACATCTTTTAAACACATTGTACAACAAAGAATGATACCAAAAAAAAAAAAAAAAAAAAAAGCAATCTCCCTGTTCTCCTTGGTTATTTTCTCAGATGGTATAGACCAAGGGTCCCCAATTTCTGTGAGCCTGTGGGCATCTTCTTTGGCATTTTAAGAGGAGGTGATTAGTATCACCCCAAAATGGCTGCCACAGAAGGTAGAACCAAACCCCAAAGGATGGCTGCAGAGGTGGAGCCAAACAGAATAGGTTCTTCCTAGTTTTGCAAAAAAATTGCCTGGCAACCACGCTAAACACACAAAGCTGCCACATTCAGAGTCCAGCCATTAGTCTGCCAAGGTTTGTATTATCTGTACTTTGGTTGGAAGCAGGGTGCAGCCACTGGGAGGACAGCAAACCAGAAGAAGAAGAGTCAGTTTGTATATGCCGACTTTCTCTGCCACTTAAGGGACAATCAATCGCCTTCCCTTCCCCTCAACACCACAGACACCCTGTGAAGTAGGTGAGGCTGAGAGAGTGTGACTCGCCCAAGGTCACCCAGCTGGCTTCATGTGGAGGAGTGGGGAAACAAATCCCGTTCACCAGATTAGCCTCCGCCGCTCATGTGGAGGAGTGGGGACTCAAACCTGGTTCTCCAGATCAGACTCCACCTCTGCAAACCACCGCTCTTAACCACTACACCATCTGTAGGAATGGGAAGGCATCTGCTCATGTACATTCAGTCTTTCCTCATGGAACATCCTTAGAGCAAAGCTCCCTCTCCGCTTTGCAAAAGAGGCTTGTGGCAATTGACTATCAGGCCTGAAGGAGGAATGGAACCACACACTAAGGAAAGCCTGGGTGCTTACCAGTCCTCCTGATCTTCTATTGTAGCTATTGGTGGTGAGATGAGAGGTGGAAGGGAAAGGAGATGCCCTGATAGTTATGGTGATGGAAAGCGGTCCAGTCCAGGTGTCTTCATGGCTAGGAAGAAGGGGGAAAGATGCTCTTCGCCTGATACAGAGCATCCTTTCCAGGTAGGTGGGCTGGGAGGGACAACACACCAGCCCTCTGATGCGTTAACACCTCTTGATTGGAGAGTGCAGATTTGGTGGGCTGGAGCCCCAAGGCTTAGCATCCAGGTTAGCTGAAGACCTCAGAGCACATGTTTTGGGGGGTGGGGGTCTGAAAATGGGAGGAGAGTGCACAGAGATGCTTCAACCGCAACTCAGAAAAGCATCTGCACAAGACTGTCCTACCTTGCAGGACTGGTGGGAGAAGCCGGGAGAGGTACTAGCAGGAGATCTCCTGCTGTTACAACTGATCTCCAGCCGATAGAGATCAGTTCACCTGGAGAAAATTGTGTTTTAATGTAATATTATAAATAATATATGTTTCTAATAAAAGCTTATAAATAAAATGTGTTCCTTAGGATAGTTGGTATAATTTCTGCAAAGGATACCTTCCCTGCCTTTACTTTATTTGCTTTCCCTATTCATGGTTGTCTATCTGAGAAATAATGGTACTTTGAGCAGGTTTTTTTGGGGTGTGTGTGTTTTTTTTAAGTCAAGAAAGTTTAAATAAAATGAGGTGAAGTGGTCCATCTCATGTTAAACACAGAGGTTGCCTGCACATAGTTATTCACCGGGCAACAGTTTTTTCTGTGTTCTATAGCAAACAGGTTGTGATGACTACCAATGCTCCCTCCTTTGAAGGAAATTGTCACAGCGCCCCTACAGCAAGTCATTTGTCTTTCATCTGTTGCCAGAACATCTGTGATTGTGCTGGGAGCTCACTTTGGGCTAATATGGGCCTTCCAGTCTGGGTTCCTAGAAATCTTTTCAGGCACACAGAGGGAAGCTTCATGGGTTATACAGCAAACGCAATTGCTATATATACACCACTGGTTACGGCATTATTGTGCCTGATTTTCACACACACACACACACATACACACACACACACATATATATATATATATACAGAGGTGGGGAAAGGTGCACCCACAGCAGAACAGGAAGGTTGGAAATAATTTCACACACCCTAGGCGTGCATTACTTGCTGTCCCGTCCCCCTTCTGCTCTCTCCGTGGCCCAACAATCACCCTTTCCCAGCTGAGCTGTGATGTAAAGCGTATACCATTGTTTAGCTGTGGGGAAAAGCCCGTTAAATGGCTAAAAGGGGGAAGAGGAAATGCCAAGCTTAGCTTTGCAATTTTGAAAGCAACATACTTTTTTGCAGGGATGTTTCCTCGCAGTCACCCCTGCTGACATCTTGGGGGCTTCCTTTTGATTAGGCATGCCTTTCCCGCCCGTCAGAGGTCGCCTCGCTCTCCCCGCGCGCTTTGCCCACATTTTCCAGATTCTGGCTAAAATAGCATCTTGAAAACACGGGGAAAACGCACGGGGAGAGTGAGGCGACCTCTGACGGGCGGGAAAGGCATGCATAATCAAAAGGAAGCCCTGAAGTAGTCAGTGGGGGTGACTGCGGGGAAAAGTCTCTGCATAAAAGGCAAGTGTTTAGGTCTGCCCCCCCAAGTCACCCCACAAGCACATCCCCAAGTGGAAGCAGCCACTCTTTAATCACTCGTACACTGTGATTAAATTACGCACATTTGGTTTTTAGGATTCACTGTGCATTAGGGCTGTTGATTCGGTTCGGCCCGAACTGAAAATCAGCCGAATTTCCCCTGATTCGGTGGTTTTTAGTTCGGGAGGAACCGAACTCAATACTGGCGGGCAACCGGGGGGGCCGAATTCAGCGAGTTCGGGAGTTCGCGAATAAATTCGGCAAATTCGGCCATCAGTAAGCAGCATAACCGTCAGTAAGCAGCATTCTCCTCCCCCGGCCAATCGGTGGCCAAGCTGGGTCTTCTTCTGGCCAATCAGTCAGGATTGAGTACTGGAGGAATCCCTGGCCCGGCCAGGGAGAGAGAGAGAGAGAGCGAAATCCTCGTGTGTGTGTGTGGGGTGCTTGTGCACATTCGCTCCTTTCTGTGGCTGCAGGGGGCATATTTTTTGGGGTACAGACACAAAACTTTCCCTGGAGCTTCAGATGAAGCTTCTTAAGATACCCCCCAAGTTTTGTAAACATTGGGTCAGGGGGTCCCGAGATATGGGCTCCCCCCTTTTCTTTCCATGGCTGCAGGGGGCGCATTTTTGGGGGTACAGACCCCAAACTTTGAGCGGAGTTTCAGACCAGTGTTCTTAAGATACCCCCCAAGTTTTGTAAACATTGGGTCAGGGGGTCTCGAGATATGGGCTCTCCCCCTTTTCCCTCTCCCCCTTTTTCCATTTATGTGGCTGCAGGGGGCGCTTTTTTGGGGATATAGCCCCCAAACGTTTAGCATAGCTTCAGACTCTTATTCTTAAGATACTACCCAAGTTTTGTAAAGATGGGTTCAGTGGGGGCAGAAATATCGCCTCCCCCCCTTTTCTCTTTCCATGGCTGCAGGGGGCGCATTTTTGGGGGTGCAGATCCCAAACTTTGAGTGGAGTTTCAGACCAGTGTTCTTAATATACCCCCCAAGTTTTGTGAACATTGGGTCAGGGGGTCCCGAGATATGGGCTTTCCCCTTTCCCCTTTCCCCTTTTCCCTATTGGGATGAATGGATCAGCCGATCCTGTGTGTGCATCTTCTCCAGAGCAAAACCTCCCGTGCCTAATTGGAATCATCTTGGATTACAAGTCCTCTTCAGCCCCTCTTGATGGAACAGAAGACAGCCACAGTAAGACCCCTTTGGGTCTTACTTTTTTTCTCCTGTGTATGTGTGTGTGTGTGTGGGGAAAGCAGAGTCTGTGTGTGTGTGGGGAGGGAGCAGTTTCTGTGGGTGGGGGGGAAGCCAAAGGGGGCTTTCGTCGGTTCTGCCTGGGGTGTGTGTTCCTTCTCGAGTCTCTCGCTCCCTGGTTTGAGGGGGGAGGTTTCAGTTGTGTGTTGCAAAGGTGTTGTTTAACAAGGTTGTGTTGTTTTGCAGTTGTTTTGCAGTTGCTTTGCAAACGTCTCAGCTGTTGTCGGGGCTGGGAGCTTTGTGCGTGGCCGGCAAGCTCTGCTGAGAGATGCACATTAAGGGTGGGGGGACCCCTTTCAGGGCCCATATCTCAGCCCCCCCTGACCCAATCTTTACAAAACTTGGGGAGTCTTTCAATAAACGTCATTTGAAGCTCTGCTGAAAGTTTGGGACCTCTAACCCCAAAAATGCCCCCCCCAGAGCCGCGGAAAGGCGCGATTGTGTTTTTAATGGCTTTATTCGGCCGAATTTGTTTCCGAACTTTGAATTCCCGCCGAATTGAACGGATCCGAAGTGGGGGAGTTCAGACTTCGGCATATCCCGAATCTAAACGGGCTGAATCCGGCCGAATCCGAACTATACCGGATTTTTTTAAATTCAACAGCCCTACTGTGCATCCAATAGCAGCTGAGGTGTTTTGTGGGGACTGGAGAGCCAATAGTTCCATAGGGGCGCTTTGAAGGATCAGACTAAAAGCTCATTTAGTTCAGCCCTCTATAGTGTCCAACAAGATGAGCCCACACAACTTACAAGCTGAGCAAGAAGATCATAAGCCTCTTGTCCCGTTGTCCCCTCAGCAACTGGTAGTTACCATATTCAGCTGTTACTCAGCAACTGGTAATCATACTGCTTATTAATATGGAGGTTGTATTCAGTCAGCGCAGCCGGTAGTCACTGATAGAACGTTTATAGTGTGATTATTCTGTATGAGACATTAATATATAGTATTACATCCACTCACACACTCTCAGCCTCGATCCTGGCAAGTATTTGGATGGGAGACCTCCAAGAAATACCAGTGTGGTGACACAGAGGCAGGCAATGGCAAACCACCTCCCAACGCCTCTTGCCTTGAAAACCCCACCAGGGGTTGCCATAAGTCATCTGTGACTTGACGGCAAAAAAAAAAAATTACATCTAGTGTGGAGAGTTGGAAAGGAAAGACTGGATGAGTTCAATCTGAAGACCCTTATACAGAAATCAACACTCTTCCTTAATGCATTTTTAAAAGAATGATCTGGCACCAGGTCCCTAGGAAAAGTGTTTTGTTTATTTAACACCCTGCTCACCTGTGCTTCATCAGCACATTTGATCAACAATGGCTTTTTTGTTCTTCTCTTCTAAATTGTTAATAAAGTTGAACAAAGGAAAAAAATGCAATTGCAACAGTGAATGATAATGAAATGCAAATATAGTAAGACAGCCTATCTCTCCTGGTGTCAGAATCATAGAAACATTCTTCTGCGGTTTGAGCTCAAGCTTTTTCAGGAGCTACTCTACGTCTGTGGAACAACCTCTCAGAGACCGGGGGCGGGTGGGGGGGAGGAGGAGGCAGGACTGACAAAAGGGGCATCTGTTGCTGTCACAATGTCACTTGCGGCTGTACACTCAGAAATGACATCAGTGGATCACAAGACACTCTAGGATTCATCTGAAACTCTACAGAAAAAAAATAAGAGTTTTAGGTGTGTCTTAGAGTGTCCCATGATACGGTTGACATCATTTCTGGTTGCACAGCCAGAAGTGACGTCACAGTGTCAACAGTTGCTGTTTCACCCCTCCGCCCCCACCCACCCCACTTCCCATAGAATGCCAGTAGGAGAATCCTGGGAAAATGGAAAGCCTACTCCTGGATGAGATCAGGGTGTTCCTACCCACCTGGCTTTTCCATCAACGCTGCAAGACAGAGTTATTCCATATCACCTGATCCTAGGCAAAGAGGGAATATCTTCCTAGTGGGGCATATTTTTAGACTGATTTTTAATATGGTCTTAATGTTTGTTTTTTATCCAATTGTTTCATATTGTTTCTTATACTATTGTTACCTGCCTTGGGTCTTGAGGTGCTCTGGAGAACTAATAAGCAGAACTAGTGATACAGGGAATGCAATGTCCGATGCCTTGGAGGTCAGTCTGTTTATGCTGACAGTAAGAAACATTCAGCCCCAAGAAAGTGCTTTCACAACTCCAGTTTCATCTGTAAACGTGTATATTCTAGACCTCATAGCTGCTATTAGAGGAATTGTCACCTTGCCTGGAACTGAACTTGCTCTGCACATTTTTCATGAAATACTGGATGGGTTATCAAAGGATTGATGTTACCGCAGACACATGCCAAGAAAAATCTCTCATGGCATCTGAAAGGTAGATAAAAGGAATGGATGATGTCTACAAAATCAAGGTCCTACGGGTAGTCTTGCTGTGCCTTCTCCTGAATTTATGACCCTTGGAGTCAGGAAGCAGCGAAAGACTTATGTCTGAGTGAGTGAGTGTTTGGCAGGACAAAGATTGAAGTCACACATGCCAATTAAAGCACTTTTCAGCAACTCTTCACCTGATGTACAGAAAGGCAGTTATGCTCGCACTACGACCAGGTTTCTGATTCAATTGAGTGCCATGAAAGGAGATTGATTTACAATTGGATTAAACCTTTCCTGCACTTCATGATGCGCTTGTTTGGCCAAAGCTTCAACTATACAGGAAGGGATGGAACCGTGTTTTTCAAAGGATGGTGGCCACTATCAAATTACCAAAGAGCGAGCACCCTTGCTTGGATTGTTTTGTTTTAATAAGGCTGACTCAAATAATGATTTTGCATGGTCTGCAACCTTTGTATTGGTATCGGGATCAGCATCTAGTGATAATATTACTAATCATAGGGTATTAGCACATTTTCCTGATTACTTCAAAATATTCACCCTGGACAATGAGAGTGGACAAACCTGGAAACTGATTAATCTGACCTAGACCCTTCAATCAGATGTGACTAAGACAGCATTGCTGGGGCTGCATACCTTTACGGGAAACATGCCTTTTCATTCAGAAAGGAAAGGAAGTGTGGTTTACTTTAAAGATCAAAGAACGGTAAGATATTTTAACTGAGCTAGGAGTACATTGGAAAGAAGGTTTTTTAAGGTACAGCTTAGGGATGGAAGAATGATAACAGCCCAAACAAATCCTTTTGGCAATGTTGGTAAGCTCTTGGCAAGAGCTGCTTCATGGTGCATAACACTTATTATCTTGTGTGTATGCAACAGTTGCTGTATCTATAGCAACATCGACTATTTCTAATGATAAGCATCCTTGGATGGCTGAGTACCATAAAATTTGGAGAGCGATCACGATGGGTAGCCATGTTAGTCTTCTGTACCAGTTAAAAAGAACAAGAGTCCAGTAGCACCTTAAAGACTAACAATATTTCTGGCAGGGTATGAGCTTTCGTGAGCCACAACTCATTTCTTCAGATAAAATTTGGATCCTGCATTCCATAATCCCATCACGTGAACAAACACAAAAGCTCACCTTCCAGTTGGCTCCTTTCCAAGAATACTCACTGCGTCTCCTCTCCCCCTAAATTATGCCCAGAAGCACATTCACAAACTGCTCTAAATTAAACAATCACTTGTGGTGGAGTGTTGCATTTTCATGGACCCAAAGGGAAGTTCAGAGAAAAGTGTCGGGTGGGTTCTCTGGAAGGCAAAACACAAAATCTCTCCCCTGAGACAAGGTGTTCAGTGCCCAAATGCTTCATGATGAAAAACCACTCAAATTAGCCTACTCCATTGCCTACGCTTCACAAATTCAACCCATATTAAACTGAAGAAAGAAAAATGTTATTCAAACAAAAACATGGTGGATTTGCAGCTACGATCGCTGAAGATTGTGGCCGAGAAACTCAAGTGTTCTATGATAGATCACTGCATCCCAGAATACCTTGCTGAAGTGTATTATCTGATCTTCCATAGTATGGGGGAATTAATGAGGGTTCTCCCAAGCTAACAGGTAGAATAAATACAATTAGCCTTAAGGGATATGGCCCATTTTGGTATCTAGCCTAGGGTACCTGAATTCTCCTTATCCTGAACACTCACTGACTGCATTCAGACAACGTGTACCACTGTGGTTAGGAAAAATATGTATATGAACTCACCTTGTCTGGCTTATGTGCATGACTTACCCCTTCCCCTCCCCATTTCACACCAAGAACAATAGTTAAATACTAACTCACATATCTGTGATGTACAAATGCAAGAGTGTAGGTTAACCAGAGTTAGTTCCCCTTGCAAACAGAGGGCTTGGTTCTGTCTAAATAGGGTGGGAGCTTTCTGGATCCTAAGACCCCGTGGGATAACGCCCTCTTTAATGTAATCCGCCAAAAAGGATGCATGCAATTCATTTCTGGTAATACGTTTCCTAACCTTAAATAATTCAGACAACTGGTCTGGGTTAGTATCATTGGTTTTTCTATAAAATTCTAGCTTTATCAAGTGTTATGGATACCTTGGACTGCCAAAAAAACAAATCAGTGGGTTATAGATCAAATCAAGCCTGAACTGACCCTAGAAGCTAAAATGACTAAACAGAGGCTATCGTATTTTGGTCACATCATGAGACGACAAGAGTCACTGGAAAAGTCAGTCGTGCTAGGAAAAGTTGAGGGCAGCAGGAAAAGACCCAACAAGAGATGGACTGACTCAATAAAGGAAGCCACAGCCTTCAATTTGCAAGATCTGAGCAAGGCAGTCAAAGATAGGACATTTTGGGGGACTTTCATTCATAGGGTCGCCATGGGTCGAAAGCGACTTGACTTAACACACACACACATACGTAAATTTACCTGACCAACCTCCAGGTACTAGCTGGAGATCTCCTGCTATTACAACTGATCTCCAGCTGATGGAGATCAGTTCCCCTGGAGAAAATGGCTGCTTTGGCAATTGGGCTCCAGCCTCCATGGCATTGAAGTCCCTCCCCTCCGCAAACCCTGCCTTCCTCAGGCTCCACCCCAGAAACCTCCCGCCGGTGGCGAAGGGGGACATAGCAACCCTACTCCTGGCACTCAGGTAGAGTAAAGAAGCCACTTCAAGTAACAGGTTTTGAGCACCATCAAAATGTGGTGGATTGACTATTTTAATTGATTCTTAGATACTCAGTGGTGGGAGTGGGTGCCGTTTGGATTTTATTTGTTTATTTTTTCGACCAGGAGGAATGGTGCTGCCTTGGTGCCTTGAGAGCAGCTGTTTTGTTTTTTCTTTCCAATCCTCTGCCTGCAGAAATTTTCCCTTTGGTTTGTGTTCCGCTCACCCAGCTGGTTCTCCAGTGTATGCAAAGCATCACCACTTGCTTTTCTTTATGGGTATTTCTGGAGATTTAGGGGGAGTTTCTAAGAGGATGCCCAGCTGCGCACTGGATGCATTACCGAATGGCGCAACGGGTCATCGTTTCACGCTCCGCTGCCGTGCCGTTATTCTTGCCTCGGTATGAAGCCATCCTTCTTTCCTGAAGCTTTTACGAGCATGCATCCCTTTCCTTCACAACCCGCCAATTTCTACGGGCATGGGAAAACCGTCATGCGGGTGATTTCCCTGGAATTCAACACTGATTTTTTTTAATTTTATTGGGAAAAAACCAATGACAATAACAACTAAAAAAAGCAGAATTACTGACAGTCTTCATAATTTAAGATACAATAAATAAATAAATAAATATACACACACACACACACACACACACACATAATAAAATAAGATAAAGTCTCCCATGCTACAGCTTATTTCTATGTCTTCATATTCATCATTAAGTCCTGACAGAGCGCAACACATTCCTCTTTCCCGCCCTTATTTATTAAATCCTCTATTTTACTTATTGTATGTGACCATACCGCATCCAATCTTATTGTATCTCTATTTTTCTGATATGCTGTTAGCTTAATTAAAACATATATTTCTTTAACTTTAACCAGCCATTCCTCTATCTTTGGAGTTGATTTTTGTTTCCAGTGACTGGCAAAGGTCGTTCTAGCCACAGTTATCATATGTAACACCATACAAAGTTGATCTTTAGCTAGATTAGGTACCAGATTTAACAAGAATATCTCGGGTTTACATGGAATATCCAACCCCATTCCAACCGTTAGACATTTCACTATTTCAGACCGAAATGATATAGCTACGACACTGATTTAAGCACCCCAGAAAGCCATCCTTGTCATGGCCCATCAGAAGGACAGCCTGTCATCTTTCTGAGTCCATTGTCCCCAGTCCTTGCATGGGAAATGGTATTAGAGAATTATCCATCATCCGCTGTGCTACTGAACTAGAATCCTTCCAGGAGGCAGGGCTTGGCACCCTTCTGCAGGCTTATCTGCAGCTCATAAAGCAACACTCATGACATCAAGGACCTGTGGCTCTTGTTGTGGAAGTCCCGATGCACACTACCTATTCTCCATGGGACCACATCCCTGGGGAGCAATCAGGCCACATTCAAGTCAAGCTATTTGGTCACATGTAAAAACCACCCTGTAGCAGCCTGAATAGCCCAGGTCTTGACAGGTCTTCCGATCTGGAGAACTGGGTTTGATTTCCACTCTTCCACACGAGCAGTGGTGTCCCCTCGAAGCCAACACAGTCTCTAGTTGGCACACAATGCCACAGGCACAAGATGGAGCATACATATTAATCCCATTCTGTATTCACTCCATTGGCTCCCCATCAGTTACCAGGCTCAATTTATGTATCTGTTATCACATACAAAGTGCTTCATGGCTTTGGTCTCTCGTATCTGCGGACTGCCTCTCCCTGTATGCTCTACTGTGACAGTTTTGTCTATCTGAGCAGGGCCTTATGCGGGTGACACCCTGAAAATGGGCAAAATCAACAATTGCCTGTACATATGCATTTTTCAGTTGGGGCCCCCATCTTATGGAATGACCTGCCTGATGAGATCAGAAAGGCTTCAACCATCCTGGCCTTTCACAAACTGTACAAAACTGAATTATTCAAGAGGGCTTTTAACACAGGAAATAGGGCAGTACTGTGACAAAATGTTTCACAACGATGCTTTGGTGAAGGGATAAGGACTGTGGACTATACCACTGTGTATAGTTCATACTAACTGCTGCAGTAAGTAGGGATGCCAACCTCCAGGTGATAGCTGGAGATCTCCTGCCATTACAACTGATCTCCAGCCGATAGAGATCAGTTCCCCTGGAGAAAATGGCCGCTTTGAAATTGGATTCTATGGCATTGAAGTCCCTCCCCTTCCCAAACCCCACCCTCCTCAGGCTCCACCCCCAAAACCTCCCACCTGTGGCGAAGAGGGACCTGGTAATCCTAGCTGTAAGTAGGATCTTACTATGTTATTTCTGCATCATTTAATGCATCCTGTTAATACTTATGCTTTGCTTTCTGCTGTTTGAGATTTCTGGTTGGTTCCAGAGTTCCACAATGTAAATCCTATTGCATTGGTTATTGGATGTCCCATCCTGTTGATTGTATCTACTTACTGTGTATAATCCTCCTTGAGTTCCAGTGAAAAAGGCAGACGATAAATAACATAAACAAAATTAATAAATAAGCTTGGATTGGATCCTACAGCTTCATTATCTGGATGGAGCTACACATTCTAGAAACAAGAAGAAGAAGAAGAAGAAGAAGAGTTGGTTTTTATATGGAAGAATCAAACCAGCTTACAATCACCTTCCCTTCTAGGGTTGCCAATCTCCAGGTACTAGCTGGAGATCTCCTGCCATTACAACTGATCTCCAGCCGATAAAGATCAGTTCACCTGGAGAAAATGGCCGCTTTGGCAAGTGGACTCTATGGCATTGAAGTCCCTCCCTTCCCCAAATCCCTCCCGTCGGTGGCAAAGAGGGACCTGGCAACCCTATTCCCTTCCCCTCCCACAATAGCTAGTACTTGGAGGTTGGCAACCGTAGGCCTAGGGTTGCCAGGTCCCTCTTCGCTACTGGCGGGAGGTTTTTAGGGAGGGCAGGATTTGGGGAGGGGAGGGACTTCAATGCCATAGAGTTCAACTGCCAAAGGGGCCATTTTCTCCAGGTGAACTGATCTCTATCGGCTGGAGATCAGTTGTAATAGCAGGAGATCTCCAGCTAGTACCTGGAGGTTGGCAACCCTCCTTGGGCCTGGCAGCTGCCCTACCTCAAGGTATGCTGATGCCAGTCCAGCCTGGACAGAAGCGCTTTCAAAGTGTGCCAGGGGCCATGTCACCATTAGCAGACTGGGCCTACAGGACCCAGCACTTTATGAACCAATACTCTTCCCTCAGTCCTTTAAGTCTGTTCTTTGCCTTTCACAAAAATCTCTTATTTTGGATAAGCAGCAGCTCCACAGGGGTACGTGTCCTCCTGATGCAGAAAATTGGCAGTATGGGGAAACTCTTATTGCTCACCTGTTGCGCTACCAGGGAAGGTGTTACAAATGTCTCCTCCGAGAACGTGTCCTCGTTTTTCCCCTTCAGATCGAGAACATTATGAGAACGCACGTACCACCTCCTTCTCCACCACCACCCGTTCACATTACAACCTGTGATCACCTTTTGACTCTTTTCTAGCCTTGCCGTTGTCTTCGCTGGGACGGAAACGGAGCCGCGACTGAGTTCGTCAGGTAATAATAAAAATCATTCAGTGTCCGAAGTACAACGTGCAAGGTTTTCTGTTCGCTATTGTTTGAGAGCATTAACTGTGTGTATGTGTGTGGGGGGGAGACAAGAAAACCTCATTTGACACCATTATTAGTAATTATAAGATAACAGGCATTTCAGAGAGGGAATGAGCATAAAAGGATAATGCTTCACAGTTCTACAGAATGTTACCATTTTACAAACAATGAATGAAATTCAATTAAGGTTTAACGATATCTCCCAAACCAATTTCAGACTAAGGATCTGATAGCCCTAATCTACAACCCACTTCCATTGGAGCAGCCCCATTAATTTTAATGGAACTACTCTGGAGTAAATGAATTGTGACTTGCCGCCAAGCACCTGGATTCTAGGACTTGTTGGCAGGTCTTTGCATGTTAGGAGGAGGAGAGTACTGCTTAGTCTAGCATTAATTTTCTATTCATTTTCTTCCACATCTTTAAGTATTCTGCCCTGTGATATTTCTTTTCCTTAGGGCCTTTGAAGTGATCACAGCAGTACAGGTCCCCTGGGCTTTTTACTCCACTCTCTTTATTAGTTGTGACACAGGAGCATTTTTTGCAGGGATGTGAAAATGTATCAACATAAGACCTTTGAGTTGAGAGAGAGCCAGCGTGGTGTAGTGGTTAAGAGCGGTGGTTAAGAGCGGTGGTCTCTAATCTGGAGAACCGGGTTTGATTCCCCACTCCTTCACATGAGCGGTGGACTCTAATCTAGTGAACAGGGTTGGTTTCCCCACTCCTACACATGAAGCCAGCTGGGTGACCTTGGGCTAGTCACAGCTCTCTTAGAGCTCTCTCAGTCCCACCTACCTCACAGGGTGTCTGTTGTGGGGAGGGGAAGGGAAGGTGATTGTAAACCCACGACGGTTTTCATAAAAAAACAATTCTACCCTTGACTGATAAAATGAAATCTAGCCAAGAATTCTCTGTATGTCTGTTTTTGTTGAATGATACTATTCCTGAAGTCACTTTAAAGGTGGCTGAATTTTTGATGGAAGTTGTCAATATAAGGACTAAAGTCTAAACCATATTTAAATCGAAAATGTATGGGCAGTGAATTTTGTGTACTGCTTATGTCATGTTTCCGAGTACATGCCAATAAAGGTTAATTGATTGATTGATTGATTGATTGTAAACTGGTTTGATTCTTCCTTAAGTGGTAGTGAAAGTCGGCATATAAAAACCAACTCTTCTTCTGTGTTACACATCTGCTTCCCACCAGTGTATGGCTAGTGTCAAGTGGTTTATCTGTGGACTATGTCAAGATTAGATCCTGTAATGGCAGTAGAACACCAAGGTGGCAGAGATAGGTTTATTTCTCTACCATACTTCCTCTGAAGAGCTCAGAGAGGCTTCTATATGGTTCCTGGGTGGTCACCCAACCTTCTTAGCATCAGCAGTAGAACCGCATCACTGACCTCAAATCCTTCACTCTCCACACCTTCCCACACTCTTGGAACTGATTCATACAATTATAGGGCTCATGGCAGTTGCTGCATGTTATCTACTTGCCAATCACCATCTGGTCTTAGGTGTCTACTATCAGGTCCTGATTGGTGTTTGCCAATAACTCTCTAGCATAGTGCATACTATGCATGTGTAGATTCTCAGGTTCAATCCCAGATGTTGGTGGAAAGTGCCATTAAGTTGAAACCAACTTATGGCAACCCTATAGGGTTGTCAAGACAAGAGATGTCAGAGGTGGTTTGCCATTGCTTACCTCTGCATGGCAACCCTGGATTTGGTGGTCTCCCATCCAAGTACTAACCAGGGCTGACCTTAGATTCCAAGTTCTGACAAGATCAGGCTAGCCTGGGCTATCCAGGTTATTTGATATTAGCATGGCAAGATACTCACACATGTATACTGATGCTGTTAATTGGCCCAGAGGTACCCAGATGTGGAAATATTTGAAGCTTTGTTTTATATAATGAGTATATAATTCACTCCAAGTAACTGATTCGGTTATCTTGCTGGTTCTTTCAATTTGTTATGTCTTTTACGGTGTGAGTTAGATATGATTGTGCTAATTATGGTTCTAACCCACTGAAGAAGGCTTTGTGCAGAAACATGTTTGGCATTCTGTTTTATTGTATTTGGCAGTGTGTGTTATCTTGTTGTTATGTGCACAATCGATTCCTGTTTATGATGTGTTTATATATTAAATTACTGGTGTTCTGTTTTGTGCACCTAATGGAATTTGTTCATGTACACATTTATTTATTTGTTTGTTAATCATATATCCTCCCCCCCCCCCCCCCAGCAAAGCCGGGCTCATACTACTTTTGCATCATGCTATTTTTTTCTGGCTTTTTGTTTGCTTTTTTGTGCTCTCAGCCTTTTTGGTTTGCCCAATCATGGCTACTTCCAGTTAAAATGATCTTATGTAGCAGGCTGGAAAAGACCTCTTGCTTGAGAATTTCGGTAGAGGCTGCCAATCAGAGCACAAAAAACTAGGATTGGTCCAATGTTTAGTTATTTTATTTAAAACATTTCTATGCTGCCTTCCCACCTAAATAAAGTCCCCAGGGCAGCGGGCATCAAAACATTAAAACATTTGAACATTAAAACAGCATTTAAAATAATATATAAAATAATTCAATAAAAACACATGAACACACAACACCCAAACCAGGAAGGAGGCCCAATAACAATTGCTGGGGGTATACAAAAACAAAAAAAGTCTCCACCTGCTGGCGGGAAACAGTAATAAAGGGAGACAGACAAATCTGCTTGGGGGTGGAGTTCCAAAGATTGGGTGCCATGACCAAGAAGACCCTTTCTTGCATTGCCACTCATCTAGCTTTAGATGGTGAGGGCACCCAAAGCAGGGCCTCTGAAGATTACCTGGGTGGACAGGTAGGTTCATATGGGAAGAAGAAGAGTTGGTTTTTATTTGCTGACTTTATCCACCACTTAAGGAAGAATCAAATCAGCTTTCAATCACCTTTCCTTCCCCTCCCCACAACAGACACCCTGTGAGGTAGGTGGGGCCGAGAGAGCTCTAAGGGAGCTGTGACTAGCCCAGGGTCACCCAGCTGGCTTCATGTGTAGGAGTGGGGAAACCAGCCCGGTTCTCCAGATCAGAGTCCACCAGTCCTAACTACTGCTCTTAACCACTACACCACGCTGAAGAAGGTGGTCCTTAAACTATGCTGGCTCCAAGCAATATAGGGCTTTAAAGTTAATACCAGCACCTTGAATTGAGGCCAGAAACAAACTGGGAGCCAGTGTAGATGGAACAAGACTGGAATGGTAATGTTCCTTAAACCCATTCCAGTCAAGACTGTTGCCGTTTGTTGCTGGTGCCATCAAATTGCACTTAATAATCTCCTTAATCTGGAAATCTGTATGATATAACTATTGAGAAGAGAGCCCCGTGGCGCAGAGTGGTAAGCTGCAGTACTGCAGTCAAAAGCCCTGCTCACGACCTGAGTTCGATCCCGACGGAAGTCGGTTGCAGGTAGCCGGCTCAAGGTTGACTCAGCCTTCCATCCTTCCGAGGTCAGCGAAATGAGTACCCGGCTTGCTGGGGGTAAAGTGTAGATGACTGGGGAAGGCAATGGCAAACCACCCTGTAAACATAGTCTACCTAGGAAACGTTGTGATGTGACGTCACCCCATGGGTCAGTAATGACCCAGTGCTTGCACAGGGGACTACCTTTACCTTTAACTATTGAGAATTCTTTGACCCCAACTTTCTTGGGTATCCCATGTAAAGGGAAAACGGTTACACTGCGGGGGTAGTGTAAGACCCTCTGCCAGTCTTGGGTAGTGTAAGACCCTCTGCCCCGGCATATTCCTGTCATTGCCTCCCTCAAGAGCCAGCGCTTGGTGTCCCAGCCTTATTAAACTGCCTTGCAATGAACTTTGTTGCTTTGCACAGTCCCCTGCAAATTCCCAAGTGTCATGCGATACTGCACAGTCCAAAGTTCATCGGGAGACCAAGGAAAGGCAAAGTGCAATATCTGTAGGCTGCAAAATGAAGACTCCGCTTCTCCTCTTCTTTTTCTTACATCTCCTTGGTAAGTAAAATCGCATTGAGGCATATCTGGGGCAATTATTTGTCCCTTTCATCGCGAATAATATTCAATAGAGCTATGGACTCGGGCGTTCATGACTTATTTAAAATGCAGGAAAGAAAACTCATTTCCAGATGGACAAAGAGAAGACAATGGAGCGATGGTATGGATATACCGTGTGCCGTTCCTCTGCAGCTTGGATTTTCTTTTCGGTTCCTTCTCGTGTCCTTCCTTTCCCGTTCCCCCCTTTCCTCACCCCCGCCACAATGTAAAGCCTGAAGCTATGCACTCAGAGCCGACTTCTGTTGAATATGCATGACTATTTAACATTCAAAGACCATGATTCCGTAGTGGGAGGACTGATTAAAGCAGAATGGGGGATATTTATAGAAATGTATAAGCTGCATTAAGGCAGCAGTGCTACGGCTGCCCTCTTGAAACCTGCAAATATAATAATGATGATGATGAAAAAAGATGACATAATAAAAAGTAACACTTAAGGTTCATAACAGGTTAAAATTAAGCTGCAGGCAAAGAAAGAGCCTCATATAAGTTAAAACCACTCCAGCAGAGGACGCGGCAATATTATATTGCAATATGCAATTTTGGTTCCGTTCTATAAAATAGAATGGTAACTTTGCCACAAGAAGGAATACAGTGCAATCAAATGAAATACATATTTTCCTGGCAGAATATATTATTATTAATAATTATTAATATATAACGCATTTATACACTCACACACCCCACACACAGTGTTCTGTTATGCCTCTTTTCTTTATAACAGCCTTATAAGCCGGATCAGCATGATTATTCCCATTTTGGTGTTGGAGGACTGAGAGAATAGTGGCTTGTCTAACACCCCTTCATGAGTCTGTGTATAAGCTGTGATTTGAACCCAGAACTTCCTGGGTGGCTCATAATTCCAGCTTTTACACTGAACTGCCTGCACTTTTCATTGTCTTAATGTTTTGGGAATTTGTAATGGACATCTAAGGGAATAATGGAAGTGAGCCTAAGCAGTTCTATTCAGAAGCAAGTACTGTTTTATTCAGCAGGTCATATTCCCAGGAAAGTGTTCTTAGGATTGCATTCAGAAAACCCTTATGTCACACACTTTCCAGACTGCAATTGAAACACCTGTGCCCAGTCTGAATATCTTGGGTGGAAGAGGCAAGACTCATAACTTGTTCTTCCGTTATGTTGAGAGGTATATATAACAGCCCTATTACTAGGGTTGCCAGGTCCCTCTTTGCCACCGGCGGGAGGTTTTTGGGGTGGTGTCTGAGGAGGGCGGGGTTTGGGGAGGGAGTTCAATGCCATAGAGTCCAGTGGCCAAAGCGGCCATTTCCCCCAGGTGAACTGATCTTTATCGGCTGGAGATCAGTTGTAATAGCAGGAGATCTCCAGCTGTTACCTGGAGGCTGGCAACCCTACCTATTATCATTAAGTAGGGTGGATCTTACTCCAGGTATCACCTAATGAGGAATTCCAGGGAAGTAGTCAGTTACCACTTTGGTTGTTCCTGCTTTTCAGTTGCTAGGACTGCCAACCTCCAGAATTATACCCAATCCCCAGACTACAGAGATCAGTTGCCCTGGAAAAAATTGGTGGGCTCTTTGGCATCACATGCCTGCTGAGCTCCTTCACTTCCCCAAACTCCACACTCCCCTGGTTCCACCTCCAAATCTCCAGGAATTTCACAACCTGGAGTTGGCAACCTGAGGCTGCCCTGTTTGTACTGAGGTGGCCAAACTATGTCATTTGAAATGGCAGTAGGTGGTGTGCATGACTAAATACTCCTCCAAAGAAAAATAGCCCATCCCTAGCTCCCTAACATGGAAAACTAGATGTCAGGTAAAAGGGTTCTCCTCAAGTCTTCTCCCTGACACAATTTTTTAAACAATATATTTTTGGTATGGAGGAACATCCCATTAGGTGAAGCCTAGAGTTCCCAACCTCCAGGTACTAGCTGGAGATCTCCTGCTATTATAACTTATCTCCAGCCGATAGAGATCAGTTCCCCTGAAGAAAATGGCCGCTTTGGCAATTGGACTCTATGGCATTGAAGTCCCTCCCCAAACCCCACCCTCCTCAGGCTCCACTCCAAAAACCTCCCGCTGGAGGTGAAGAGGGATTTGGGAATCCTAGTGAAGCCCCATGGTTGTCAACAGTGGTGAGAGATAAGCTCAAAAGGAGAAGAAGGAGAAGAAGAAGAGTGGGTTTTTACATGCCAATTTTCTGTATCTTTTAAGGAGAATCAAACTGGCTTACAATCTCCTTCCCTTCCTCTCCCCACAACAGACACCTTGTGAGGTAGGTGAGGCTGAGAGAGCTCTAAGAGAGACCTGTGTCTAGCCCGTGGTCACCCAGCTGGCTTCATGTGTTGGAGTGGGGAAACCAACCCGGTTCACCAGATTAGAGTCCCCCGCTCACGTGGAGGACTGGGGAAACCCTCCTCCAAAGAAAGAGCCAGGTTTACAACTATCTTGCTTATCAACTAACAGTCTGTTCTTCTTTCTTTGTTGTTTACCTTGATTGTGTAGTATGTCAGTGCTCAGCACCAATCTCTGTTCTCCAGGGATTCCTTGCACACAGCTAATTGCATATCATGAAACTGAAGATATCCCCTCTTAACCACTATCTTCTCTAATGAGCAAATGGCAAAAATTTCTTAATTAACGAAAAACATACACAAGCCTTCCTTGTCGAAAACTATACTTAAAACTGTTGAGGGTGGGGAGGGAATAAAATTATTCTCTAAGAATTGCTTTGATTTTACAGAATTTACACTGTGCAATAGATTCTCTTTATATTGGATACACACAAATTGCCTAAAGCCCAGAGGTAGGAATGAAGCCAATTAAATATCTACTATGGCTGGCCCAGGGCATTGTGCCACCAGAGAACGGTCTTATTAAAAACCATGCTATGTTATTCAAAACCACCCTTCAGCTTTGTGGCGACTTGCAATGCAGCCCCAAGTAGAGTAAGAGTTACACCCTCTAAGCCCATTGACTTCAACAGACGTAGAATGATGTAACTCTGCTTAGGATCTCACTGTCAATCACTGGCAGTGGGTGCTATGGAATATACAGTCATGGGGCAGATTAGATCAGCCATTCAAATAGTCACCTTGTAGGCTGGTAGGAGGTTTGAAAGTAGTTTGTGGGTTTTGGAAGGAACCCTATTCTTTTTCGTTTGGAATGTTCCCTGGCAGAGGTGTTCAGCAATTTCTGCAAATAAATAGTAATAGAGGATACTTTGCTGTGAGATGAACAAGGTTAGGAAGGGGCCTGGAATTTTTTTAAAGCTCCATGCAGTAATTGGAGAGAGGGAGAGAGAGAGAGAGAGAGAGAGAGAGAGAGAGAGAGAGAGAGAGAGAGAGAGAGAGAGAGAGAGAGAGAGAGAGAGAGAGAGAGAGAGAGAGAGAGAGAGAGCAGAATACCATCAAAAAACTGAATTTTCTGTTTTTGGTCAAAAACTTCTATTTGCTGTCTATGGATGCGGAGTGGCATCTCTTTCTTGCTCTCTCTGCTGAAATCTTTACCAAAAGCCACTATGGCCTTTTACACATGGCTGTTTCCCTCATGGTCACCTCTCAGACGCCTTCGGGTCTTTGTTTTGATTATACATGCCATTTCTGACCATCAGAGGTCCCCTCGCTAGCCCCCTAAGTTTCCCTGCGTTTTGCCCACGTTTTCAAATTCGAGATAAAATAGGTCCCTGAAAACGCGGGGGAAATGCAGGGCGAGAGTGAGGTGACCTCTGACAGTCGGAAACTCTCAAAACATACTCAAAACAAAGACCCAAAGACATCAGAGGAGTGACTGCGAGTGAAACAGCCATGCATAAAAGACCCATGACTGTCAAACCATTAAGGTTCCTGGGGCTGAGTTGTTGGTTTCCAGCAACCAAGCAGCACGTTTCATGGCTAATGGGCAGAGGTGATCTGCAAACCTGGTGACTGACCATGGTGACAGCTGTCTTTTGAAGTGGCAGAAATCAAATCTGTCTTATTTCCCCAAGGTGGAGAGTCCCTGCCCCATTCCTTGAAAACTTCATTTTCATGTTTGCCAGATGGTGGTGGAAAGTGTGGGGCTGCAGCTCAATGGAAGAGCTTCTGTTTTGCATGCAGAATGACCCAGTTTGAATCCCCGGCACCTCCAGTTAAAAAGGGCCAAGCAGTAGGTGATGTGAAAGACCTCCTCCTGAGACTCTGGAGAACCGTTGCTAGTCTGAGTAGACAATATAGTCCTTGAAGTAGCATTTTTGGGAACATGTGACAATACCTGGAATGTATAAGAACATAAGAAAGGCCGTGCTGGATCAGATCAAGGCCCATCAAGTCCAGCAGTCTGTTCACACAGTGGCCAACCAGGTGTCTCTAGGAAGCCACTAACAAGACGACTGCAGCAGCACCATCCTGCCTGTGTTCCACCGCACCCAAAATAATAGGCATGCTCCTCTGATACCAGAGAGAATAGGTATGCAGCATGACTAGTATCCATTCTAACTAACAGCCATGAATACCCCTCTCCTCCATGAATATGTCCACTCCCCTCTTAAAGCCCTCCAAGCTGGCAGCCATCACCACATCCTGGGGCAGGGAGTTCCACAATTTAACTATGCGTTGTGTGAAAAAATACTTCCTTTTATCTGTTTTGAATCTCTCACCCTCCAGCTTTAGCAGATGACCCCATGTTCTAGTATTATGGGAGAGGGAGAAAATAGACTGCTAGATTTTTTTGAGTGGGCTAGTCCAGTCTGTTGGAGAGGCTGCCTTAACATAATTCAGTAACTGGAGATAGTTTTGGGGGGTAGCTGTGTTAGTCTTCAGTAGACAAGCTAGATTTGAGTCCAGTAGCACCTTAGAAACCAACAAGATATTGGGGAGGATGAGCCTCTGAGAGTCAAAGCTCTGACGAAGTGAGCTTTGACTCTTGAAATCTTATACCCCCCCCCCCAAAAATCTTGTTGATCTTTACGGTGCTACTGGATTTGAATGTCTATCACTGAGAATCTGGCACAGTGTTTTGCTGAGAGTTAGATCATCCTAAATTATTGACATTATATTCTGTATTTCTTTGTCTTTTTGGTAGGGCCTTCAGGAGCTGTGTATAAACAATGGATCCCAAACACTAATTTTGAAAACGCTTCCAACTGGGATCAAGGCCGAGTCCCTTGTACCAACGATGTGGTTGTTTTTGGGAGCAGCGAGGTATTTAACTTGGGGGTGGACAACACATTTCCTGCAGTCATTCTTTTTAGCCCCTGGTAGAATGTGCTCTTTGGTTTTTTCAGGTGGTTTCAGTCTTCGTTCAGTCACCCCACTCCTTGACAGACATGGTAAGCAGATGCAACATTGCCAGAGCTGTAAGAGATACAGTAAAGGGTTGTATTAAATTGATTTTGACTGTGCTGCCATAGTTCTAGAGATCCATCTTCTTGTTCCTAATTCTTTTGTGTATACTGCAGGGTGTTCTTGTGGTGGGTTTTGTACAGAAATCAAAGCAAAGCAAAATGAGATCCCCAACCTTAGAGACGAATAGTCTTGAAATTTGTTCTTCGAAGGAGGACCGTCATGGAAAGAGTACTTGTGAACATGTACCCTATATAACATGACTGGCTAGACCAAGCTGCAGTTCTAAGCTGGGAGAGACATTTTTACAATTTGTAAGCAATTCAAGAGGCACGATTAAATTCTAAGGAAGTTTATTGAAAACTTCTGTCTCTCAAGGGTTTCCAACATTTGTCGGTCTGTTAAGGTCTGTTATGCATGGCATGGAGAGAGTGGACAGGGAGAAGGTTTTCTCCCTCTCTCATAATACTAGAACGTGGGGTCATCTGCTGAACCTGGAGGGTGAGTGATTCAGAGCTGATAAAGGTATTTCTTCACACAACACATAGTTCAATTGTGGAACTCCCTGCCCCATGATGTGGTGATGGCTGCCAACTTGGAAGGCTTTAAGAAGGGAGTGGACATGTTCATGGAGGAGTGGGCTATCCATGGCTACTAGTCAAAATGGATACTAGTCATGATGCGTACCTCTTCTCTCCAGGATCAGAGGAGCACACCCATTATATTAGGTGCTGTGGAGCACAGGCAGGACGGTGCTGCTGAAGTCGTCTTGTTTGTGGGCTTCCTAGAGGCACCTGGTTGGCCACTATGTGAACAGACTGCTGGACTTGATGGACCTTGGTCTGATCCAGCATGGCCTCAGTTTCTTATGTTCTTATGAGTAGAAAAACAACACAAAGGGAAAGCGTTAAATAGCCCCCACTGTGTCGGTCTCCCTCTTAAAATCACTGCCTCAGTAGGCGCTTCCTTGTTTTAAGGGGGGAAAAAATCAGTGGGAAAAGAATGACCCTCAGCAACAAAGATATTTAAACCATTTTTTTAAATGCCCCCCCCCCCCGGTCATCTGAATAAATGCGCGAGTCTGACAGTATCCCTATTGCCACCTTTTCTTGCCTCTGATTCCAATCTGCAGCCTCTGTTAAGAAACTCGAGGCGTCCAGCCTCCACGCGCTAACTGGCTGAGCAGAGCTCTCTCCTGTGTTCTGTGGGGAGCAATTTTATACTCTCGAAACAGCCGGGCTACGTGACTGTGTGGGTTCCCCCCCCCCACCCGCATCAGCTTCCCGCTTCAGCTCTGTTTTCTAGTCAATGCAGTTCTGCTACACCCAAGTGCCTGAGCAGAGAGCATCTCGTAAGGATGGGTTTGTGCTCCGAGATGACCCTGCCCATTCAATAGCATCAATTTCAGCTCTCATGCTCGGGTTTTCTTAGGGCATTTAATACTGTAGCTAGGATACTCAGATGGAACAAAGCTTTTTTTTTTTGGAAGCAAATGGTGTTGTCGCAAACAATGATCTTGTCAAAATATCAGTCTTTTGATGTGTTTCTCTCCCCCTTCCTCTGCAAACCACATTCATTCTGGGAAACGGCAGCCGAGGTTGCCACGGTGATTTGATTTCTCAGCCATTGAGTTACCAACCATTAAATAGCTGTATTCAAAACTGTTTATATTCTGTATCTGCATTGCACACAGAGCCAAGGCAGAATACCACATGCTGACAATTTAAAGTTTCTCTTTCCAATTTTGCAAAACAAGTGTCTACAGTGATTCCCCAATATGGCATGAATGGTAGGGTTGCCAACTCTGGGTTCAGAATAGGGTTGCCAACCTCCAGGAGGTGGCTGGCTATTTCCTTGGATTACAACTGATCTCCAGGCGACTGAGATCAGTTCACCTGGAGAAAATGGCCGTGTTGGTGTTGGGTATTAGAGAGCGAGCTTTGTTACATGTCAGACAGTTAAAGGGTTAATATTGTAACTGACCATTTGGTCAGTGTAGTGGCCATTGCAGTCGTGCCCCGAGGGTCACGTATACAACTACTTTGCATGTTCAACTGCTTTCGATTTCTTTGTTAGAAGAGAAAGTAGTTGATCACTTTTCTGCTTGCTTGACTGCTGAACAGGCAGGATGGAGAGAGGCTCTCCTTTTGCTAAGGGTGCCTACTCGTAAGTAAGCTTAGTGCCTTGCCAAAGGCTTTTGGCAAGTATAGGAAACATAGAATGTAGACAGATATTATTTGTTTTGTATCCCAGTGACTTTTTCCCTACCCTGAGTTAGAGTAAAGATTGTTTTACTTCAAGACAAATGCGTCTTGCCTCTTTTGTGCGTGTGTGTGATCTCAATTCTCATAGTTCAAGAGGAACGATCCATTCCCTCTGATTTGGTAGCAGATAAATTAAAGATCGGGGTTCCCTTTACAGGAACTGGGGCCCCGATCCCCCAATAAGTGGTAGCTGAGTACGCTTGGTTTTTATTTTGGCTATTGAGATAGGATCACACCGCACTCCTTTTTTTTTGCTTTTGGGATCTTCACTGGAGACGAAAGGATTTACAAACGCCCAGAGGGAATTTTCCTGTGACGGAGCCTGCAGCCTGGTCTGCAAAGGACGGCAGGAAACTTAACCCCGCGCGCCGCGCTTGGATCCTGTAAGGAAGAAAGCAGCCCTGAGCCGCTGGAATGAACAACGACAAGGGAAGTATGAATTCAAAACAACCCCAATCCGTTTCTGTCCCCCATATCACCCAAGCCTCCTTTCCAGTATGGAAGAGAATGGTGGAAAATGCTTTAACAGCAATTGGGGTGAATCACGTTTTGAATGAAGACCCGCCAGCTGACACAGATAGAGAAGCCCTAAAGAAATTTAAGATTGCAGATGCCCAGGCAATGAATTTGATTGCCAATGCGATTAATCCGGAAGAAACTGCAATAATTTTGAATAATAATACCAGCAGAAAAATGCTGAATGCACTCAATGAGAAATTTGGAACTGTGTCAAAAACCCAGAAAATGATTTTAAAAACTAGACTGTATGCAAATAAAATGTCTGGAGATATGACCCTCTTGCAACACCTTAAGAAAATGCAAGATATGGAATCAGAGTTGAAGGCTGTAGGAGGGGAAATCGGTGAAGAAGAGTTTCTTGTACTATTTCTGGGAAGTTTGCATTTTAAATATAACGCTGAAAAAAGGAATCTTTTGGGTAGAGAGGACTTAACCCTTACTAAGCTGGTGACTGCACTTAAACAGTTTGAAGCAGACAGGAGCCAAGAGAGGGAATTGTCTCGTGGAGTGTCTGTACTGCGTGTAAATGACAAATTCACAATCAGATGCTTCTTGTGTGGAAGGCATGGTCACCGATCGTTTCAATGTGAGAGACGTGAAACAAAGGGAGAAATTCCCCCCCCCTCTCGCCGGGAAGAAAAGCCCGCCAAATCCTCACAAAGGGAGAGGGATGGAAATGGGAGGCAACAGCCCCAATCGTCCACAAGAGGGAGCCCAAGTACAAGCCAAAGGAAGCCCAGATGGCACAGTCACCCAAAGGCTTATCTAGTCTCGAATACAGCTTCAACCAAAGATTATTTAAAGCGTGTAAATACATTTGTTCTGGACAGTGGTGCAGATGTACATGTGTCTGGCTTGAGATCAGCTTTTGACTTTCTAGAGCCTTGTGATGAAACATTAGTTATGGCTTGTGGAGAAAGATTTCTATGCACTCAGAAAGGAGAAGTTTCTATTGCAATTCAAAGCTATTGTGGAAATGTAATGCATTTGACCTTACAAGACGTATTCCTAATGCCTAATTCAGATGAAAATTTATTGTCCGTGAATAAATTAGTGGATGCAGACTTTGAAGTGTCTATAACAAAAGACAAATGTCGCTTATTTGATTCTAAAGGGAGAGAATACCCAGTGCTATTAGTAGGCTCACACTATTGCCTGGAGAATGTTGCAAGTCAATTGGAGGAATATGCTTGTAGTGATTTTGAGAGCAATGTTGATTCTGATGAAAGTGATTTTGATGGAAATGAAGATAATGTTGAGGAAGAATCAAAATGCCTAGTTGCTTTTAATAAAGGATTGGCAGAGCAGAAGGCTGCAGATTGTAACCACAAGGACTGTTTGTACCAATGGCACGTGAAACTAGCTCATAAAAACTTTAAGTCAGTGAAGCAACTGCTGATTGATTGTGGAATGCCAGTTAAGGAATGCTTTAAGGACAAAGAACGTTGTGAAGTGTGTCTCAGAGGAAAGGGAACAGCGCCTAAGCACGTGCAGAGGCCAAGCAGTGTTAAGGCAGAGATTTTGGAAGAAGTGCACTCAGACTTGATTGGCCCACTCAAGGCTTCAGCAGGAGGGGCAAAATATGTTCTGCATTTCATAGACAGCGCCTCAAGATTTGCATATGTGTATTTGTTGAAATCAAAGACTGAAGTAGCTGAAAAGTTTAAAGCTTATGTTGCCCTGATGAAGAATAAACATGACAGAGGTATACAGTTATTGTTCACTGACAATGGAAGTGAGTACCTTAATAAAGAAATGAAAGAAATTCTTGAATCTGAAGGAATAGAGCATGCAACCTCAGTTGCATATACCCCTAGGAACAATGGGTTGTCAGAAAGGTTTAACAGAACTCTGATGGAAAGTGCAAGATGTTTAATGCTACAGGCAGGCTTGCCTTACCCCTGCTGGGGAGAATGTGTAAATACAGCAGCTTACCTTTACAACAGGACAATTTCAAGTGCTATCAACATGACTCCATATGAAAGATGGAATGGCAGGAAGCCTAGTCTGAAACACTTGAAAGCATTTGGATCTCGTGTGTTTGCATACATTCCAAAGGAGAAAAGGGGAAAAATGGATCCTACTACAGAACTTGGAATTCTTGTGGGATACCATCCTTTCTCAAAAGGATACAGGATAATGGACATTAAGACTTACAATTTACAAATATTGAATGCAGTATATATAGATGAAAGAAATGTTATTAATAATCAACAAATTAATAACTTTGATGATCCAGAGGTTTGTGAAGAGGAAACCATAGAGATTCCATTTACAGCATGGGATTGCAATCCACCTGCTCCTGCGGAACAGCAAGAGACTGCAGATTCAAAAGGGGTTGATCCCGGTGCTGATGGAACAGCGGAACCCTCTCAGACCTTAAGGAGATCTACAAGGACTACAAAAGGAATACCAGCAGAGAAACTGAGTCTTTTCACTAGAATTGACAGCCACGTGGAACCCTCAAGTTGGGACGAACTGCAAAAGTTGTCCGATGGGGAGCGGTCGAGATGGCTGAAGGCAATTCAAGAAGAATTAGACTCACTGCAGAAGAATAATACCTGGAAACTAACCAAACTCCCACCAAACAAAAGGACTGTGGGATGTAGATGGGTGTTCAAGGTCAAGAAAAATTCTGATGGAACTGTTGACAAATACAAAGCAAGACTAGTTGCAAAAGGATTTACCCAGAAGTATGGAACTGACTACACAGAAACCTACGCACCTGTGATTAGTCACACGGCTATAAGGACTTTGCTGAGCATAGCCGCCTCCAGGAATAAAGTGGTACTGCAACTCGACGTCAAAACAGCTTTCCTGAATGGAGACTTATCAGAAGAAATATACATGGAACTTCCACCAGGATTAAAGGACTGTGATACTAAAAATCAAGTTTGTAAACTTGAAAAGACTTTGTATGGGCTCAAACAGTCAGCTAGAGCATGGAACCACAAACTAACCTCATTATTGAAAGCTCAAGGCTTTGAACAAGGAAATATAGAGAAATGCTTATTCAGAAGGAAGAAGGATGATGGATGGGACTTTGTTTTGGCCTTTGCAGACGATCTTCTGATTTGTTCTGACACTGAAGAAGCTGCAAAAGAAATTGCAAACAAACTGAATGAATCAGTAGAAGTGAAACTACTTGGAGAAGTAAAGAACTATCTTGGAATGGAGATTGAAAGAAACCAAGACAATGGATTTTCAATCAATCAAAGGAGCAAGATACTGGAATTTCTACAATTCATGAATATGAAGGAGTGCAAGACCAAGAACACTCCACTTGACCCTTCATACATGGATCTAGACGGAGGTGAACTATTGCCTAACAATCACAAATACAGAGAAGCTATTGGAAAACTTCTATACTTGAGCAACGTTAGTAGACCGGATATAAGTGCAGCAGTTGGAATCCTAAGTAGAAGGACCAGCACACCTGCAGAACATGATTGGAATGCAATCAAACACCTCACACAATACTTAAAGAAAACTATTGATTTGAAGTTGAAGATAACTCCAAATACTGAGCTGAAACTGATAGGATACATGGACGCTAGTCTGGGTGGTACTAGAACAGACAGCAAATCTACAAGTGGATATCTGTTCTACTTTGGAGAAAACCTGATCTCCTGGACCAGCCAGAAACAGCAAGTTGTGTCAACATCTTCAACTGAAGCAGAATGCATAGCAGCCAAGTGTGCATGTACGGAGCTGGAAGAGATAATTGAACTGCTACGCGACTTTGGATTAGATGAACTGACACCTGCTACAATGTTTGAGGACAATCAATCGTGTATAGCACTACTGAATGGCGAGAACTCTAAGAAAGGGAAGAGACTTCTTCGACTCAAAATGGACTCAGTAAAGGACAAACAAGAAAGAGGTCTCGTAGTAGTGAAGTACTGTGAAAGTAAAGAGATGGTGGCCGACATCCTGACGAAGCCACTGCCTAGACAACAGTTTGAATACTTACGTGATGCATTGTGTTTATATGTCTGAATGTAACTAAACCTCGAAAAGGGGATTGTTGGGTATTAGAGAGCGAGCTTTGTTACATGTCAGACAGTTAAAGGGTTAATATTGTAACTGACCATTTGGTCAGTGTAGTGGCCATTGCAGTCGTGCCCCGAGGGTCACGTATACAACTACTTTGCATGTTCAACTGCTTTCGATTTCTTTGTTAGAAGAGAAAGTAGTTGATCACTTTTCTGCTTGCTTGACTGCTGAACAGGCAGGATGGAGAGAGGCTCTCCTTTTGCTAAGGGTGCCTACTCGTAAGTAAGCTTAGTGCCTTGCCAAAGGCTTTTGGCAAGTATAGGAAACATAGAATGTAGACAGATATTATTTGTTTTGTATCCCAGTGACTTTTTCCCTACCCTGAGTTAGAGTAAAGATTGTTTTACTTCAAGACAAATGCGTCTTGCCTCTTTTGTGCGTGTGTGTGATCTCAATTCTCATAGTTCAAGAGGAACGATCCATTCCCTCTGATTTGGTAGCAGATAAATTAAAGATCGGGGTTCCCTTTACAGGAACTGGGGCCCCGATCCCCCAATAGTTGGCAATTGGACTCTATGGCATTCAAGTCCCTCCCCTCCCCAAACCCCGCTCACCTCAGGCTCCATCCCAAAAACCTCCCGCCGGTGGCGAAGAGGGACTTGGCAACCCTAGTGAAGCCCTATGGTTGTCACCAGTGGTACAAGCCAGACATGGGTTTTCTGCCTGAGTGAGAGATTAGCTCAAAAGGAGAAGAAGAAGAAGAGTGGGTTTTTATATGCCAATTTTCTCTACATTTTAAGGAGAATCAAACTGGCTTACAATCTCCTTCCTCTCCCCACGCCTTTTGAGGTAGGTGAGGTGAGGCTGAGAAAGTTCAGAGAGAGCTGTGACTAGCCCTAGGTCACCCAGCTGGCTTCATGTGTAGGAGTGGGGAAACCAACCTGGTTCACCAGATTAGAGTCCACCGCTCATGTGGAGGAGGGGGGAAACCCTCCTCCAAAGAAAGAACCATGCTTATACAGTAACAATCTTGCTTATCAACTTGCAGTCTATTCTTCTTTTGTTTTCTTTGTTGGTTCCGCCCCAAAAATCTCCAGGTATTTCCCAACCCGGAGCTGGCAACCCTATAGCATTATATTCCACTGAAGTCCCTCCTGTCCCTAAGCCCTCCTCAGGCTCCACCATCAAAATCTCCAGCTATTTCCCTACACAGAGCTGGCAACCCTAGTTCAGAGGTTCCTGGAGATTTGAGGGAGGACCCTGGGGATGGAAGGGATCTTCGCCGGTATAATGCCATAGCATCCTCCCTCCAAAACAGCCATTTTCTTCAGAGGAGCTGATTGCTGGAGTCTGGAGGTCAGTCTTAATTCTGGACGGTCTCCAGGCGGCAACTGGAAGTTGGCAACCATAGTGCATGAGCACCATTTTGCTTGCCATAGAATCCACCCTCCAAAGCAGTCATTTTCTCTAGGGGAACTTACCTTGGTCATCTGGACACCTATTATAATAGCGGGAGATCTCCAGGAGTTACCTGGAGGTTGGCAACCCTACCTGGCTCCCACTTACTTCTTCCCCCAAGTGTATCTTCCTCAAAGAAAAGAGCCAGTCCTGACTTTTCCCTACTTCACTGGAGCAGGAGGTCCTTTAGAGGAGGATGCATCAGCTTTGTGTCTGCAGGGAGCACCTTTTCAAAACAGCTGCCTCTACTATAGAGAGAGGCTTAGTTTGGAATTTCACAACATTGTGTGAAACCTACCAGCATTTTTTGACAGCAGTTTTATTATCGGTCACTAGGGTTGCCAACCTCTGGGTACTAGCTGGCGATCTCCTGCTATTACAACTGATCTCCACCTGACAGAGATCAGTTCACCTTTGGCAATTGGCCTGTATGGCATTGAAGTCCCTCCCCTCCCCAAACCCCACCTTCCTCAGGCTTTGCTCCCAAAACCTCCCACTGGTGGTGAAGAGTGACCTGGCAACCCTAGTTGCCAACCTCCAGGTGGTGGCTGGAGATCTACTGGGATTAAAACTGGTCTCCAGGCAACAGAGATCAGTTCATTTGGATGAAATGGATTTTTGGAAGGTGGACTCTATGGCATTATACCTCATTGAAGTCCCTCCCCAAACCCCGCCCTCCTCAGGCTCCACTCCCAAACTCTCCAGAATTACCTATGCACCAGGTAATTCAACAAAACATTTGCCCTGTTCCTAGCAGACACATCACCAATTACCTGAGTATTGCCTGGGTAAGCAGGAAGCCACATTTTATGTAAAAATAATGCCCTTCCCAAGCAAACGAGTCTGCCATGTGATTCATGCAAAGGCTTTGGAAAGACAGATCTATCAGCATTGGCCTCTTCGGTGGTAAAATTTGTGTCACTCTGCTGAAGGGCATGTCCCTGTCACGTATCTGCTGAGTCATTCTTTCTGTCCTCCCTCTGCTCTCCAGACTGCCAGATGCTAGAATAAAAGCCGTATTCTCTGTGGATTATTTACAAGCCCCGAATACGTGACCGCTCCATGGATTAACAGAGAGTGGGCACAACCTTTAGGAGTTTTGCTGGAATTGCTTCTGATCTAGGGTTGACAACCTCCAGGTGGTGGCTGGAGATCTCCTGGGATTATAACTGATCTCCAGGCGACAGAGATCGGTTCACCTGGAGAAAATAGCAGCTTTGGAAGGTGGACTGTATGGCATTATACCTCATTGAAGTCCCTTCCCTCCCAAACCCTGCCCTCCTCAGGTTCCGCCCCTAAAATCTCCAGGTATTTCCCAACCAGGAGCTGGTAACCCTATTAATAGATGATACCATGGATTGAACCTTGGACCTTTTGCAAGCAAAGCAGAGCCACAGCCCCCCCCCCCCCGATTCTGTGCTTAGGAATCCTCCAACATTGTGTGTTGTGTGTGTTAAATTGCTGGCTCGTGAACACAGAACCCACGTATGGAGGATGCATCTGTATGTATGCTCCCTCCCTGTGGCAGACAACATATGGAAAGCAACATAGTCATGGGGAGGAGGGTTGCCAGCTCCTGGAAGGGAAATACTGGGAGATTTTTGGGGAGGAGCCTGAGGAGGGTGGGGTTTGGGGAGGGGAGGGACTTCAGTGATGTATAATCCCATCAAGTCCACCTTCCAAAGCAGCCATTTTCTCCAGGTGAATTGATGTCTGTTGCCCAGAGATCATTGGTAATAGTGGGAGATCTCCAGCCACTACCTGGAGGTTGGAAGCCCTAATGGGGAGGGAGCATATGCGTAGACTGTTCTTCTTTCAGGTGGTCACACAGTGCAGACGAATGAGTGATCATGTGGAGGCAGGGGGGAAGCTAGTGCTCTTCTGTCTGCTGCCCCTCCCTGTGTGTTTGGTCAACATGTGGAGGAGTCACATGCAGAGGGCTACTGTAATTAATAAATGGATTTGGGGCTGGTTTTGATTAGTTACTATCCAAACCAGGGTTCCCAACCTCCAGGTACTACCTGGAGATCTCCTGCTATTACAACTGATCGCCAGCCGATAGAGATCAGTTCACCTGGAGAAAATGGCCACGTTGGCAATTGGACTCTATGGAATTGAAGTCCCTCCCCAAACCCCGCCCTCCTCAGGCTCCGCCCCAAAAACCTCCCGCTGGTGGTGAAGAGGGACCTGGCAACCCTAATCTAAACGTATATTTCTAGTTTCTTTAGTGGAATTTGTGTGTGAGAGTGGTGGATCTACTATGAAACTAATGAAGCTTAAGCTTCAAGGCCCCTGATCCCAGACAGGCCGTGAAGCAACTTTTTTTTTTAATGAGTGAATTTTTCAACAGAATTGATGGAGTTTTTAAAAGTGTTTGTTATTAAAATTAGGATATTTTAGTGATAGAATCATAAGCCAATAGGTTGAAGTACTTAATATGGACCTTAAAATTTGCTCTAATACCTATTTCACATGGTCTCTAAATGTCCCTGTAATTGGTCAAATTTCAAAATTTTCTCGGGGGCTTGCAGTGCCCGAACCCCCAATTTAGCTGTGTGGGCTTGCTGAGCTTGCCAGAATCTATTCATAGCCTACATTTTGGCAGCTGGATCCTCGAATCCTTTGTTGGCGCACAGCTTAATAGTTCTATAGCTCAGCCCTTAGGCTAGAGCTAATCGAAATCATAAAAAGACATCTGAATTCTCAATTCAGGCTGCACTAGTCTCGCTTGTGCATTTAAACACCAAAAATCAGATGTTCACCTCTTTATCCTATCGAGCCCCCTCTGATGACCTTCTACCTCTCGATTCGAGAATGAACCAATACATTGCCATACAACAGCCCCACTGAAGAAGATAACAGTGGTTACCCAGACCTTGTTGCTGGTGGGAAGGGGCTCACTGTATGGTCCATTTTCCAGGACTCCACCCCAGGACCCTGTTCTCCGCCATTTAGGCCTCGAGGTCCTTGCAAGGACAGCAAGGCCCTTTGGACCGTGTTGGACATTGCCCTATTGTTGCTGGTTGCGAAGGGGCCCCCATAACAGTTCAAGCTTCAGGGCCCCAAAAATGTAGGTCTGCCACTGGTGGGTGTGTTGCTTTTATTTTTGGCATAAAGCATCACCTGCCCTGACTACGTTTTGGGTGTTTCTGTGAAACAGCACCTGCCTGTCAACTACTTTTATTTTAATGAACAAGTGGGCTTGCCTCGGGATTCATGGATCTCGCAGCTTGACTTGTGGGTAACCAACTCTGACAATTTTTTTTTAAAAAAAAAAAACCCTTATCGATGGTGATGTAATATTGTGTGACAAGACCGTGCGCTGATGAGATCTAAATGAGAAATGTATCTGCTTAGTTGTCCAGTGCATACATTTTTGCATTTAAGCACATCTCCAAGCTTGCTGACTGTCATTCTCCCATGTACATGGTGCTAAGCATAGCTGTTTGCTTTTGCGAGCTTTTGGGAAGTATGCAATGGCTCCTAAGGACACAGCCCACATGGACACCTGAAGTTACCTCATATTGAAGAAGAAGAGGAGTTGGTTTTTATATGCCAACTTTCTCTACCACTTAAGGGAGGCTCAAACCAGCTTACAATCACCTTCCCTTCCCCTCCCCACAACAGACACTCTGTGAGGTAGGTGGGGCTGAGAGAGTGTTCCTTACCCAAGGTCACCCAGCTGGCTTTGTGTGTAGGAGTGGGGAAACAAATCCAGTTCACCAGATTAGCGCCCGCTGCTTATGCGGAGGAGTGGGGAATCAAACCCAGATCAGACTCCACCGCTCCAAACCACTGCTCTTCACCACTACACCACGCTGGCTCTCCACTGAGTCACATGTCATTGGTCTATCAAGTTTTATCTTGTCTCTTCTGACTGGCAGCCACTCACTAGGTCTCAGGCAGAGGTCTTTCACATCATCTATTATCTGGAGATGACAGAGATTGAACCTGGGACCTTCTGCAAGCAAAACAGATGCACCACCCTTGAGCCACTCCACTCTGAGCACTGGTCTGGTTGATAGCCCAACAGAGAATTGCCATGTCCCAGTTAGGGTTGCCAACCTCCAGGTACTAGCTGGAGATCTCCTGCTATTACAACTGATCTCCAGCCAATAGAGATCAGTTCACCTGGAGAAAATAGCCGCTTTGGCAATTGGACTCTATGGCATTGAAGTCCCTTCCCTCCTCAGGCTCCGCCCCAAAAACCTCCCACCGGTGGCGAAGAGAGATCTGGTAACCCTAGCCCCAGTTAACAGTTATGGCAACCATTGGGGGATCATGGGAGAATTCAGTGTCTGCTGGACAGGATTTACATGGGGAATTATGCAGTGGCAGTGGCAGGAAGAAACAGATGCCCGTTGTTAGTATAATTTCTAGATTATCTTTAAACCCTTTGAGAGCTCCTTGCTTGTACTGGGACAGTTAAAGCATCTAGGGTTGCCAACCTTTAGGAGTTTTGCTGGAATTGCTTCTGATCTAGGGTTGACAACCTCCAGGTGGTGGCTGGAGATCTCCTGGGATTATAACTGATCTCCAGGCGACAGAGATCGGTTCACCTGGAGAAAATGGCAGCTTTGGAAGGTGGACTGTATGGCATTATACCTCATTGAAGTCCCTTCCCTCCCAAACCCTTCCCTCCTCAGGCTCTGCCCCTAAAATCTCCAGGTATTTCCCAACCAGGAGCTAGTAACCCTATTAATAGACGATACCATGGATTGAACCTGGGACCTTTTGCAAGCAAGGCAGAGCCCAGATTCTGTGCTTAGGTATCCTCCAACATTGTGTGTTGTGTGTGTTAAGTGCCATCAAGTTGCTTCCGACTTATGGCGATCCTATGAATCAATGTCCTCCAAAATGGTGTATCCTTAACAGCCTTGCTCAGGTCTTGCAAATTGAGGGCCGTGGCTTCCTTCATAGAGTCAATCCATCTCCTGTTGGGTATTCCTCTTTTCCTGCTGCCTTCAACTTTTCCTAGCATGATTGTTTTTTCCAGTGACTCTTCTCATAATGTGACCAAAGTACAATAGCTTCAGCTTAGTCATTTTAGCTTCTAATGTCAATTCAGGCTTGATTTGATCTAGAACCCGCTGATTTGTTTTTTGGGCGGTCCGTGGTATCCGTAACACCACATTTCAAAGGGATCTACTTTCTTCCTGTCAACTTTCTGATAGGAAAATGGGAATTCTTAGGGTTGCCAACCTCCAGGTGGTCGCTGGAGATCTCCTGCTATTACAATTGATCTCCAGCCAATGGAGATGAGTTCACCTGGAGAAAATGGCCACTTTGGAAATTTTGGACTCAATGGCATTAAAGTCTCTCCCCTCCCCAAACCCTGGCCTCCTCAGGCTCCACCCCAAAAATCTCCAGGTATTTCCCAACCGGAGCTGGCAACCCTAGGAATCTCCCAACATTGCCTTGGATAAACGTAAAGGATTTCCATTACACATTTTTTTAAAGTACTTTGCAAGTCTGCATCATGTCTAGATCTTTTCCTCCTCTCCAGCAGCACAAGGGACTGAGCTGTGTGGTTCAGGGAAGGATGAAAGAAAATGGGTCAGGGGAAGAGGGTCAGCCGTTCTTCAGCTAGCACAGCTTGGAGTCTCTTTTGGCCCGCTTCCTAATGTTGTGCTCTTTTTGTTAATGTGCGAAGGAGCACAAATGTGTCTGTTCAGATTGCCACCATAAATTTACGTGCCATAATTTATTCACGCTACTTAAACTGCTAATTACTTGGATGTTTTAATAAGACAACATGCTGAGTTTAACTGGTCTATAAATGTCCGCATGAGGAATTCTGTGCATCTGTGTGTATAAGATTCAAATGCACTGAATTTTAGCAGGAGGAAGGAGATGTACAAGTAATTTTTTTTTTGTAAATATGAATGTTGACTGAATTTTAAAGCTAAACTGCCTCCTTTTCAGGAGAATTCACTTTGAAAGGAATGCATATTTTTGGTAAGTTGTAATAAATGAGAGACTGGCAAAATTAGCAAAGGAGGGGCATTTCTTCCCCCAATTCTGGTCTTTCTTTCTTACCCTTTGGCTTCATTTCCTTTCTCCCACTCTTTGCCCTCACCAATCTTCATGCCTGCCTACTCCTCTACCCTCCACTGACCATCTTTCAGTTTTGTAGTGGAATAAATTATTATCAAAATGTCATGAGACTCATTCATGATATCCCGTCTGCCGTTTTAGGTTAGCTAGGCAACCAGAGATCTCAACAGTGTTTTGTCTGCTGTTGCCTGGAAAATACAAAATGGCTGCCAAAATACTATGAGGTTGTCTTGTGAGATCTTAGCACTTACATTATTTTGTGTTTATTTTCTCCCCTCCTCTTTTTTTGTTTTTAAAAAGCTCATCCAGCTTTGTAGAGAATCCCCCCTTTCTGTACATAGTCCCACTGTGTTATTGTGTGAATTTTTTGATCCGCACTCTGATTCCAAGTTCAGAATTCGATATCATGCTGACGCCCACACAAGGCATCATTTCTGCCCTATCTGGCACCATAGAGGACATGAATAAATCATGGCTTGTGCTCCATTTTCAAAACAACTTGGCTTGTGTATCTAGTGTGTTGGAATCCTCTGCTTCCTAGTCAGATGTGGAGATGCATTACCTCCCTGAGGCAGCCAGGGTAGATTGGATGCATTGCTTTTGCATCTGCCTGGGCTGCTGCAGCCTCCTAAAGCTCTCCAAATCACCAAGTGAACACAGCTTTTGTGTGCTATTTAAATCTAATCCAACCTCTCTGTTTAAAATGGCCCATCCTTGGGGGATTTTTCCCCCATTCATAAGGCATCTGTGCATAGTAATGCACCACATAAGATTGGTAACCTGAATCTGTGTTGTGCATTTCTCTGTACCATTGACTGACATGATGGATGGGGAGAGAGACAGTGTCATTGTCCATGGTTTTAAAGAAAAGCAGTTCATGAGAGGGAGGGCATCTTGGCCATCTTCTGGGCATGGAGTAGGGGTCACTGGCGGTGTGGGTGGGGAGGTAGTTGTGAATTTCCTGCATTGTGCAGGGGGTTGGACTAGATGACCCTAGTGGTACCTTCCGACTCTATGATTCTATGATTCTATGAACTAAGCCACTGTATATGGTTTTCATGTTGGGCTTAATAATGTATATTATCCTCCCAAGATAGGATTGGCAACCACCTAGGGAAAAATAAATGGCCTGTCCAGGGTTTTTCTTCTTCTTCCTGACCAGTTGCCAGGAAAGAAGAGAACAAGGCCATTTTTCTCCCTTACACTGAAAAAATATTTGTGTCTGTATTCAGAATGTGTTGCCACGGATGAACTTGGGGCGTCTCTGCTGGCCTCAGAGTTCCCTGGTGTAAAAAAGAAAAGAATTAATCATGAAAAATAGGGAGTACTCGCATGCGTGCCTAGAATTCTCTCATTGAACTTTGTGCTTATTTTTGGGGACTCGGTGCAACCCAGAGGTATAAAAGGAGTGACAAAGGTTGCTAGGCTCTAGTCAACATCTGATTTAAAAATTCTGACCTGGGTGTAGTCAGTGGTGAGATCAGGTTTACAAGTTCTGGCATTGTTAAATCAAAATCGAAACCAAAAGTGTGTTCAGACATAAGAACGTAAGAAGAGCCTTGCTGGATCAGAGCAGCGGCCCATCTAGTCCAGCATCCTGTCTCACACAGTGGCCAATCACTTCCTGTGAAGGGCCAACAGCAGGGCATAGAGGCCAAGACCTTCTCCTGATGTTGCCTCCTGGCACTGGCATTCAGAGGTTTACTGCCTCTGAATATGGAGGTTCTTTTGAGTCACCATGGCTAGTAGACCATCCTCCATGAATCTGTCTCATCCCCTTTAAAGCCTGTGGCCCCCACTATATCCTCTGGCAGAGAATCCCACATTTTAATCACTCGTTGAGTAAAGAAGGATTGCCTTTTGTCCCTCCTGAATCTCCTGCCCATCAACTTAATTGGATGCCCTTCAGTTCCAGTATTCTGGGAGAGGGAGAATAAGCCTTTGCCAACTCCTGATTTATTTCTATAATTTTATTAAAAGGTAATTGGGATAAAGCCTACAGAAGAGGCAGCATGACAGACAGGTAGCCAGCGGTAGGGCTGCCAGCTCCAGGTTGGGAAATACCCGGAGATTTTAGGGGGCGGAGCCTGAGGAGGGCAGGGTTTGGTGAGGGGAGGGACTTCAATGCCATAGAGTCCAATTGCCAAAGTGGCCATTTCCTTCAGGGAAACTGATCTCTGTCGCCTGGTGATCAGTTGTAATAGCAGATCTCCAGCCACCACCTGGAGGTTGGCAATCCTGCCAGTGGGGTATAACACACTGGTCTTTAATCTTTTCAGAAAGGCGCCCACTGAGCATAGGACTCAGTAAGCTGCAAGCATGTGAGAGGACATCCCCTGACATCATAGTCACGTGACATGGAGGGGACTGAGCTTAAAAAGGAGGGTGAGACAGATTCATGGGGGGAGAGGTCCATCAACGGCGACTAGCCATGGGGAATGAAGTAAACCTCTCAACACGACTGCTTGGAAGTAGCATCAAGAGAGGTCCTCGGCCTCTCGGCCCTGTTTGTTGTTTGGTCCTGGTGGACTAGAAGGACCACGGTCTGATCCAGCCAGCTCTTCTTATGAGGTATGACCTCACCAGCACCAAGGACAGGAACACAGTAGGACAGTGGAAGCACAAACTAAGCAGCAGCAGGTATCCTGTAGTGAGGAACAAATCAAGGGTTATTTTCCTCTGTAAGGTCGTTTATGCATGGGTATTTTCTTTCACGTTCGCCCCCAGTCTGAGTTGGTTGTTCCTTGGAGTTATGCATGAGTTTTCCCTCCATTAGAGATGACCTCATTCCCAGCATACAAACAAGGATAAAAGAACATGAAAGATACTGCAGACTTGGCCAACCTGAGAAATCAGCAGTGGCTGAACATGGACTGACACAAACAGGACACAGGGTCTTATTCCAAGACACTGAAAGACTGGACAATTCTACCAACTATTTTGTCAGATTGCACAGAGAAGCCATTGACATTCATAAACATCAGTACAACTTTAACAGAAAAGAGGAGAGTTTAAGAATGAATAAGGCTTGGCTTCCTGTTCTAAAAAACCTCCAGACTAACAAAGACTACAGTCCACAATAGCCATGCAGATTAGCTTTGGATTTCACACATTAACAGATCACTTCAGGATACAATGGTTCCATTTTAACATACCACACCCTCATTAGCACATTATCTTGATACTTACAGGACAATGGTTAGCACATTACCTTTGATACTTTTTGCAGGACAATGATTCAGCTCAACCCAACCCCTTTCTGAGTATATATTACTCTTCCTACACACTTGACACTGAGAGACACTGTCCTTCAGTGTTACTCCTCTGAAGATGCCGGCCACAGCTGCTGGCGAAACGTCAGGAAAGAAAATACCAAGACTACGGTTACACAGCCGGATAACCTACAAGAACCAATGAACTCTGACCGTGAAAGCCTTCGACAATATGGTGAAACCAAAGTTTGCAGTCACTCCTTCAATGGCATTTAGGTGTCATCAGCAAGGAGAACAGATGCTTGCATTATTCAGGCGACAATCCTGAAAAACAGGAATTTGTCCTGTTTTACCAGGGTAAAGGGGGGGGGGGAACCACAGCTCTGTCCCTGTGCTATTTGGAAGTCTCCTCAGTGCTGCCGAGTCTCCTTCGAATCCCTTTTAAAAATCTCGGCATGTCCACACAACCCTCACGCTTCCATACCCGCCCCACGTTATCCAGTTTTTTAACGGGGCCCATAAACCAGCTGCAAGTGGCAATCTAATAGGAACTGAAGGGGAAGGAACAGGCTGGTGTACTTTGCTTTGCAGCTGACAAGCTCGACCCTCGCATTTTCAGCAAGGAGTCATGGCATGAAATATTTAAGCAGCCCTGGAAATGCTTTCCTCTCCTCCAGGGTTTTCTTGAAGCGCCTAATGCAAAAGGGCTAAGAATCAATCCCTGCTAGCTCCCCGACAGAAATACTTTCTGGAAACTGGTATGAGGGATTATAACTGGGCAACATGAATAGAAAGAAGCATCTAGCAAGATTAGGACTTTCTTTCTTTCTTTCTTTCTTTCTTTCTTTCTTTCTTTCTTTCTTTCTTTCTTTCTTTCTTTCTTTCTTTCTTTCTCTATGGCCCACCTCTCCCCAAAGCCCAGCGTGGTGTAGTGGTTAAGAGCGGTGGTTTGGAGCTGTGGACTCTAATCTGGAAAACTGGGTTGGTTTCCCCACTCCTCCATATGAAGCCAGCTGGCTGACCTTGGGCTAGTCACAGTTCTCTTCAAGCTCTCTCAGCCCCACCTACCTCACAGGGTGTCTGTTATGGAGAGGGGAAGGGAAGGTGATTGCAAGCTGGTTTGATTCTTCCTTAAGTGGTAGAGAAAGTCGGCATATAAAAACCAACTCTTCTTCTTCTTCCACCCCCAAAATCTCTAGGTATTTCCCAACATGAAGCAGGCAACCCTAACTGACTGTAATCGCCACAGGGAACTGCAACCGGTCATGACACCCTGCTGTCTTTCTCACATTCCCATTTATATGCTCTATGAATAAATACACTTCCCCGGCGGCGGGGGAGCATCCAGATGAATGTTCTACCTGCCGCTACAGTACACTTTCTTTTTTACTTTGGAGAAAATGAGGTTTAGGTAGAAATGGTAGATAACCCCCCTCCAAAAAGCTACCATAACTGGTGTACTTACACAAAGGTCATTTATGCATAGGGTTGCCAACCTCCAGGTAATAGCTGGAGATCTCTTGCTATTACAACTAATCTCCAGTTCACCTGGAGAAAATGGCCACTTTGGCAATTGGATTCTATGACATTGAAGTCCCTCCTCCAAACCTCGCCCTCCTCAGGCTTCGCCACCAAAACCTCCTGCCGGTGGCAAAGAGGGACCTGGCAACCCTATTTATGCATAAGAGTTTTAGCTGAGGTTCATTGCTTGCTGGACCCACACCTTCCTGTTGGGAATCTATGCACCAGCAGTCTCCAAGCTCAAATCAAGTGTCCGTCCCTTTAAATGCTGCTTTGTAATTGGCTTACTTTGTATTGCTTACTGTGAGAGAAAAGACCTCCACCCAAAACACAATTACCAAATTTAAAAAAAAAAAAAAATTTAAGACGAAAAAACAAAAAATGGAGCAATCTGAAAGGGGGGAGCAATCCAATCCTTATTTTTAAAAAGCTTTTCTTCTGCTCAGAAAGAGCTCCGAGGAAGCAGGAAGCATTTGAATCTCCACCTCTTTACACGCTGCTTTGTAATTGGTGCCATGCTTTCTGTGATAGAAACCCAGATTGGATATCCTACTCTTTGCCTTATGCATGGGGATTTCAAGCTGGCTGAGCTCCGGGGAATCGGGTTAACCGAGGAATGGGAAGCCCCAGGATTTGTGAGGTCATCTCTAAGGGAAAACTCATGCATAACTCCAAGGAACAACCGAGGCAGACTGGGGGCAAACATGAGTGAATGTACGCATGTATAAACGACTAAAGAGTCTCATGGTATCAGGGGGTAGATCACAATGGGTAGCCGTGTTAGCCTGTCAATAGCAGTAGAAAAGAGCAAGAGTCCAGGAGCGCCTTAAAGACTAACAACATTTCTGGCAGGGTATGAGCTTTCGCGAGCTACGGCTCACTTCTTCAGATACAGCTAGTATCAGGGGGAGGGTCTTCTCAGCCATCTACCCTAGCTATACAATTATCTCCCTCAGAAGCTGAGAAAACTGGAGCGCATCTGAAGGCCTTTGAGATGGTGCTGAAGACCATCCTTTTCTGGAGTGCCTTTGAATCATATCAATTAATTAGATGGTGTTATAGGGGAGGGGAATTGAATATGGGCACTGCTGTGAAATTGTCTTCTACATATGATGTTTTAGTTTGTGATTTTGCTTTGATTTTGCTGAACATTTTGCAATCCACCTTAGGGACCTTTTGGTTGAAAGACCAAAGCAAGCTAAATAATAACTAAATTAAAGATTAATAGATGTATTGGGACATAAGCTTTTGTGAGCCCCCTGGGTTTATGTTGTAATCAATTGTGCCACAAGACTCTTGTTATAGTGAGTGCAGCAAACTAATAGGGCTGCCCCTTGGGAATGCACCATTATGGGGTACTTTAGTGCATATCTGAATTCCCCCTTAGTGGAAATGTGACTAGTAACTGGTGTGGACCTGATGCAAGGACATTTGTCATTGCCATGAAGGCAAAAAACACCCCCTGCCCTTTACTAAATCAGATCGTTGGTTCATCTAGTCCAGTATTATCTACTAAGAGGGCAAAAACAGATGAGACGTTAGTCTATAACATGTAAATTTCAGATCTGGGCAGCCTCAATTTGCCTCAGGGCAATATAAAGAAGGGGGAAAGGGTTTAGTTATTCAACATCCACTCCGTTTCACGGAACAAAACAGGGTTCTCTGCTTTGTCGTTTGCCTTTTAAAAGGGGAAAATGAACGTTTTAGAAGTGTATTTTTCCTTTAATGCGAGCCTGCCTGAGCCTGCAGCTTGCATTTTATAGACAGACTGTGATGCATGATCTTTACTGTACCTATTTGAGATGGGTGGTGCCCCCAGGATCTTGGGCACAACTCTCCCATGTCACCTGCTACCTGTTCCTTTAAGTAGAGAGATACCATGGTTTGAACCTAGAACATTCTGCCTGCAAAGCATCTCCTCTGCCACTGAGCTGTGGCCCCATAGCTAATCTGAGCCCTCGACTGGGACTATTCTATTTTCATGAGCTCAAATATCCTTCGATGGAGTAATTACTTCATCTCCATTTCCCCCAGAAGTCAGTTAAATCTGACAAAGTCAGTCCCAGAAACCAAGCACCATACGACTGTTGAATACAGTGAGGCTCTGCCTCTGTAGCACAGCATCTGCTGTGCACATAGAAAGTCCCAGGTTCAATCCCCAGCATCTCCAGTTAAAAGGATCAGAGAGGAGGTGAAGAGAAAGACCTCTGCCTTAGACCCTGCTACTGCCATCTGAGTAGACAATGGTCTTTTATGCTTGGCTGTTTCACTCGCCGTCACCCCTCTGACGACTTTGGTTCTTTGTTTTGGGTATGCATGCCGTTTCCATTCGTCAGAGTTCGCCTTGCTATCCCCCTGCATTTTCTTTCATTTTGCCCATGTTTTCAGTAGGGTTGCCAGGTCTCTCTTCACCACTGGTGGGAGGTTTTTGGGGTGGAGCCTTCGGAGGGAGGAGTTTGGGGAGGGGAGGGACTTCAATGCCATAGACTCCAATAGCCAAAGCTACAATTTTCTCCATCTGCAGATGTAAACACGAAGAGCGGGGCAGTGTATTTATTCACATGGCAATTAGTAATATACATAGGGTTGCCAACCTCCAGGTTGTAAAAATGCAAATGTTAATAAGTGCAAAACATCAAAGACAGCAGTGTGAGACAAATAGACCTAACAGCAGTGACTACACAATGTACACTAACAGCAATGACTACACAATGTACAATATATACATGGATTATAGAATAACCAGGCAAAAAAGTCCTCTTCTTAAGTCTATCAAAGTTGGTTGGTTCCAATTGTATAATATGTTCATCTGGTATGAATCCAGTGAATATAAATCCAAAAGAGGACTTTTTTGCCTGGTTATTCTATAATCCATGTATATATTGTACATTGTGTAGTCACTGCTGTTAGTGTACATTGTGTAGTCACTGCTGTTAGGTCTATTTGTCTCACACTGCTGTCTTTGATGTTTTGCACTTATTAACATTTGCATTTTTGCTACTTGGCTCTGTGCATTTGTGTACCTTTCACCCGTGCTAATTTCCAAACCATATGGTATAGGCACGGGAGTGCTTTTGTTTTGTTTATATTGAACCTCCAGATTGTGGCTGGAGATCTCCTGCTATTACAACTGATTTCCAGCCAATAGAGATCAGTTCACCTGGAGAGAATGGCCGCTTTGGCAATTGGACCCCTCCCCAAATCCTGCCCTCCCCAGGCTCCACTCCAAAAACCTCCTGCCAGTGGCAAAGAGGGACCTGGCAACCCTAAATATACGGGGCTGCCTCTCTTTTCGCACTGCAGATGAAACGTGAGAAGCGGCTGTAGCAATTCCCGATGTTGGCCAGTCACAGTTCTTAGCCTTTGCTTTGAATCCATACTGGCTGCTTACGTCCATCGTTTCAATAATGCATAAAGGGCAGCGATATGTGCAGCTTCAGTCCTCGCTTCTGAAGAACAAGGGATTGTTTCCTGCTGAGAGGCTCCTCTTTCGATCCCTCTGGCCCAAGAGACAGTCCTAGAGGAAGAGGGATCGTTCTCCTAAAAATGGTGCTGAGCTGCTGACGTGAAGCTGGGAATGCAGAGTTTCTCTCTGGCGTCTGTCCCGCCCCCTTCAGAGCCAAAAGGCCCGTTACAAGCACCTTCCGAATTTGGTCTATCCTGCACTTCATCATTGCTATGCAGGCTGGTGGAGTGAGGAAAGCATATGAAAATGATTGCTACTGGGGAAAAGCCAAAGGGTGACAATGTCTAACAAGGCTTTGTAGTCCCAGCGGTTTATTGCCAGGCTCCTAATTGGTAGGAGAAGAATGTGCTCAACTTTGCTTCAGGATCCTTATAGCAGGCAGAGAGGTTGATCTTGAAATGTCAGCTGCTCTCCAGAGACTCTGTCCTTAACCAATCGAAATGTTCCCTGCTAGCCCTAAGGGCTGGATGCTTCTCCGCTTCCTCCTTTTCATCTAAAATAGCAGGATGCTGGTTGGAATCACAGGCAAGGAAGATAATGATTTCACATCGAGCGGTTCGGAGATGGATTTTATGGTCGCGTTGTCATTAAGGCACGATAGTATGCTGCAGAATGACAACCTGGACCAATGGTCAAGGCTACCCAAATGCAGTGTGATTATGGGAACTGGGGTGTTCAGTAGGGTCGCCAACATCCAGGTGGTGGCTGGAGATTCTCCCACTATTACAACTGATCTCCAGGCAATAGAGATCAGTTCCCCTGGAGAAAACGGCCGCTTTGGCAATTGGACTCTATGGCATTGATGTCCCTCCCTCTCCAAACCCTGCCCTACTAAGGCTTCACCCCCCCACCCCCCAAATCTCCAGGTCTTTCCCAACCCGGAGCTGGCAACCCAAGTGTTCAGGGATGGCTCCCCCTGACCATTTGGAGATGGTGTGAAGATGAGTCAAGTGAATTTGGAGTGAGTAGGGGGAAGAGCATCGTGAGCAACGAGCATCGTGAGCATTGTGTGACGTAATCGTATAGTCTGCTGACCTATCAGTACATCACGTGAAACTAGCAATCTTGTGTCAAGGAGCAGGGCTGCATAAAGGGTATAAAAACAGAGACATTTTGGGGTGGAAACTTGGGAGTACGTAGTATGGTAGAAAGATAGGAGAGTGAATTTAAATAAAATGAGCAAACTCTTTTGGGCTTGGGAAAGAATACAACGATCTTACCTTCTGGGCACAAACCCCCAATCCAGCTGGGTAAAAAGGTAAAGGTAGTCCCCTGTCCACACATGGGGTCATTATTGACCCATGGGGTGATGTCACATCCCGACGTTTATTAGGCAGACTATGTTTACAGGGTGGTTTGCCATTGCCTTCCCCAGTCATCTGCACTCTGCCCCCAGCAAGCTGGGTGTTCATTTTACTGGCCTTGGAAGGATGGAAGGCTGAGTCCACCTTGAGCCGGCTACCTGAAACCAACTTCCGTCGGGATCGAACTCAGGTCACGAGCAGAGCTTTTGAATGCAGTACTGCAGCTCATCACTCTGTGCCACGGGGCTTCCCAATCCAGCTAGGAGGGTTTTTATTCTTTTCCCAGCATTGCTGCAGTACTGGTCAGTAATGAAACACAAGACCTTTGGAAAGGCTGGATTGTGGGGCGATGCAGATCTAAGCTATGGGGGAGCATCCAGATGAATGCTGTACCTGCAGCTCAGAACGCTTTCCTTTTTTACTTTGGAGAAAATGAGGTTTATATTTTCTCAGGAGGAAAGGGGGTGGGTGGGGAAAGAGGAGCCAGAAAAGCCCTGCCCAGATTGGACACAAGCTTCATTTCAGGGGCTTCTTGCTGTCCATGCCTGGGGAAAACCCCATGCGGAAGCAGTGTCTGTTCAGAATACTGCACAGTGTTTAGTAAAGGCTAGGAGCTCTTTCCCCACTCTGTCATTATAGGTAGTATGCTTGCATATGTGAAGGGAAGAAGTTTATTTTTCCCTGAGCAGCAGCAAAAAAATAAAAATAAAAAATTTTTAAAAAAATGGTGGGCATATAAATATCACTCTTTTTTTTTTTTTGCTGTGAACCCTACCTTCCCTGAACTTGATCGATACGTCATTTAGCAGCAGTGCTCCTAGCAAAATGAACATCTATTGCACTATTGGCAGTAGCCCAACATTTGGAAGATCGCTCCATCAGGTTGTGTAAGAATAAACGACAGCCGGAAGCCGGCTCGGGCTGTCTAATGGTCTCTCTTTCCAGGCATCCTTTTTGTGGCACTGCAAAAAAAATTGTTTTTTTCAAAGGCATACAGCATTTGAGACAAGGCAAAGAACCCTTTCTAATGAAAGTGTTGGTGTTCATTGCTGGGAAGAGACATTAAGTAGTCCTTGAAAAGTTCTGCAGGTCACCAGAGTATGATGACTGCTTGTGCAGTCTTTAATGATAGTCAGGGTTTTTTTTTAAAAAAATAAACCCTTTCTTATAAACCCTTTTATAAACCACTTTTCTCCTAGCAAGGGCTCCAAACAGGTGATAAGAGGGACATTTTTCATGGAGTGCATCCTCAGTTCTTCGTAGTAGTCTAGAGGGCAAAGGGTATAGAGGTCTAAGGAATGTGGTGGAAGGGGTGATTCTCTGACAAGGACGGCTCACAATAGACCAGGTGAAGAGCAGGGATCTCTGAGTATCCTTTAACAGCAAATTTCAGGCACACGTGGCTCCGGCTTGAATTGGAGCAGTGGAGAGAGCGGAGAGGGAGTTTGATTCTTTTTACCTGCATGATTTTTGCCCATCAAATCTACCCTCTGCAAGCTGCTATTATTTCTCCTGGAAGGAAGAAAACTTTGAGCCCTGTCATGGCTACTAGTAAAAATGGATACTAGTCATGATGCATACCTCTTCTCTCCAGGATCAAAGGAGCATGCCTATTATCTTAGGGGCTGTGAAACACAGGCAGGATAATGCTGCTGCAGTCGTCTTTTTTGTGGGCTTCCCAGAGGCACCTGATTGGCCACTGTGTGAACAGAGTGCTGGACTTGATGGACCTTGCTGTAATCCAGCATGGCCATTTTTATGTTCTTATGTTCTTTTGCCCATTTTTAAATTACAGGGTTTATTCCAGTGTTAATAGGAATGCAGGAAGAGGATCATGATGGGCTAAACCAGGGGTGTCAAACATACGGCCACTTGAGAACTCTTATTCAGTCAGTGAGCCAGCCGAGGTAGCCACCCCCCTCCAAATCGGGGCTGCTGAGCCTGCTGTGGGTTTGCCAGCCGGGCAACCACCTCCCAAAGACCTGGGGTGGGTGTCAATGATTGATGACATGAAGCTGCCTTATACTGAATGAGACCCTGGTCCATCAAAGTCAGTATTGTCTACTCAGACCGGCAGCGGCTCTCCAGGGTCTCAGGCAGAGATCTTTCACATCACCTACTTGCCTAGTCCCTTTAACTGGAGATGCCAGGGATTGAACCTGGGACCTTCTGCATGGCAAGCAGATGCTTTACCACTGAGCCTCAGCCCCTCCCCAAATTAAAGACTGTTAAATAAGAGAAAATACCATGAGAGTGTTAATTATGTTAAGCATGTTAGCATTTTAAGTAAAAAAGACAGTAAAAATAATATCATTAATTGGCTTTGCCTGTATTTTCTATAAAGTTTGTATCTCTGGTACCTGACATTAAACTTTATGGTACACGTGGCCCAGCCTGACAAAGTGACATTTATATCATATCCGGCCCTTGTAACAAATGAGTTTGACACCCCTGGGCTAAACCATGCAAACCATGAAATAATCACAAATTACCTATGAAGCTGCTTATTTGGTCAGTTTCACAGTGAGTGTCTGTCAGTTTCAGACACCTGTGCAGAGTGATTTGGAAATTTGACTGCAAATGCTGTGTATCAAGAGAGCAGCATATCCAACAAAAACAACCCGTACAAAAAAGGCCATTGAATTTTTTGTGGTAACAGAGGTGTGAGCAGATATGTTTTGTTGCGTTGGAATGTTAAATTATTTAATTTTAATGAATTAAATGACTTTTTACGCCTTTGATGTTTGCATGCCTCTTTGAGTCGTGTGTTCCAGAAGAAAAGCAGCATATAAATATGGTAAAACATATTTTTTAAATCTGGTGAATGTTGTTATTCACATATAAATAGTAATTCCAGATGAATGTCACGGATGTTCAAAAACAGATTCTTCCAGTCAGTGATCAGATGATTTGGATGCTTGTTTACCTTTGACAGAGGGTATCAAAACAGGCAAAGTTTGTGCAAATTTCCCAAAACCATTTATTCCTGGAAGGTTTTGCATTGGATTTCCCACTCTTTAGATGCACTTTTTCCCCATCCATATTCTCAAAACTCAACAATAAGCTGCCATGCAGAGTTTTGAGAATTCAGATGGGGAAAATGTGCATCTATAGAGTGACAAATCCAATGCAAAACCTTCCATGAATAAATGGCCTTGGCAAAAGACTGACCTTGAGGTGGAATGTTGATGTTAACCAACATGCACACTTTCATCACAACACACATTTCCTGGATCTATTCAGCTTTCTGTTCTGAGCAACAAAAATGACTCTGCTCAGTTTGCTGCTGTATTTATTTATCTGTTTCATATATTTAAAACACTTATTAGCCGCTTTACTTCCTTATGGAGTTCAAGGTGGCTTACAGTATAGATCAAATATGTTAAATAAAATACATAAAACCCCAAATTTAAAATCACAGTTTAGGGCTGCCAGCAATTTACTCAAATACGATCCTAAATAAAACCACCTTAAACTGCCTCTTAAAGATCAAAAGCGAAGGGGGCCAGACACCCCTCCCTGGGGAGGTTGTCCATAATTATGGGGCTGCCACAGAAAAGGCCCTCTCTTGTGTAGCCACCAAATGAGCTTCTTTGACTGGCGGGACAATCAGGAAAGCCTCTCCCTGTAATCTTAATTCTCAGGCAGGAACATATGGGAGAACACAGTCCTTCAGATAAAAAAGTAAGGTAAAGGTCCCCTGTGCAAGCACCGAGTCATTCCTGACCCATGGGGTGACATCACATCCCGACGTTTTCTAGGCAGACTTTGTTTACGGGGTGGTTTGCTAGTGCTTTCCCCAGTCATCTTCCCTTTACCCCCAGCAAGCTGGGTGCTCATTTTACCAACCTCGGAAGGATGGAAGGCTGAGTCAACCTTGAGCCGGCTACCTGAAACCAACTTCCGTCGGGATCAAACTCAGGTCGTGAGCAGAGCTTTGGACTGCAGTACTGCAGCTTACCACTCTGCACCACAGGGCTCCTTCAAATACCCTGGTACCAAACCATGTAAGGCTGTACTCTACCACAGACTTGATTGTTTCTTTCCTTGCACTTGTACCTGTGCTCCTCACTTCACCAAGCCTTATTTTTACCAGTGTCAAGAGTTTGTTTCACCTTGGGCACTTATGCATGAGTTGGTTGTCCCAGCTTGGGTGCTATTTGGCAAGCAGGTTTGTTTTCCTGCTTCCCGAAGCTTCATGGTGCTTCCGTAAACCTCCTAGGTTACCCTTGCACTCTTTCCCAAATCTGCTCAGCTGTGATATTTTGGGGAACATCAGAGCAAAGCAGGGAGGAAACGGCTGCTATTGGGGACTGGGGCAGGGAAAATGGCACCCATCTGGGTGGGACGGGGAAGACCCAGACTTTCCCTTCCACATGGCTGCCACACCTGCAGGGGTACATTCGAATGTGCATAGATCTTGGGTCAGGTTCGACCTGGAAATTACATCATGTTGTCAATGTGACGGTGCCCCCCATGTCCCTGCCCCCCCATCTTCCTGCAGGTGCCAGCTATTTGCTGGCAGCCCTGCATGATGGCACCCATATGCTGATGGCACTCAGTTCTGCCTCTCTTTTCCATCAGATCTTAAGGGTGCAGGGAGTTTATTAAACCAATAATTATCTGGTGTTTAGTGATCGGTTGGATGAGGACAAACAAACTGAAGCTTAATGCAGAGGTTCTGTTGGCTGAGGGGGCAGTTGACTTGGGATGTGGTCTCCATACTGTTTGGGATAGGATTATACTCCTCTGAAGTCTTCGGTTCACGTTTTGAATGCATTTCTGGATCTATTTTTGCTTCTTTGCATGGATATAGCAGGGAGTGTCTTTTATCAGTTTAGACTGTTATGCCAATTGCAGTCCTTGCTTGGGTAACCTGAGGGGCCACAATTCTACATGTGTTCTCTTAACTTCCAGAAAGGAATATTATAATGTGCTCTATGCAGGGCAACCTTTGAATGGTCCCCAGAAACTTCAGCTGGTTAAAACATGGCTACCTGACTGGTATCTCACAGTGCATTCCTAAGGAGAGTTACTCCAGTCTAAGCCCATTCTTTTCACTGATAGTGAACTAGTTTGATGACACTGCATAAGAACATAAGAAAAGCCATGCTGGATCAGACCAAGGCCCATCAAGTCCAGCAGTCTGTTCACACAGTGGCCAACCAGGTGTCTCTAGGAAGCCCACAAGCAAGATGACTGCAGCAGCACCATCCTGCCTGTGTTCCATAGCACCTAATGTAATAGGCATGCTCCTCTGATCCTGGAGAGAATAGGTGTGCATCATGACTAGTATCCATTAAGACTAATAGCCATGAATACTCCATAGATCTTGGCTCAGCTTTACTGGCATCCAGTTTCTGTCTGGGACCATTTCAAAGCGCTGGTGTTGCCTGCAGGAACACCTTCTATAATGTGAGCCCAGCTGTATATTTAGGTCAACTGGTGTTGTCCCATGTGCTACCATCTTTAGAGCTATGGTGAGTGGCCGAATACAGCAGTCTTTTTGCTGGTCGCCCCAAAGTTAGTGGTCTCCCCTTCCCCTCTTTTCTTAACAAGCTTTTGGTTAATTGATGCTGCATTGGATAGTTGCAACTGCTGATGTGGTGTTGCTATTTGGGCAGGTTGGTTTTCTTGTGGGGGACCTGTGGGTTTTGTTGGATATTTTATATTCTATCCTGTTTATTTCCCTGCCTCCATTTACTGGTTGGTGTGCTCTCTCCTTTTGATTTTTTTAAAAAATTATTTATTTGTATAGGCTGACAATAATTACATTCTATATCACAGTACAGGGTATTACAATATAGCAAGGGATTAAGGATTTCAGCAGGTCAGTGAGGTGTAACAAAAAGAAGTTAAAATGCAATGTATTATTTATATTGGACAATCACAGCATTTTAGATAAGCTTTATGAAGACTAAAAGGCCACTTATTTTGTATGTATGTATGTGTGTGTGTGTGTGTGATATTATTATATGTGTCTATATATATATATATAATAAAATAATCTCTTATTTGTGTCAACAAATGATAAACAGAGGATCCATTACTCTACGTGGCTATTCATATACAAGCCATTTTGAGTGGTTTAAATTAAGCAGTTATTTTTTTCAGCTATTAAAATTTCCCATATCACATCATATACTAAGTATTTATGGCAGGTGTTAAGTTTGCTTTTCCCAAAGTTTAGCAGTCTTTTTTATTTTTGCAAATAAAAGCATTAATTCCTTGTCAGTCTTTTGGACACAGAAGCCCTGATATAATGTATATGCCTTGTTTTAACTGTGGCCGTTACCGCACCAAGTAGTTACCACTGATCATCATCATGGTTGGTCTGTGAGTTTTGGATTCGTATCCAAATTTCCTGACCACACTTTGCTATTTTGCCGGGAATTAATTGTTCCTAATATGCTTCATTTCCAGTTCACACTTCCCAAATTAGAGCAAAAAGTTCAGCGGGGGGAACGCGGGGGAGCACCGCATCATGGATACGTCTGCCTTCCCCCGCTCTTTTTTTCTGTTTGCACATGTGTGGTAGCGTTGGTGCGTTAGTGCAAAAGAGCAATGTGATTGGCTGTGAATTCACTTGCCTCACCTGTTTTGAATGATTAGATTAGTTTATTCCTATACCTAATTCTCATGTGATAATGCCATTTGCCTGATTCTCGTGTCAGAATGCCATTTTGTGTGCACCTGCAAATAATGGGGGGGGGGGGGTCAGTCCATAGTTCCAATGCTCCTTCACTAGTAATAAAGGCATCACAAAAGGGAACAGGCATATTGTGGGGGGGTATGGTGGGCTTGTGTGTGTGTTAAGTGCCGTCAAGTCGCTTCCGACTCATGGTGACCCTATGAATCAAAGTCCTCCAAAACATCCTACCATTAACAGCCTTGCTCAGATCTTGCAAATTGAGGCCCGTGGTGTCCTTTATAGAGTCAATCCATCTCTTGTTGGGTCTTCCTCTTTTCCTGCTGCCCTCAACTTTTCCTAGCATGACTGTCTTTTTCCAGTGGTGGGCTTAGGGTTCTCAAAAACCTGGTGAACCTGTCGATCAAATTTGTGAGTGCTCCACTCCCCTCAGTAACTCCCCAATGTCTTTGTTTGGGCTAGATAAAAGATAACACTGATGTCCATGTGCCTCTTTGGATGCCGGGAAAACCACTCACATGATCCTCTGTAAAAATTACTGTAGTATTAGGGAAATGCTGTACAGACCATGCGCAGCACAACAGGGATGGTTGTTCCAGCGCTCCAGTGTCCCAACGCTAGTACCAGTAGATCAATTTAAAACATTTAAAGGAGAAAAATGGAAGAAAAATGGCTGCCTCGAGAAGAGGGAAGTGAGGGGGAGGAGTGAAGGGGAAACGGGCAAAAGCGGGAGTGTACAATGGAGGAGGTGCGGGTAAATGAAGCGTCTTCAACACGTTCGCACCTCTGCAAAGCCTTCAATGAAACAGAGTTTTCTAATAAATTGCCATAAAAGTGTCTGCAGATAACACTCATATTAAACGTTTGCAAAATGTTTCCAACACCAAATGGACAGAAAATGGTGCGAACACCCGGGAATGAAACGTTTCGGAAAGCGTTGTAAAAACTTGATGCGGTAACGGCTTGCACTTTGTGGTTCAGATTTTCGGGGGAGGTACATATTATTATCAGGGCAGAAAAATTTAGTAAATAAATGACCCTCATTTCCAACTGATCCCAAAGGATATTTTGAGCCAACTATTTTCTCAACCTGTGCCAGTTCTTTGCTGCTGAAGACGTTCAGTTTGAACTGAAACAAATTGAGCAGTTGTGCATTTTGGGGGGAGCACTTCTTTGAAGCTCCCTCCCCCCCACTTAGTTCCCAGCAGCTGCCATCTAACATTATAGTTTGGCCTTAACTCTGTGGTATCACACTGTTTTTAATCATTTGTCTGAATCCTAGAATGTCACGTCGGCATCATGTCAGTAACATGACATCACTTCCAGGTATTCATGGGGAATGACATTATGCCGTCGGCATTGCATCATCCGGTCCCCCCTTCTCTGACCCGTCCTCTCCTGCTGGTAGCCAGCCAATCAAACCTATTTGCATCCCATTCAAAGAAGTTTAAAAATCTTTACATAATTGCTTGGTTTTGGGAAGGAGACCCTTCATTTGCTTCCAGATCGTATGCCAGCACAGCTTGTTTGCTCTGGCACTGCTGATTTTTTAAATAATCTATCAAGCTACAGTTTGAAACATATGCCCAGTAATTTTTACAGGGTATGATATTTTTTGTCTGTTCTGTTCATTCAGTAAAGTTCATTAAGCTTAATCATTAAAAGGATTTCTATCTCCTTAGCATACCTGGCCTAATCTCTATGTTCTGGGGACTGTTGATGAGATTCTGAAAGGATGCCCCTAATCTCTTGGGACTGAACACCATAGAGACAGATAGGGTTGCCAGGTCCCTCTTTGTCACTGGCGGGAGGCTTTTGGGGCAGAGCCTGAGGAGGGTGGGGTTTGGGGAGGGGAGGGACTTCAATGCCATGGAGACTAATTGTTAAAGTGGCCATTTCCTCCAGGTGAACTGATCTCTATCGGCTGGAGATCAGTTGTAATAACAGGAGATCTCCAGCTAGTACCTGGAGGTTGGCAACTCTAGTGACAGACAGGAGGCTGACTTGCCCGAGAGTGGCTGACTTTCCACTCAGCTGTTTCATCCCTGAGCGTATGGGAGAGCTGCTCCAGCATCCAGTCACCTTTCAGAGGGGGAAGAAAGATTAGGAAAAAAACACAGGGTGCAGGAAGTTGAGGACTGGCTGAGGAAGGGGGCAGACAGAGGAAGGGGAATTGATTCAGTGAGGGAGTAGACAATTTTAAGAACATAAATATATAAGAAAAGCCATGCTGGAGCAGACCAAGGCCCATCAAGTCCAGCAGTCTGTTCACACAGGGGCCAACCAGGTGCCTCTAGGAAGTCCACAAACAAGACGACTGCAGCAGCACCATCCTGCCTGTGATCCACAGCACCTAATACAATGGGCGTGCTCCTCTGATGCTGTAGAGAATAGGCATGCATCATGACTAGTATCCATTTTGACTAATATCCATAGATACCCCTTTCCTCCATGAACATGTCCACTCCCCTCTTAAAGCCTTCCAAGTTGGCAGCCATCACCGCATCCCGGGGCAGGGAGTTCCACAATTTAACTCTGCCTTGTGTGAAGAAATACTTCCTTTTATCAGTTGTGAATCTCTCACCCTCCAGCCTCAGCAGATGACCCCACGTTCTAATATTATGAGGGAGGGAGAAAAGCTTCTCCCTGTCCACTCTTTCCATACCATGCATAATTTTATAGACCTCTATCATTTTATAGACCTCTATTTTGTTTGTAGCTCTGCCTCGTAGCATGGCAGAGTGGTTTAACGCTATTTCTGGGAGAGGAGAGAGTGGTGAGGCCCCGTCTCTAGTGATGAGCAAACCTGGCAACTCCAAGCTTTAAAGAGAATTCACTAGAACCGGCAACATTCCTGTTTTATGAAGCCGGCAATAAAACCTTTCCAACTGCATATGTATGAGATGAGAGCTAGCGGACCACTAACAAGTTATTATTTGCGGAATATAATGTCCTTTGGGGGGTGTACTAGGAGACGCGGTCCTGAATGTTGTGTTCTCTGCCCTAGAGGGCTCATTCATGTTTATGAAGACAGGGTATGCCAGGTCCCTCTTCGCCACCAGTGGGAGGTTTTGGGGATGGAGCCTGAAGACGGCGGGGTTTGGGGAGAGGAGGGACTTCAATTGCCAAAGTGGCCATTTCCTCCAGGTGAACTCATCCCTATCGGCTGGAGATCATTTGAAATAGCAGGAGATCTCCAGCTATTGCCTGGAGGTTAACCACAAGACAAGAAGGCTCAGTGCTGTAAGGATAATTGAGCAAACCCAAAACAGCACTATAACAATATTCAAGCAAATTAAAGTGAATTTTATAAGGTGCAATAGTGAAAAAAATATATATATATACAAAATATGTACAAAATAGGAGTACAACAAGATACAAAATTTTACACAATGCAATCCAATAAATATTATTATTCTCCACGGGATATCACAGATCTTCAAGCAATAAATAAGTCAATATCAGAGTCTATTAATGTGTTCAATATTGGAACAGAGCCACAGGAAAAAGATGTCTCATCCCTATCGGCTGGAGACCATTTGAAATAGCAGGAGATCTTCAGCTATTGCCTGGAGGTTGGCAACCCTATATGAAGAGGAAAGTGGTGTTTCTGCTCCATTTTTATGTGTTAAAAGGGATTGTTGTGAATGTTCTCCAGGAAGGGGAGAAGCTACCACACCCTGAAAAGAAGTAATATTCAATTCGTGTGAAGTTGGAATTAAGATACTTTTTCAAAAACCTTGCTCACTTTCGGGTGGCTTTTCTGTCCCAGAAGTGGTTGTGTGGAAGAGGAAGGCAGGGAGAAAATGGTGGGTAATGTGAGGTTTTGATGACAAAAGATGTCTGATACTCATTGTTAATAAAGCTCATCAAGGTGGGCTCAGTCAGATCTGATCCCTATGCAGACAGTAATTCTGTTCACAGTGCCACCCTAAACAGAGTTACCTTGGGTTGCCAAGGTGGTAGCTGGAGATCGCCTGCTATTACAACTGATCTCCAGCCGATAGAGATCAGCTCACCTGGGGAAAATGGCCGCTTTGGCCATTGGACTCTATGGCATTGAAGTCCCTCCCCTCTCCAAACCCTGCCCTCCTCAGGCTCCACCCCAAAAACCTCCCGCCGGTGGCGAAGAGGAGCCTGGCAACCCTAGAGTTACCCCTTGATGCTAGGAAAAGTTGAAGGCAGTAGGAAAAGGCCCAACATGAGATGAATTGAGTCAGTCAAAGAAGCCATGGTCTTCAGTTTGCAAGAACTGAGCAAGGCGGTTATTAACAGGACATTTTGGAGGACATTAATTCATGGAGTTGCCGTGAAAGGCCCATTCTTGAAACTGAGGGGACCCACAATGCCTCTCTGATGGATCTGGAGAGACTGCTTGCTTTTGAGATATAATCCTTTTCCTCAGTTACAAAATGTTCGTAAGGCGGCACGTGTAAACGGCTTTGGGTTGCTGCTGTGAGTACCCAGTTTGCTGGGGGTAAAGTGTAGACGACTGGGGAAGGCAATGGTAAACCATCCCGTAAACATAGCCTGCCTAGTAAATGTCGTGATGTGACATCACCTCATGAGTCAGTAATGACCCGGTGCTTGCACAGGGGACTACCTTTACCTTATTGCTGCAAAGGATGGCGTCATGAAGGAGTGATTTCCCAGCCTCTGCTATATGGTCAGTTCCCCCTGAACGGCAGAAACCCTATGAATTTGCTATGGAAAATTTGCAACTGCCTTGATATTTGTAAAAATATAAACATCTTTAAACATAACACATTTATCCACACATAGATTATAAAGTTATACATGTATATAAACTTAAATACATAAAATATTTATAAACAGTAATTATATCTATTCATATCTATTGCATTGCAATTAACTCCAATTAATAATATTCATTAGTGTTCTGTGAAGACTGCAATTCTTGATTAAATAGTGATGCATCTGCAGAATCTCACTGTGGAATAAGACACTTTATTTTTAATCTGCCCCTTGCTACTGTTAAGATCTGAATTCTAGCCAAATCAAGACAGGGAAAACACTTTCTCCCCCCCCCCTACAAAGGGCATGAGTCAATGGTAGTCACGGGTAAACTCATAAATAGTAAACTTGTCTTGAACCAATAGGAAAGGCAAGATATAAATGTTTTAATAAACAAATAAACCAGGGCCAAATCTGCTCAGCTTCCCAGATCTGATAAGATTGGGCTAGTCTGGGTCATCTATATATTCCCCAAATCTCAAATTTGAAAATGTGGGCAAAATGCAGGGAGACACAGGGGGAGAGCGAGGCGACCTCCGACAGTCAGAAACGGCCATGCATAATCAAAACAAAGACCCAAAATCATCAGAGGGGTGACCATGAGGGAAACACCCATGCATAAAAGGCTCGAGAAGCACATACTTGTGGTCCTTTTACTGGATTGTATAAGAGTTTGGAAGGTAAGTAGTAGTAGAAGAAAAAGAGTTGGTTTTTATATGCTGACTTTCTCTACCACTTAAGGAAGAATCAAACCGGCTTACAATCCCCTTCCCTTCCCCTCCCCACAACAGACACGCTGTGAGGTAGGTGGGGCTGAGAGAGTGTGATTAGCCCAAGGTCACTCAGCTGGCTTCATGTGTAGGAGGGGCAACAAACTCGGTTCACCAGATTAGCCTCTGCCACTCATATGGAGGAACAGGGAATCAAACCCGGTTCTCCAGATCGGAGTCCACCGCTCCAAACCACCTCTCTTAACAACTACACCACGCTGGTGTAGGGTTGATTGTGGCCAGTACTTCAGTGGGAGACCACTGAGGAAGACTGGGATTGCTGTGCAGAGGAAGATAATGGCAAGCCACCTCTGCTCATCTCTTGCCTTGATAACTCCATGAGGTAGAACCTCATGGGGCTGCCATGAGTCAGCTGTGACTTGACATCATCACTCTTTGCCTTTATGAGCAAGCAAAGCTCTAACAGAGACTGTTCCAACGCACACCCGGATAGAGAAAGAACTTCTGGCAGTGGGAGTAGACTTATTCAATTAATACACCTATGGTCATAGAGCCAACGTGTTATCAGACCATAGCTTTGCAAGAAAATAATATTAAAACCCCTTCTGAATGCTCTAAAGAGATTATCATGCATGCTAACATGCCTACAGCACTATAATGTGGAGATTAAATACAGCCAGATCGATTAATAGTGTTAGCGAAACATCTACATCCAATGGCAGTGAATCTGGACCTATCCAGCTTCAGGTAGTCAACGAAATAAAACTGAAAGGGTGTCCTGAGGATAAGAGTCGGGTACATTTGGGAGCATAATCATATTTCTAATTAGCGATGAACTCCCTGTGCAGGGTGGAACAGTATTTTTAGAGTAGCAAGCAGTTCCAATTTCTTTACATAAGGAAGTTGTGCACAAAATTAATGTATAATTCCTGGCATCTGCAGCTCCCTTAGGAGGGCTAGAGAATGTTTATTGGCCAGGGATGAATTCATAACTTGTCTCCGATAGGAAGGTGAGACACCAGCTAATGATATTTGCATCTACAATTGATGGAGACTCTTCTACCACATGTGTTGCCCTATCAGATCATGGGGGAAATGTTGCTTATTTTTCTTCAAGGAAAAAAGCCGTATCTGGTCACAGTTGGTTATAATTTCAGTTTCTGGGAGGCTGATGCTCTATCAGACACAAAGAGCAAGGAAACTATTAGTAAATTTGAGACCTCACTTTGAGAGATTCAGCATCCCTGACACAGTAGTTACAGATAATGGGCCTCAGTTAACCTCTGAAGACTTTAAGTTGTTCGGAGGGAAAACCAGGTGTTTGATCAGTTCCTCTCTACTTTGTGGGTACAGTCGGGGGAAGGTGGAATAAGCTGTGAAAACTGTGGGAGTAGGGTGACTCAGCATTGTTGGGTGCTACATTGCTCTAGATATTTATACATGTTTCCTCCTTCATGAATGGGATGCACCTCTTTGGCCATTTATGCACTGCTTTTTCCTTGAGGTCACCCCACCAACTGCTTCGGGGCTTTACCTTAATTATGCACGCATTTTCCAGCCATCAAAGGTTGCCTCACTCTCCCCTCAAGTTTCCGCGCATTTTGCCTGTGCTTTCTGGATTCATGTTCAGTAGGGTTGCCAACCCCCAGGTACTAGGTGGAGATCTCCTGCTTTACAACTGATCTCCACCAATAGAGAGCAGTTCACTTGGAGCAAATGGCCACTTTGGCAATGAGACTCTATGGCATTGAAGTCCCCTCCCCAAACCACACCCTCCTCAGGCTCCACCCCCAAAAACCTTCTGCCAGTGGCGAAGAGGGACCTGGCAACCCTAGTGTTTAGCTGGCATCCATAAAACCTGGGCAATATGCGCAGAAAAGCATGGGGAGAGTGAGGTGACCTCTGATGGTCAGAAAATGCATGCATAATCAAGGCAAAGCTCCGAAGTATTTGGCAAGGTGACCTCGAGGAAAAAGACATGCATAAATGGCCTTTTTGTTAGCCTGGGAGCTTCTTTCGGACCCCTCCTCTCTTCCTGTGCCCTTTGTCTGACACTTCTTGTAGCTCTTCAAGAAGCAGGACGCATTTACAGGTCTCTTCTGTAGAAGCTATGTCCTGTTACTTGCACACACATGATGCCGGGGTAGCTGGCCATTTGCTATAGGGAACAGTATTCTTTAGATTAGGCTTCTCTCCTTTCAACTCCTATTAACTAAAAACAGCTAAAGGAGTGTTTCAAAATGCAATTTTATCAGATTCTGATCCCTGGTTAGTCTTCCTGGCATCCTAGAATACCCCATCACAAGGTTGCCTGACCAGAACAGCGCAAACATTGCTGGGACATAGGACCAGTTGCAAACAGGGGGGGGGGACTGATTTTTTTTGACAATCAGTTCATGTGTTCATCAACCCATTCATGGGAGTTCAGCATGCTGCTTCACCATCTTCATGCCTTACCATGCCTTACAATGCAATTGACTTTTGGCACATGCACGTTCTTACACAGCCCAATCGAGTTTTACTATCTCCTTCCCTTGCTGTATAAGTGTTCCACTCAGGAGGCAATTGTTTAAATAAACGATTGAGTCAGTCACAAATCATATGAATCAGTCATAAATAAATGCCTTGTTTCAGTAAAATCTTGCCCTTTAGTCTTGGCTTAAGTAGCTCCTAGTGATGCTAATGGCCACTGATCAGTTTGAATGGGTAGCATTTTTGCTAAAACGCAATGCGAACCTGTTCGACAAGTATCCGTGACTGTTTGGCATAAATTGAACAGGCTGGGCGATTGGCTCGTGGTCCATTCAACACCTTGAATACACTGAGGTCAACTGTCAAGCAAGTTTATGGCAAAATTCACTTCAAAAAGGATGTGGACAGAATAGAGCGGGTGCAGAGGAGAGTGATGAGGATGACCAGGGGCCTGGAGACCAAGGTCTCTGAGGAAAGGCTGAGGGAGTTGGGAATGTTTAGTCTGGAGAAGAGGAGGTTGAGGAGGGACATGGTTGCTCTCTTTAAGTATTTGAAGGGCTGTCACTTAAGACGAGGGCAGGGAACTGTTCCTGTTGGTAGCAGAGGATAGGACTCGCAATAATGGGTTTAAATTGCGGGAGGAAAGGTACCGGCTGGATATTAGGAAAAAATTTTTACAGTAAGAGTAGTTCAACAGTGGAATCAGCTACCTAGGGAGGTGGTGAGCTCCCCCTCACTGGCAGTCTTTAAGCAGAGGCTGGACAGGCACTTGTCAGGGATGCTCTAGGCTGATCCTGCATTAAGCTGGGGGTTGGACTAGATGGCCTGTGTGGCACCTTCCAACTCTATGATTCTATGAAAATTCTCAGCATCTCTACACATAACCTGTACCCAGTGGCGGACTGGGTCTAAAAATATTGGTTGCCAGGAGACAAAGGGGGCCCACCCACAACTATAAGGCTATCATTTAATTTTTATAAGAAATAAATAAAAATTTCAAAAAATGCACAAGTGGAAAAAAGGTACAATTAAAATTTTAGTTGCATACAGTAATAGTATTGGAACTTCTATTATATTTTCAAGCTACTAAAAGGTCATTAACATTTTTAACATATTGTCTAATGTCTAAGGGGCCCCATTTCATCAGGGGCCCACAGGGCCCACTTGCCATCGGGCAAGCTGACACCCTGGCCAGTCCGCCACTGCCTGTACTGGAATTTGAACCTGGGTTACTTTGGACTGTACTGCTTCCTAAGGCATCGTTGAGCTGTATTACTTGTGACCTGGATGGCCCAGGATAGCCTGATCTTGTCACAAAAATCACAAAAGCACACAAGGCTGGAAGATACCACAAGGGCCATCCAATCCAACCCCCTGCCATGCAGGATCCCACAATCAAAGCGCTCCCGACAGATGGCCATCCAGCCTCTGCTTAAAGACCTCCAAAGACGGGGATGCCACCCACCTCCCAGGCAGCGCATTCCACCGTCGAACAGCCGTCAGAAAGTTCTTCCTAATGTTTAGGTGGAATCGCTTTTCTCTTAGTTTAAATCCATTACTTTGTGTCCTAGTCTCTGAAGCAAGCTAGTTCTCTCATTAGCATGGCATCCCTTCAAATATTTAAACATGGCTATCATGTCATCCCTTAACCGTCTCTTCTCCAGACTAAACAAACCCAACTCCCTAAGTCTCTCCTCATAGGGCATAGATTCCAGACCTTTGACCATTCTGGTCGCCCTCCTCTGGACACGCTCCAACTTGTCAACATCCTTCTGAAATTGTGGAGCCCAAAACTGGACACAGTATTCCAAGTGAGGTCTGACCCAATGCAGAATACAGTGTCCAGTTTTGGGCCCCACAAAGTGTTTGTCAGACCTCAGAAGCGAAGCAGGGTTGGCCCTGGTTAGTATTTGGATGGGAGACCACCGAGGAAGTCCAGAGTGGCTGCACAGAAGGAAGACAACGGCAAACCACCTCTGTTTGGGTCCTGCCTTGGAAACCCCTTGAGGGGGTCACAGAAAGTCAGCTGCGACCAGACGGCGCTTGACACATGCATGCTGTGCAAAAACAAGGCTTCCTGCCTTCTGTTGGCAGGGTGGGTGGTGGGAGTGAGAAGGGATCCTAGAAAGTCTCTCCTCCTCTCCTGCTCCCTGAAGCTCCCGCTATAAATCACAAGAAGGCAGATTCTTCCTGAAATGCTGGGTCGGTGTCACGGTGCCCTGCACGGAGATTTATGAGCACTGCCATGGCAGCAGCTACGGACAGCCGCAGAAGGAGGCTGACAGCTGAGTGTATCTTAAGACTTCTCAGGAGGGAACAGAAAGATGTATCGCTGTGTTAATATTAGCAAGCCAGCGTGGTGGTGTGAAAAGGGTAAGGATAAACAGAGTACGGTAAGATGGAGCAGCTAGTTGAAGCCGAGAGGTGCGCGTAGATTCCCTTCTAATACTGCATTGTTAGGATCAGGATTGAATTCTGGCATGAGGACTGGATGTCATCTGCATAGGGTTGCCAACCTCCAGGTGGTGGCTGGAGATCTCCTGGGATTACAGCTGATCTCCAGGCAACAGCGATCATTCCACCTGTAGAAAATGGCCGCTTTGAAAGGTGGACTCTATGGCATTAAGCCCCTTTGAAGCCCCTCCTCTCCCCAAACCCAGCCCTCATCAGGCTTCACCCCCACAATTTCCAGGTATTTTCCAACCTGGTGCTGGCAACCCCAGGTCTGTGCCTGGGTCTGTTTTAAGACTCTGACCAGGCAACCCTAAAAAGAGCTACACCCTTTACAGACAGTCGAGGTCAATGGACTTGGAAAGGTATAACACAATTTAGGATTGCACTGTGAGAGACCCAGGGGCTGAATATTCATTTCAGAGCTTCTTTCCCTCAACACCCTGTGTCAATATCATTTTTCCTCATTAAAATGACAGGTATGCATATAATCTTTTTGCAAGCCATCTGTATTTGATGTTGGGATTTAACACATGCAAATATTGTAAATCTTAAAAAAAAAGATTGGAGTCACTTGCAAATGTAGCACTTCTTTCATCTGCTACCTGCAGACTCTTTACAATGAGCAATGAGATTTCCTGGGTGTAAGCTTTCAACAGTCAAAGCTCCCTTGGTCAGATGCACTAGAGGCAGTGCGGTGCAGTGGTGAGAGTGTTGGACTAGGATCTGGGAGGCTGAGGTTTGGGGGGAAAACCGCACTCTTCTATGGAAGCTCACTGGGTGACCTTGGGCCAGTCACACACTCTCAGCCTAACCTACCTGACAGGGTTGTTGTGAGGATAAAATGGAGGAGAGGAGAACGATGTAAGTTGCTCTGGGTGCCCTCTGGGGTGAAAGGCAAGGTAGAAATGAAGTAAGTACTCTGCTCTGGTTTGACCTCACCTAGAGTATTGTGTTCAGTTTTGGGCACCACAATTCAAGAAGGATGTACACAAGCTGGACCATGTCCAGAGGAGGGCAACAAAGATGGTGAGGGGTCTGGGGAGAAAAGGTTGAAGGAGCTGGGTATGTTTAGCTTGGAGAGGAGACGACTGAGAGGTGATATGATAACCATCTTCAAGTGTTTGAAAGGCTGTCATATAGAGGATGGAGCCAAGTTGTTTTCTGTTGCCCCAGAAAGTCGGACCAGAACCTACGGGGTGAGATTAAATCAAAAGAGTTTTCGGCTGAACATCAGGAAGAACTTCCTGACAGAGCGGTTTCTCAATGGAACAGGCTTCCTCGGGAAGTAGTGGGCTCTCCTTCTTTGGAGGTTTTAAATCAGAGGATAGATGGCCATCTGTCAGCAATGCTGATTCTGTGAACTTAGGCAGAACATGAGACGGAGGGCAGGAAGGGTTGCGTCAATATTTGGCTCTCATGGCCCTTTCTTACATGCTCAGGGTAATGCCGATTGCCACTTTGGGGTCAAGAAGCACTTTTCCTCCAGGCCAAATTGGCCAGAGATCCTGGAGGGATTTCCCTCCCATCTTCTGGGCATTGAGTAGGGGTCACTGGGGTTGTGGGGGGGAGGTAATTGTGAATTTCCTGCATTGTGCAGGGGGTTTGACTAGATGACCCTGGTGGTCCCTTCCAACTCTATGATTCTAAGTAAATAAATACACTGACTCTTGAAAGGTTATATGGGAGCTTGGTGAAGGCAAGGCTAGGGGTGGCGATCCACACTCATGGCGCGATGATGTAACTTCCGCGTTTACTCCACAAGTGCTGGCATCACATGGAACTCTCTAGCACTGCCCTCCAAAAAACTCCATGGAAACTATAGAGTTTTGGGGAAGAGAATGCTAGAGCATCCCCATCAAACCCGGAAGTGACATCATCACACCCCACGCGCAGATCGCTTCCCCCCTTCACCTGGCCTGCTTCTGTCCGCTGACCAGTTGAGGGGCAGCAGGCAGCCCGGTTAATTGGCAGGCAATTGGGAGCCAGCGTGGCATAGTGGTTAAGAGCAGTGGTTAGGAGTGGTGGACTCTGATCTGGAGAACCGGGTTTGATTCCCCACTCCTCCACATGAGCGGCGGAGGCTAATCTGGTGAACTAGATTTGATTCCCCACTCCTACACATGAAGCCAGCTGGGTGACCTTGGGCTAGTCACAGCTCTATTAGAGCTCTCTCCACCCCACCTACCTCACGGGGTGTCTGCTTTGGGGATGGGAATGGAAGGTGATTGTAAACCAGTTTGATTCTTCCTTAAGTGGTGGAGAAAGTCAGCATATAAAAACCAACTCTTCTTCTTCTTCCATAACTGGGCAAATGGGAACCCTAATTACCAATACTTTCAACAGTAGCTTAATAGATGGAAATGGGCCGCTGCAGCTTGTCATGCCACAGAGGTAAATAGCACCAGCTGGTTAAACATCACCTGTTAAAGGGGAAGCACATTTTTGCTCCAGGTTGTCAGCAACTCTATTTGAGACACTTAAAAAAAAAAAGTGGAGAAGGCACAGATTGAACCTGCGTCCTTTTGAATGCAAGGCATGTGCTCTGGCTCTGAGCCGCAGTTCTTCACATTCTCTGTGCGATTGCTTGGGTGACAAGCATCTTCCCTTAAGGATTTATGGGCTCCTGTGCCGGTTTCCATCCTCCTGAAAGTCATTCGATCAGGTCCAACTTTCCCTTTCGTATGAAAAAAGCCTGTGTGTTTTCTGCAACCGGATTTTGTAGCCAGCGGATATTGGCAAACCCTCGTCCTTAAACACCCCCCACCATTCATCCCTAGTTGAGAAAAAAAGAAGAAGGAATTCTCACCATCTGTTTCTCTATGCTGAGAGTGCTAGAAAACCACTGCCGCCTGCAGGCCAGAGCTGGCAAATGCATATCAAGAGAGATTAAAAAATAAATAGATGGAAAGCAATTAACGGGATGACAGTGGAATCTGCCTGCCTGCCTCCCCTTTCCGTCTCTAATCCCAGATGCGGCTTCGTTTAAAGAACCTTGCAGGAAACTTTCGGTATTAAAAGCCCCGCATTTCCGTTCACAGTGTCCCCCCCTCCCCTCCCATCAGCGCCAGGCTCGCTAAAAGGCACTCAGCATCATTTTATGGCCAAGGGAAAGGCAGGAGAGCTCAACGCCATGGCCAATCGCTGTCGTCACACAGCTTGATTGCCAGCGAGAGCCCTCTGCGCAGGCAGTCACCGGTGCTTCCACACCGCTGAACGTCATGCTCTCTGGTGCAGCCAGTGACATGGCGGCCGGGGAGCTCCGGCACGCTTCAGGCACAGCAAAGTGGGGGATAAAAAAACCCCCAAAGGTTCCTCTGGCTCGGAAAGGCAAATGCCTGCATAGCTGGCTACCTTTAATAAAGACCCTCTCTGCCTTTGAGAATGTTTAATTCCTCTCTCCCTCCTTATCAGATTCCTTCTCTGAGAGCCGGCGCAGTGGATAAGAGCGATGGAGGCGCACTGGCTTAGAAGGCTTTAAAAGCGGATTAGAGACAAGCGTTCAGGGAGGCCTATCAGCGGCTCTCGGGCCCGATAGCAAAAGAGAACCTCCGGGAGGAGAGACAGCCTGCTGCTGGAAATTCCAGCTGTTTGGGAGGGGGCAACAGCTGGGGAGGGTTGTTGATTTCATGCCCTGCTTGGGGGTTTCCTGGAAGCAACTGATTGGCCACTGCGGGGAAGAGAATGTTAGAGTTTGCGGTTGATCTTAGGGTACGGGGAGAGGCTGTTCTTAGGGTACGGGGAGAGACCTGGGTTGCCATACCGTCTCTTAGATCAGCCTGCCTGACAGGGTTGTCATGAGGACAAAATGGGATCTCCTTCCCCCACATTATGATTCCCAGAGCTTCTTGGCGGTGGGGCTGTGGCTCAGTGGTAGAGCCTCTGCTTGGCATGCAGAAGGTCCCAGGTTCAATCCCCGGCATCTCCAGTGAACGGGACCAGGCAAGTAGGTGATGTGAAAGACCTCTGCCTGAGACCCTGGAGAGCCGCTGCCGGTCTGAGTAGACAATACTGACTTTGATGGACCAAGGGCCTGATTCAGTATAAGGCAGCTTCATGTGTTAATGTGTTCATCTGGATAGGAGGCACATGTGGTAAATGCAATAATAAATCACCTGTTACAATCTTGATTATGCTTGACCTTTGAGAGCCAGGGTGGTCTAGTGGTTAGAGTGTCGGCCTAGGATCTGGGAGATCCAGGTTCCAATCCCCACTCTGGCATGGAAGCTCACACACTTTCAGCCTAACCTACCTCACAGGGTTGTTGTGAGGATAAAATGGAGCAGGGGAGAATGGTGTCGTTGGCCCCGTTAGCTCCTTATTTGGGGAGAAAAGTGGGGTACAATTATTTAAATAAATAAATGTTGTAGTATCACTGCATATCATTTGTTGTTGAATACCTGAGCCAGCAGGGTGTAGTAGTTAAGAACAGCAGGACTCTACTCTGGAGAATGGGGTTTGATTCCCCACTCCTCCACACGAAGCCTGCTGGGTGACCTTGGGCCAGTCACAGTTCTCCCCGAACTCTCTCAGCCCTTGTGGAGGCGTACAATGGAAAACCTCCTCGCAATGTCTCTTGTCTTGAAACTTCTATGGAGTCACCATAAGTCAGCTGTGACTGGACAGCACTTTACACACACACATTACTGAAGACCTTAGGGAGGCCAACTGTGAATGAGAACGAGGGTTGCCGGGTCCCCCTTTGCTGCTGGCGGGAGGTTTTTGGGGCAGAGCCTCAGGAGGGCAGGTTTTGGAGAGGGGAGCGACTTCGATGCCATAGACTAGCTTGTTCTCTGTTGCTCCAGAGACTAGGACACGGAGTAATGGATTTAAACAAAGAGAAAAGCGATTCCGCCTAAACATTAGGAAGAACTTCCTGACGGTGAGGGCTGTTCGATGGTGGAATGCACTGCCTCGGAGGGTGGTGGAGTCCCCGTCTTTGGAGATCTTTAAGCAGAGGCTGGATGGCCATCTGTCGGGAGTGCTTTGATTGTGGGATCCTGCATGGTGGGAAGAGGGTTGGGGTCACTGGGGATGTGGGGGGAGGTAGTTGTTAATTTCCTGCATTGGGCAGGGGGTTGGACTAGATGACCCTGGTGGTCCCTTCCAACTCTATGATTCTATGACTCCAATTGCTAAAGCAACCATTTTCTCCAGGTGAACTGATCTCTATCGGCCAGAGATCAGTTGTAATAGTAGGAGATCTCCAGCTAGTACCTGGAGGTTGGCAACCCTAATGAGAAGAGATGCCTGTAGCCCCCAACACATGCATAGAAGGGGACTGGTGGTCATACACATGCTGGGAAATGGAAGTGCTTTCTTAGGGATATTTTTTAACACATAAAGTGCAGGGTAACAGCATTCTTAACTGCAGGTTAAGGTTTTCAATGCAGCAACAGAGGGATTTTAAATTCTGCACGTGCACCATTTCCATGCAGAACAATTGATGCAAGATGATTGATTCAGGTCATAACAAAGTCCATTCAGCATCAGCGAAAATACCCTGCCACACACACACACACACACACACAGAGAGAGAGAGACAGAGTTTGGTGCACAAGTATAAAAGGACAGAACTACCAGATGCAGGGTAGCATGGAGAGGAGCATAAGCAAAATAAAAACCGTGGAGGTCTCTGCCCTGAGGAAGTTGCAGTGCAAATTTTAAAAGTGGTGGAAATGAGAAAGGCCGTGAGAGGCGAGCCAAGGGATACCCAGGACAACTCCGGGGATTGTAGGCTCCTGCTTATAGGATTTTCCAGGCACAGGGATACTTCAGGGTCGGATCCAGGACAATAATTGTGAGCAAATGCAGCTAGGTTTCCGTTAGCCTGGTTTCAGCTAGGGATGCAGACTAAGGTCAAGGGCTTGGTGGGAAAGGGTGGTTTTCAGAAGAGATTTTAAACAACCCCACCAAGGTGTTCTGTGTGCCAGGATCTTCAGAAGACTGAGAAAAGGTTGGAGCACTGTGGATCAATAAACATGCAGAAGAGGAGGATGAGGCAAAAACAAGTATGTGGGTCTGTGTCTCTGTGTGTGTCTGTGTGTAGGGGCATCACACAGTCTGAAGGACAGGGTCAGGTGAAGGAGTCCAGCACAAAGATCTGGGTAGAGGGCTGTGTTAAGGCTGGAGGAAGGAAAAGTTGCCGCAGTCCTAGTAGAAACTGAGCTAGAGTTTTAGCCAAGGGATTGAGAAGAACAGAAGAGTTGGTTTTTTTCCATGCTGACTTTCTCCACTCTTAAGGGAGAATCAAACTGGCTTACAATCACCTTCCCTTCCCCTCCCCACAACAGACACCCTGTGAGGTCGGTGGGGCTGAGAGAGCTATGAATAACCAAGGTCACCCAACTTGCCTTATGTGTAGGAGTGGGGAATCAAACCTGGTTCTCTAAATTAGAGTCCACCGCTCCAAACCACTGCTCTTAACCACTACACCACACTGGCTCTCAGGAGGGGTAAAGGTAAGCAACATTGCATAGGGTGTCATGGACTTTGTAGGTGATGTGAAAGACCTCCTCCTGAGACTTGGAGAGCTGCTGCCAGTCAGAGTAGACAACACTGACCCTAATGGACCAAGGGTCTGGTTTGGTATAAGGGCAGCTTCATGTGTTAGTTCAGGCACTCTCCAATACTTCCGAATTGATTCTTGCAGGATTCCAGGGTTGAACTGTGGTTGAGAAGCTGTCGCAATCAGGATTTCTCTCTTGATACAGATGTTTGAACCGTGAAGATCAGAAGTAGTGGAACAGCATTCATGACCCGCCTCCACTCCTGTTCAGAGCTGTCCTAGAGCTGAGTTACAGATTCTGAAAAATTATGCTGCATGACTCTCCTTTAGAAATCAGTGGGGTTTTTTTTTTTTTTGGCATTTTAATGCCCCCCCCCTTGAACAATAACATTAGCTTGAAGGAGCATCATGCTGCACAGGCAGAGAAGACCCTGTGCTAGAACCCTTCTTGCTGACCTGCTCACTTTCCATATGCACATTCTTTGGTTTTTATACAGGGGAACGTATTAACATGCAGGGGAGGCAGGAGCACCTTTCCCCACTATGATTCCAGTCTGAATCAGGTCTTGCAGAGCTTTTACAAAGGAGTTGCTTCCAGGGACTGGCATCTGCAATATGGCTGCCCTACCCAGTGGCAACTCATGCAATACGTAACATGTAGTTTGGCCCTCGGTACATCAAATCCCCCACTTTACTTAGACATCTGTACCACAAAATTAACCCTATTTTTTTTAACCAAATGTCTGCTACTATCCTAGTCTTTGTACTATTGTGAATAGGGTTGCCAGCTCATCACTAGGGACCCCAGAGACGTTTCGGGGGCGGAGCCTGGAAAGAGTGAGCACCACGGATGCCATGACATCGCATCCAGGTGAACAACTGGAAGTGATGTGCCAGTGTCCATGGCACTCTAGGAATCTCTCCACTCTCTTTACCATAGAGACTGGGGGAATTCCTAGAGCAGAGGTTCCCAAACTGTGCCCCAAGGAACACTTGGTGCTCTGTGAAGCATCTCCTAGTGCTCCGTGAAGAGATGGGAAAGAAAAATACTACTGTCATTCAGTTTCGTATATAGGTGCTAGGTGAAAATTAGTGCTCCGTGACCACTTTTCAGGAGAGAAGTTTGGGAACCTCTGTCCTAGAGTATCATGGAAGCTGTGATGTCACTTCCGGGTGCTCACCTGGATGTGCGTCACCTGGATGTGACGTCGTGGTGTCCAACCCCATTTTTCCCTCCTGCTGCTCCATTGATCCAGCAAGGGGAATGGAATGCGGAAGCAGGTAAGCTACTGGTAAGTCTAATTCTGGATAGTAATTTTGGATTCATAGATGGATGCTACTGAAGTTCATTGTAGGTGGTAAAATACTAGCCGTGTAGGAATGTTGTTGATGGTGGAATGTCAAGCCTCAAAAGGCCTCCGAACGCTGCTTCCCTTTGTTTTGTTTTACTGCTTAGTACCTTCCACTGAATGGAGAATTCATTATGGCCCCTGGTGCTGGGTTTGCAGCTTTTGACGGTAATTACGAACCAGGATGTGAGACAGGTATTGTGCACAATCTCCTATTCATTAGTCATGCAAATGAAGCTCATTGAGAATAAACCTCCGTTACGCTGTTCGCCTGAGTCATTTGCAAACTCGTAATTAACTTTTCCCTGGAGCCCCTCAAAGTTTTGAAATTATAGCTGGAGCTTTCCTTTAAAAAAAAAAAGGGGGGGTGAGAGTGGGAAGAGGAAGGAGGAAAGGAGATGATAAACATTGGTTCCATACATTCCACCAGGAACATCTCCTTTGGGAACGCCATTAAAATGAATTGTGCTGTGTTCTTGCCAAACATGAATTCATTTCCGGGCGGTTTGCACGGGGGACGTTTCCGGTGGAATAATCCTTATTGTTTGTACTTTTCATTGTTTTGAGGACAAATGTACTGAAATGGAAGTTCACAGGCTCCTAGCTGCAGAGGAGGATAGGAATGTTGTGCCCAGGGCTTAATTTAATTGGAGGCTGAAACTTGGGACCTCTGTGAACAAACGGGTCCTGCAGGTTCTTTTGGGCCCAGATTTGACAGTGTAAGTTAAGTGAACAGGAGGGCTTTTTAAATTTAGTATAACAAAACTACTGCAAATTCCAGTTAAAAAAAATAAGCAGAGTCATGTCAACAGTACAAGGGCTTGCAGATCTTGCATGCAAGGCTCACAAGCATGCTTAAGAATATTGATTTCAGTGGGTTCAGCACAATTTGGATTCAGTGGAAGCCCTGCTGGATCAGACCATCTAGTCCAGCATCTTATCTCACACAGTGGCCAACCAGTTTGTCTGGAGGGCCCGACAACAGCGCATAGAGGCCGAGGTCTTCCCCTGATTTCCTTTATCCCGTAGAAGCTCCTTGATCCATTGATCTTGAGCAGCATAAATCTAATGTTTGAGGGATATAAGGACTGAAATAAATCTTGCCACTGACAATGTAGCCTTGGGATCCCTGTCATTTTTTTTTTTTAAAAAGTGTTATGTCAGACACAGAGGCATTAGATTTATATATTAAAAGGGGAGAGATATAATGTGATCGAAGTTCCTCATAAAAGCGGCATTCCAAGAGGGCAGGAGCTAATGAATCGATAGAGCCAGAAGAGCAAGGACAGTCCTGTCTGGGTATGCTATGTTCAAAATCCTGCCCTGCATAACCATAGAGGGGTTAGCATCCGGTCAAGCTAAACAGAAGGCCTTCCCCTGATTTTGCCTCCTGGCACTGGTATTCAGAGGTTTACTGCCTCTGAACATGGAGGTTCCCTTCAGTCACCGTGGCTAGTAGCCACTGATAGACCCATCCTCCAAGAATCAGTCCAATCCCCTTTTAAAACTATCTATGCCTGTGGCCATCACTACATCCTCTGGCAGCGAATTCTACATTTTAATTAATTGCTGTGTAAAGAAGTGTTTTCTTTTGTCCATGCTCAATCTACTTCCCACCAGCTTCATAGGTTGCCCTTGAGTTTGGAGATGTCACCTTAATGTCTGCAGGGATCACCCATTCAGAAACAGCTGCCTCCAATAGAGGAGGATGCTTCACTTGCAACCTCTTAAAACTTTTGAGGTCAGCTGACCCAGAGCAGCCAATTTTGCAGTGTCACCCGCTCCCCATGCTCAAAGCTGCAAAAGCGAACCACTGGCTCAACAAGATTGGGGGACCCTGCCCTAGATGATAGTGATATGGCTGTTTTATGGGGGGGGGGAATCCCCTGGTCCCATGCAATCTAAGTTCCCCATGAGTTAGACCTAAATTCTGCATTAGAGCTGCCAAGTCCCCACTGTGGGCAGGGGATACCCCCACCTCTGGAGCTCATTCCCCACTGCTGCTCTGTGCAGTGGCGGGAGCGGGGGAAATGTGGGGGTGGAAGACTCTTGGGCCAATGGCATGATGTCACTTCTTCAGAAAACACAGAAGTGATGTCAGTCCTCTCTAGGAATCACAGGTAACTCTATGGTTTTTCCATAGACTTTCTAGCTATTCTTAGAGAGGTGAGATGTCACTTCCAGGTTTTCCATGAAAGGGACATCATGCCCTGGAAGGGACATCATGCCCTGGAAGGGACGTCATTCCCTGGAAGGGACATGGAGCCGCACCTCCATGTCCCTGCTAGGGTTGCCAACCTCCAGATACTAGCTGGAGATCTCCTGCTATTACAACTCATCTCCAGCCCATAGAGATCAGTTCACCTGGAGAAAATGGCCGCTTTGGCAATTAGACTCTATGGCATTGAAGTCCCTCCCCTCTCCAAACCCTGCCCTCCTCAGGCTCTGCCCACAAAGCCTCCCGCCGGTGGCGAAGAGGGACCTGGCAACCCTAGTCCCCGCCTTCCCAGTCTCCTGCTAGTTGCTAAGCCTGGCCTACCTCTCTGCAGGTTCTTAAGGTTCTTGGTTCATACAAACATGCTGGCTTATGTGCAAATCCATGACAGCTTCATTAATATTAAACAGGAAGAAGATTGTTAATGAATTAAATATGAATTTCGGCAATACACTGTGTTCAGCAGCCCCTGTGTATTGTTTATTTCATATTAAATTCCCTAGCTGAGGAATGATGAGAGGCAGTTTCGTGGATGGCATGTTTACAATCGCACTAACAAAGAGCAGTGACTTACACTCACACACGCACACCAATGGCTATTACATTGCTAATAAAGTCGTCACGTTTATTGTCATCCACGGCTTCCCACTTGAGGCCTACCGTATTCGCATGGAATATTTGTGGGAGACTTCTAAAAGTGCAGTGTAGCATTTTCATCATATGTCTAGAGTAGTAAGCCAGGTATTGTGGTAATGTTTGTGCCTCATCACTGTGAGGAGTTTGCTTGCTTTCAAAAATACTGAATTGCTCCAATCTAGTAATCTGTGTCCCTGTGCCCTGACCTGGATGGCCCAGGCTAGCCCAATCTCATCCAATCTCAGAAGCTAAGCAGGGTCGGCCCTGGTTAGTACTTGGATAGGAGACCTCCAAGGAAGTCCAGGGTTGCTATGAAGAAGCAGGCAATGGCAAACCACCTTTGAACATCCTTGTGTTGAAAACCCTATGGGATCGTCATAAGTCAGCTGTGACTTGATGGCACTTGACACACGTACCAAGCTTTAGGAACTGGGGAGAATTCAACCACGTATTCTGTGACTGACGGGACGTTGTGCAGAAAGATCCCTTGACTCCATGCTCTGAATTGCCCTTTATTATGTGCAACAGGAGCACACTTGCTGCCTCTGGCAGTAATCTACAGCACTGTTTGCACGACCCAGCCTGCTACATGGATCGAACACTCTCCCCCAACCCATGGCAGACGCCAAAGGAAATAGTCTCGGCATTAACACCACCCAGAGTTATGAATGAATAAAAAGAAAACATTCACCGAAGCAAGATGGCTTTCATGTACTACTCATTGTTATCTTTCTTTCGTTAGCATCAGAAATCAAATTTGCCAGTTCAGGGAGTTACCAGTGGTATGACCCCACACTGTGGCACGCTGCTGTCTCCTTGGAAGATCTGGAGAGGGGCAAGTATATGTTCTCGGTGGATGAAGAGCACGTCCCGTGCCAATACGACGATGTCCTCTTTCAGCCCGAAACATCCTTCCGGGTGAACATCGAGTCATCCGAGCAAATGATACGTCTCCGGAGCATTTCTCTAATGGGTCAGGTAAAATGGAACACTGGCGAGCTGAAATAGACATGCTGCTTCGCCACCTTCTATTTGGGAGTTTTAAAAGAACAAGAAGCGTGGTGATGTGAATAGAAGCATCTGGGTTAAAGAAAAATGGCTTGCCCGTGCTGCCAGATTTCTCTGGCTGCATAACCACGTCATTGGTTTACAGCAGGGGTCCCCAACCTTTTTCAAAGGGCTGCCAACCTCCAGGTACTAGCTGGAGATCTCCTGCTATTACAACTGATCTCCAGCTGATAGAGATCAGTTCAGCGGAGAAAATGGCCGTTTTGGCCATTGGACTCTACGGCATTGAAGTCCCTCTCCTTCCCAAACCCCGTTCCCAAAACCTCCTGCTTGTAGCAAAGAGGGACATGGCAACCCATATCTCTGAGGCAGCTTCCTCAACGGCATGTGTTTGGTATTCCAGGAAACAGCACCACTGTTAATTAAACCGTTCCGATTGTGATTTGAGGTGTGGGGGGGTGTTGGGAGAAAACTGTCTTACCGCTAGCTACTAATATTGATCTGTGTTTGTTTTCTGAACTGTAAATTAGAAGTTCACCGACGATGACACGCTGGCAGAATATTTGCAGAGCCGTTCCGCCAAGCTGCAGTTCCACGGGCAAGGGGCACTCGGGCTGTCAAACGCCAGATGCCCAGACAAATCTGGCTGTGAATGTGGAAACGCAGCTGTAAGTTTCATCTGATCACATCTTTAAAAACACACGCTTTCTGCCTGTGTCAAATGATGGGTGGGTGACCGCAGAAAGTCAGGTCATCTGTGTAGATCTTTCTCTTCAACGAGTGATCCAACTCCTCTGATTAAAGGACCATCATAGGATCTGCGCTGCCTTGCTGGAGAATTCTGAAGACCAGTGTCCGGTGCCCACATGCAAGAACCCCCTGAAGCCAGTTGGCCACTGCTGTGAAATTTGTGGTACGTGAAGACGGGCTGTTTTATTTGTATAGGAGACATTAATTATAAAAAGCAATAAAGAAATTATATATATAAAAAAGGAGACATTATGAGAGCTGCAAACCCCCAGGTGGGGCCTGTGGAATTTCAGTCCACAGAGATTGATTCCCGTGGAGGAAATGGCAGCTTCAGAGGGCAAACTCTATGGTATACCATAGAATGTAATAAATAAGTGCCATCACGTAGCAGCCAAATTATGGCAACCCCTCATGGGGTGTTCAAAGCAAGAGATGAGCAGAGGTGATTTGCCATTGCCTTCCTGTGCATAGCAACCCTGGTCTTCCTCGGTGGTCTCCTAGCCAAATACTAACCATGGCAGATAGGCCATGGCAACGTCCAGGTGGAAGAAAAAAACAGTGCAGGGTCAATAGTATCAAATAGTATATTCAAGGTATTACAAGCAAGTGCAAAACAGAAACGTTACAAGTGAATACAAACATACATATGTACAACTATATTCAACAGCTGTCACTAATAGGACAAGCGTTGATCACATCAAGCACAATAGTTGTACATATGTATGTTTGTATTCACTTGTAACGTTTCTGTTTTGCACTTGCTTCTAATACCTTGAATATACTATTTGATACTATTGAGCCTGCACTGTTTTTTTCCTACAATTGTTTAATTAACAGTGTGAGTGAGTCTTTGTTGGTTAACGTCCAGGTGGAGGCTGGAGGTCTCCCAGAATTACAACTGATCTCCAGACTACATAAATCACCATTCATTCATTCATTCATTCATTCATTCATTCATTCATTCATTCATTCATTCAACACATTAATCCCACGTCTGAGAAAATGGTTGCTTTGGAAAGTGGACTGCATGGCATTATGTTCTATCAAAGTCCCTCCCCTCCCTACACCCCACTCACCCAGGCTCCACCCTCAAATCTCCAGGTATTTCCGAACCCAGAGCTGGCAACCCTAACACATCTGTGGTCAAGAGTTTTTGGCCATGTCTACCGTAAAGGATGGCGTGAGGGAGCCCCCCATCAGCGTTTACTGAGGAACCAGAAATTTCCAGAGAGAGAGAGGCCAAAAAACTGCCGAGTGTTGGGCAATCAGACTGTTAATCAGGACCTCTTAAGCGATTAATCAAGGTACACTTAGACACGGAGGATCCGGCTGCATTAACAGTCCTGCCAACAAAGACCTATGTTCACATTAGCATTTTCTTCTGAGAGCTTCTTAGTGCAGGCTGATCTAATTTGAGCTGGTTTGACTTTCCTGCAGAAAAGCCAATCAGTGAGATAACTAAGTGCCTCCAAAATGCCTCTTCTTTGTCCAGAATGCACCCCTCTTGGATGCTGGACTCCCTCCTTCTCAACTTACAGCCAATTAGGGAGAGTTTTGCTAGCTCACCTTGTCCCATCCATGGCTAGACAGCTGGCATTTCTGGTCATGGTCACACCAACATTATGGAAGAGTTTGCCCCCCCTCCCACTACTACCTTTGAGAGCCGGCGTGGTGTAGTGGTTATGAGCGGTGGTTTGGAGCGGTGGAGTCTGATCTGGAGGACCTGGTTTGATTCCCCACCTCTCCACATGAGCGGCGTAGGCTAATCTGGTGAACTGGATTTGTTTCCCCCTCCTACACATGAAGCCAGCTGGGTGACTGTGGGCTAGTCACAGCTCTCTCAGCCTCACCTACCTCACAGGGTGTCTGTTGTGGGGGGGGGGAAGGGAAGGTGATTGTAAGCTGGTTTGATTCTTCCTTCAGTGGTGGAGAAAGTCGGCATATAAAAACCTCCTCCTCCTTCTTCTTCTTCCCCCCCCCCCCAAAAGAACATGCCCCTGATGGCTGGTATTGCTGCGGCTGGTACTGAATGTTTATAAAAAGCCTTTTCTGGATTCAAATTGAATATGTATTGGGACTTTTTGCAAGCAATTTTCTTTTTTATTACTATAAAAGCTTTATGATCCAGCATTTATTGGGCATGGGGATTGTTGGTTAATCAAATGTACTGAAATTTACTGCTCTGTCTCACCTAGGCTTGCCAACCCTCCAGGTTGTAATTCCAACCCTCTAGGTGGGCCTGGAGTTCTCTTGGAATTACAGCTGGTCTCCAGATTACAATTCCTCCCCTTCCCAAACCCCGTCCTCCACAGGCTCCACCTAGGGTTGCCAACCTCCAGGTGGTGGCTGGAGATCAGCTATTACAACTGATCTCCAGGCGACAGAGATCAGTTCCCCTAGAGAAAATGGCCTTTTTGGAAGGTGGACTCTATGGCATACCCCAGTGAGGTCCCTCCCCTCACCAAACCCTGCCCTCATCAGACTCCATTCACAAAATTTCCAGGTATTTCCCAACCTGGAGTCATGGAGTCAGCATGGAGAGCCAGCATGGTATAGTGGTTAAGAGCAGTGGACTCTAATATGGTAAACCAGGTTTGTTTCCCCACTCCTTTACATGAAGCCTGTTGGGTGATCTTGGTCTAGTCACAGTTCTCTCTGAACTTTCTCAGCCCCACCTACCTCACAAGGTGTCTTTTGTTGTGAGGGGAAGGGAAGGTGATTGTAAGCCGCTTTGAGACTCCTTAAGGTAGAGAAAAGCAAGGTATAAAAACCAACTCTTCTTCTTCAACCTCCTCCCCAGAGGAATCCACCACCCCAACCCCACCCTGTTCAGAATGCCGCAGCAACAGTCTTCACGCCTGGTGGGATCCTCCCCCTTACATTCCCATGCATAGGGTTGCCAGCTCTGAGATGGAAAATACTTGGAGATTTTGGGAGTGGATCCTGGGGAGTGCAGGGTTTGGGGAGGGAGGGGCCTCAGCAGGGTACAATACCCTAGAGTCCACCCTCCAAAGCAAGCCATTTTCTGCAGGGAAACTGGTCTCTGTTGTCTGGAGATCAGCTGTAATGGTGGGAGATCTCCAGGCCCCACCTGAAGGCTGACAACCCTACCCATACAGCAGTCGGAAAAGAAGGCCAGGGGCTTGGCTTGCTGGAGAGGCCAGAATGGAGCATGGGCCTTTGAAGGCGTGGGGGTAGGGGTTGCCAGGTCCCTCTTCACCACCAGTGGGAGGTTTTGGGGGCAGAGCCTGAGGAGGGCGGGGGTTGAGGAGGGGAGGGACCTCCATGCCATACAGTCCAATTGCCAAAGCAACCATTTTCTCCAGGTGAACTGATCTCTATTGACTGGAGATAGGGCTGCCAGCTCCCTGTTCGCTACTGGTGGGAAGTTTTTGGGGTGGAGCCTGAGGAGGGAGGGGCTTGGGGAGGGGAGGGACTTCAATGCCATGGAGTCTAATTGCCAAAGTGGCCATTTTCTCCAGATGAACTGATCTCTACCTGGAGGTTGGCAACCCTAGCTGGAGATCAGTTGTAATAACAGGAGATCTCCAGCTAGTACCTGGAGGTTGGCAGGGGGATATGGTTGCCAACTATGAATAACTTATACCATTGGAACGGATTATCTTTGAAATATTTAAAAAGAGGACTTTTTTGCCCATAAAATGAATTATTCCATGTATATAATGTATATTGTTTAGTCACAGTTGTTAAGAATATTTGCTTCACACAGCTTGTCTTTTTTGTCTAGCACCTAATAATATTTGTATTTTGCTAACTGGCTCTGAGCATTTGTGTACCATTTACCCGTGCTAATTTCCAAACCACCAAGGTATAGGCACGGAGGTGCTTTTGTTTTGGTTTTGCTAAGTACCTGGAGGTTGGCAGGGGGATATGTTTGCCAACTCTGGGTTGAGAAATTCCTGGCTATTTGGGGAGGGTGGAGCCTAGGGAGGGTGGGGTTTGGGGAGGGAAGACTTCAGTAGGGTATAATGCCATAGAGTCCACCCACCAAAGCTGCCCTTTCGTCCAGGGGAACTGATCACTGTAGTCTAGAGATCAGCGGCAACCCTAGCAGGGGGGAGACCTTTTCCACTGGGAGTTACTGGTTAACTAAATATGCTGGGTAATCAAGAGCCTGATATACCCCTTAAGAGTATTGTGTTTTTAATTGTTACTGTGTTTTTAATGAGAGCCAGCGTGGCATAGTGGTTAAGGTGCTGGACTAAGATCTGGGTAAACCTGGTTCATTTTGGGTACCACAATTTCAGAAAGATGTAGACAAGCTGGAATGGGTCCAGGGGAGGGCAACAAAGATGGTGAGGGGTCTGGAGACCAAGTCCTATGAGGAAAGGTTGAAGGAGCTGGGCATGTTTAGCCTGAAGAGGAGAAGACTGAGAGGGGACGTGATAACCATCTTCAAATACTTGAAGGGCTGTCATATAGAGGAGGGTGCCGAGTTGTTTTCTGTTGCCCCAGAAGGTCGGACCAGAACCAATGGGTTGAAATTAAATCAAAAGAGTTTCCATCTAGACATTAGGAAGAAATTTCTAACAGTTAGAGCGGTTCCTCAGTGGACTAGGCTTCCTCGGGAGGTGATAAGCACTCCTTCCCTGGAGGTTTTTAAGCAGAGGCTGGGAAAAGTTGAGGACAGCAGGAAAAGAGGAAGACCCAACAAGAGATGGATTGACTCAATAAAGGAAGCCACAGCCTTCAATTTGCAAGATCTGAGCAAGGCTGTCAAAGATAGGACATTTTGGAGGACTTTCATTCATAGGGTCGCCATGAGTCGGAAGCGACTTGACGGCACTTAACACACACACACACACACAGATGTCCATCTGTCAGCAATGTGAGTTGATTGATTTTTCCCTGAAGGAAGGAAAACCACCTCACAAGCCTTCTGGAAAACATTATTTTAATTGCTTTCAAAGGCTTCCTCAGCAACATATGTTGACACCCCTATAAAGTGTTTGGTTTTCAGATGGTAATTAAGAATTGGGAACTCAGTCCAGAAAATCTCTTATCTTTGCCTCCCAGGTAAATTAACAGATGAGCAGCCCATATGGAGAGGAAAGAAGTGACACTAGCCCATCGGACACATTTTCATTTTACGTCTCAATTAAATGTAGATTCTGATTGTGACGGTTATAGGGGAAAAAGGAAGGCGTACGTTCTTTGGCTTTATTGCTTTTATTTGTTATTTACGAAAAGGGTTTCTAGCCTACTTTTTCGGACTCCAAATAGTGTGGGTGTAGAAATCTTTAAGAGTTAAATACATAAATTAAATTTAGTCTACCCAAAAGAGTTTGCCGGTCAGGGTTTCTTCACTACTTGCAGATCTCTCCTTCAAGGAACCTGGGGGTAATCTAAGTAGGGTTGCCAACCTCCAGGTACAAGCTGGAGATATCCTGCTATTACAACTGTTCTCCAGCCGATAGAGATCAGTTCACCTGGAGAAAATGGCTGCTTCGGCAATTGGACTCTATGGCATTGAAGTCCCTCCCACCCCCAAAACCTCCTGCTGGTGGCGAAGAGGGACCAGGTGGTGGCTGGAGATCTCTTGGGATTACGGTTGATCTGTAGGCAACAGAGATCAGTCCACCTGGAGAAAATTGCTGCTTTGGAAGGTTGACTCTATGGCATTGTACCCCACTGAAGTCCCTCCCCTCCCCAAACCCCTCCCTCCTCAGGCTCCACCCCCAAAATCTTCAGTTATTTCCCAACCTGGAGCTGGCCACCCCAATTTTCTCTACCTTTAAGGAGACTCAAGCCGGCTAACAATCACCTTCCCTTCCTCTCCCCTCAACAGACACCTTGTGAGGTAGGTGGGGCTGAGAGAGTTCAGAGAGAATTGTGTCTGGCCCAAGGTCACCCAGCAGGCTTCGTGTGGAGGAGTGGGGAAACCAACCTGGTCCAGCAGATTAGAGTCCCCTGCTCATGTGGGAGGAGCGGGGAATCAAACCTGGTTCTCCAGATAAGAGTCCTCCACTGTGAACCACTATGCCACGTTGGCTTGTCTGCAATTGCTAAATAAATTACCCTGGGTATTTATGTATGTATTTATTTACCTCAATTATACCCCACATTTGTCCCCAGTGGGGACCCAAAATGGCTTGCATCGTTCTCTTCTCCTCCATGTTATCTTCCTAACAATCCTGTGAGATAACTTTGGCTAGGAGTATGTGAGTGGCCCTAGGTCACCCCACGAGCTTGCATGGCAGAGAGTGGGGATTCGAACCCATGTCTCTCAGAGTCTAGTCTGGCGTTCTACCCACTACATACCCCAGGCTGTCATATTTCTTCTTGTCTTTCTCTGTTTCAACTGCAGGAGCCATCATTTCCCTGGAATACTCCACTGGTTTTGACATAGAACAGTATCGGAACAGAATACTTCATACTTTTCTGAGTTTGGTATGTTAGACCTATTTCCTATCATTACGCAAGGATGAGCCCCTCAACCAATCGGAAATAATTCCTTTGCGGGACAGAACCAAAATTCAGCGATTGTCATTTGTGCTCAGAACTCACAATGAAATACATGTCAATTTTTTAAACTCAGGAGACAGAAACGTCTCGTTGTGTGATCATGATGGCTGTATGGCAGCCGGCTACCATATCAAAGTTTCCAGAAACTGCTCGTCTTCTTTTAGTAGCATTAAGTTAGGTAACAATCAGTGCCGGATTTACGTATAAGCTAAACAAGCTATAGCTTAGGGCCCCACTCTCTTGGCCCCCCCCCCAAAAAAATTATGAATAAAAAATCATTTTAAGTTAGAGCTTAACCATTATTTCACTATTAATATACTTCTTAATTGTATTTCAGTTCAACAATTACTTTGATAAAATATGTGCAAATGGCTTTAGATACCTATTAGGTCCATAAATTACCATATAGCATATATTCAACACAAAAAAACAGCGACAATTTGTTGTTGACAAGAGGAACCCTGTTGTTGACAAGAGGAACCCTGACCGTGATGTCCCAGGAAAACCTGATCTTGTCGGATCTTGGAAGCTAAGCTGGGTTGGCGCTGGTTAGTACTTGGATGGGAGGCCACCAAGGAAGCCCAGGGTCACTATGCAGAGAAAGGCAGTGGCAAAACCACCTCTGTTCATCTCTTGCCTTGAAAACCCTACCGGGTTGCCATAGGTCGGAAGCGACTTGAAGGCACTTTACACACAACAGTAGTAGAAACTGGTGGGTATGTGGTTTGGCCACTACAAATGTATCCTTTTCTCTCCCACTGAAGAGAGTTTCAGAGGGTAGCCATGTCGGTCTGCAGTAGAATAGCTGGATTCACGTCCAGTAGCACCTTAGAGACCAACGGTATTTTCAGGGTATAAGCTTTCAAGAGTCAAAGTATCTGACAAAGGGATATTTGAATCTTGAAAGCTTATACCCCAAAAATCTTGTTGGTCTCTAAGGTGCTGTGTGTGTGTGTTAAATGCCGTCAAGTTGCTTCCGACTCATAGCAACCCTATGAATGAAAGTCCTCCGAACGTCCTATCTTTGACAGCCTTGCTCAGATCTTGCAAATTGAGGGTTGTGGCTTCCTTTATTGAGTCAATCCGTCTCTTGTTGGGTCTTTCTCTTTTCCTGCTGCCCTCAACGTTTCCCAGCATGACTGTCTTTTCCAGTGACTCTTGTCATCTCATGATGTGACCAAAATACGATAGCCCCAATTTAGTCATTTTAGCTTCTAGGGTCAGTTCAGGCTTGATTTGATCTATAACCCACTGATTTGTTTTTTTTTTTTTTTTTTTTTGGCAGTCCACGGTATCCGTAACACTCTCCTCCAACACTGCATTTCAAAGGAATCTATTTTCTTCCTATCAGCTTTCTTCAATGTCCAGCTTTCACACCCATACATAGTAATAGGGAATGCGATGGCATGAATTAATCTAATCTTGGTGGCCAGTGACACATCTAAGGTGCTAGTCGACTCAAATCTAGCTATCTCTCTACCAGCGTTTTCTGGATTCATGTTTAGCCAGCATCCAGAAAACATGGGGGGAAATCGCAGAAACGCGCAGGGAGAGCGAGACGACCTCTGATGGTCGGAAAGGCACACATACTTAAAGCAAAGCCCTAAAGCAGGGGGGTGACCGCAAGGGGAAAAGCCATGCATAAAAGGCCATTACCACTTTAAAAATTATATTTAGAACTTATTTTGGCAGACATTATTCCTCAGTGTATATAAATGGGAACTGAATATAGCCTAGTGATAAAACATTCTTGCCAAAAGATCCAGGATGAGTTCCTGCCATCTGTAGTTAAATGCTTCTGGGAGCTGGAGAAGGTTTTAGGGTTGCCAACCTCCAGGTAGTGGCTGGAGATCTCCTGCTATTACAACTGATCTCCAGATGATAGAGATCAGTTCACCTGGAGAAAATGGCCGCTTTGGCAATTGGACTCTATGGCATTGAAGTCCCTTCCCTCCCCATACCCTGCCCTCTTCAAGCCCCGCCCCAAAAACCTCCCACCGGTGGCAAAGAGGGACCGGGCAACCCTAGAAGGCTTCCATTTACTGCCTTCGAGACCTGCTCCCAGTCAAAGAAGACAGGTCTAGTCTAATCTCTGCCTTCCCAGAGTGAGTGACATTTATGTTTCCATCTAGACATTAGGAAGAGTTTTCTAACAGTTAGAGGACTTCCTCGGGAGCTATTAAGCTCTCCTTCCATGGAGGTTTTTAAGGGAGGCTAGATGGCCATCTGTCATCAATGCTGATCCTATGACCTTAGGGAGATGATGAGAGGGAGGGCATCTTGGGCATCTTCTGGGCATGGAGTAGGGGTCACTGGTGTGTGTGTGTGGGGGAGGTAGTTGTGAATTGTGCATTATGCAGGGGGTTGGACTAGATGACCCTGGAGGTTCCTTCCAACTCTATGATTCTATGTGTGGTTTGTATGTTTTGAAAGCCCAGGAATGCAGGTGTTCAGATGGCTATATCAAAGGTGCACGGACCTCACACTTTCCTGGGACTCTTAGCACGTAGCTCTGCATCCCTCATCCAGATTGTGCTAATGGATAACAGGACCGGATCCCAGAGTGGCAGTCATGCTGAACAGCTGGCTGAGGGCATCATGAATGATATCGCAAAATACGGTAACTCTTTCTACTCTCCTGCTGTTGCAGATCTTTGTCAGTTCACCAATAGGACTCATGCTAAATCTGTAGAACTATGGGGATGCACTTTTTATTTGCTTTTTTTTTTGCCCTGCCTATTATTTATTAGATTTATAGCCCTTCATCCTTCCTCAAGTTAGTTGAGGTAGTGTTTGCTGGAGTTCTCCCATGCAGGCGGTAACCAGGCCCAGATATGCTTAGGCCTCACCTACTAGATTACCTTGGCTGCAGCATAATGTTGCTTCTGGTAAAAAAAAAAAAAAAATGAAATTGATAGCTCTAGGAATTTCTGGAAACTCTATTATTTTATCATAGAATTTCTGGCGATAGCTAGAGCTACCCTATGTCACTTCTGGTTTTGTATTGTGATGCTACAGCTGGCATTATTTCCCCACACCCTGCTCAAAGTGGTGGTGCACAGCAGGAACTGGGGGTGCGAGGATTGCCTGCCCCAACCAGGGCCTTGGAAGCCTTGGCCTGCCTTGATGAAATGTGCAGGTATTCATTCATCTGACCTTGCACAACTTGGCATGCTTGGAGCATGCATGCCTCTTTCATGATCAGACACAGAGAGAAAGAGATACAGGAAAAACAGCCGTGTGTGTACAGGAGCATTTCCATGTACTTGGTTTGGTGCGCCGCTGCAAATCAGGACGTGCTGGGAGCAGTACAGAAAGCATTTCAGTGTTGTTACAATGTGCCGTTTTGCACGTCGTTCCACTGACGGGTGCGTTAAGCATCACTTTTAAGTTCTGCCCTTCCTGACTTCTCATTTAAGCACGGCTTGGACTAACTTGGCTGCTCTTGTCTCGCTGGGTCAAGCCTCACTGAAAGGCACTCAGAGGATGCTGGAGAAAGCTCCTGGCAATGTGGGTACTGAGAACGAACAGTTAATGATTGCATTTTGAACATGCATTTTTTCTCCATTTGGGGGCCCATGAAATTGCACCCCCTGACCTGACTTTCACCAAACTTGGGGGTTCATGTAAGGAGAGTCACCAGCCATCATGTGGCAAATTTGGTGCTTTTACCCCAAAAAACAACTTGGGGGTTCATGTAAGGAGAGTCACCAGCCATCATGTGGCAAATTTGGTGCTTTTACCCCAAAAAACAGCCCCTGTTGACATAATATCGAGCTATGTCAGAGCTGAGAATCATGGAGAGAAAATTTTCCAAGCATAAGGAAACTATTGGGAAATCTTTGCCGGGCTCTTGGGGTGGGGATGGGTTGTTGAGGTAGAGGCAGCAAATTTGCAGCATAGCTACTGGTGACTCTCCTTACAAGAACTCCCTTTTTATGGAGGCCCATTTTTCTACATTGGAAACAATGGAGAATGGATGGGGCACCCTCTTTGGGGGTGCATAAAATTGGACCCCTTGACCCAAATCTTTACCAAACTTGGCAGTTCTTCTAAGAAGAAGAAGAGTTGGTTTTTATATGCCGACTTTCTCTACCACTTAAGGAAGAATCAAACTGGCTTACAATCACCTTCCCTTCCCCTCCCCACAACGGACACCCTGTGAGGTAGGTGGGGCTGAAAGAGCTCTAAGAGAGCTGTGACTAGCCCAAGGTCACCCAGCTGGCTTCATGTGTAAGGGTGGGGAAACCAACACGGTTTACCAGATTAGCCTCTGCTGCTCATGTGGAGGAGTGTGGAATCAAACCCGGTTCTCCAGATTAGAGTCCACCGCTCCAAACCATCGCTCTTAACCACTTCACCACGCTGGCTCTAAGGAGAGTCACCTGAAGCTGCGTGGTAAATTTGGTGGCTCTACCTTAAAAAAACTGCCCCCAGAGCCCCCCAAAGATTTCCTATAGGGTTTAATAAACCCCCAAAATTTCAGATATTCGAAAAAAGCTGGGGAAAGCCCATATTGGTAGGTGGATTTGGCTTTTTTTTGGATTTTCTGGAAAATTTCAGATGTATTAAACTCGAATCTGAAAAATACCGAAAAAAATGGTGCACACTCGTATTGGCAACCCTAGGTCCAGGGCATCTCAGAGAAAAACTTCCTCCACTATGAAGCTCTGTCAGTCTCAGGCATCTGCCTCTAGTGTCCCTTAAGCAAACTCATCCAGACAGGTAGATCTGAAGCAATAATACTCCATTAGGAACTAAAAGGCAAATAAAAGAACTGACTGCACACAGGCAGGCAAGGTTAGCAATAGAGACCCCTAAGAGGTTATTTGCTTAAAAACACTAGTACAGGAGAATAAGATAAACATTGCTAGGCAACAGCGAGATAAGTGGTTCTCATGAGTGGGGCTGTGAGAATCGGCACAAACGAAAGTATACACAGGAGCTTCCAAACCCTGGGAACCAAAGACTTGACTTGTGGCCAGAACTTGGCCTGAACTCATGTCAAGAGGCTGACTGGATCTTGCGTTCAGCTGAGAACCTGACAAGCTCCTTGGAGGCGTAAGTCAAAAGCTGGGCCCCTCTTCCAAAGGTGAGCAATGTCTGAGGTTGGTAGGGAGGCACAAGACCAGCTCGAGGGTGTTGCCCTTGATATGAATTTACTCACTGCTGCTTCCGCAAGGGGCTGTGTGGCTTTTCCAAGGGGTGGTGGTGGATTTTCCAGCCCTCTCACAGCGCTAGAGAGGTTCGGCAGATCTCCTCAGTCAAGAGTATTTTTCCGATGAGCGTTCAGTGGAAGGCAAATGTTATTCCAGGCCTGAGAATTCATTTGAACTTGCTGCTATTATGGATTTGTAAGTGTTGTTATTGTATCGATTGGTTTTTGTGGGTTGTTTTTTAAGAAAATGCCGTTAGCTGCCTTGATACTTTTTTTTTTTTTAAAGCACAGGGCAAGACAGAAAGGGGACAAATGAATGAGCACATAAATATAGGGCAGTCCCATCCGTGTTCTTTCTCATTCATCGAAAGAGTGTTGAAGTGGCAGCGATGAATGGGGAGCGGGGCTGGGGAAGGTCAGCGGCTGCTCTTTCCCTCGGGGATAATTGCCACTCTCTAGCAATAGCAATTACCCTGGGGAAGAGCAAAGCAGTAGGAGAGAAGAGGAGTGACAGAGAGCCCTGTGCTATCGAAGGTTTATTTACTCCCGGCAAACAAACGGAGTAGCTGATGGGAGCGGTGATGTTTCGACCACTTTGCAGGAGAGTCCTTCGGCATCCTGAGAAGCTCCTTGCAAACCGCCACGGGCAATAACTGGAGCGCTCAAGGAGTGGAACGCCATATTGGTGCTTCTACGGCTGGCATGGTCATCGGCTTGTTCCTTATCCTCCTGCTGTCAGGAACTGTCCTGCTCCTCTACAGGAAAGGGATATTAAGGTAAGAGAGAATACCTGTGGTCAAAACCCATAGGGTTTTCAAGGCAAGAGATTGAGCAGAGGTGGTTTGCCATAGCCTGCCTCTGCGTGGCAACCCTGGACTTCATTGGTGTTCTCCCATCAAAATACTAACCATGGTTGGCCCTGGTTAGATTCTCAGATATGACGAGATTGGGCTATCCAAGTCAGGGCAAGACGATCTATAAATTAAGGGAAGTCATGCAGTACTGCCAGCATGGTGTAGCAGTTAAGAGCAGTGGTTTGGAGTGGTAGACTGTGATCTGGAGAACTAGGTTTGATTCCCCAATCTTCCACATGAGCGGCGAACACAAATCTGGTGAACTGGATTTTTGTTTCCCCACTCCTACACATGAAGCCAGCTGGGTGACCTTGGGCTAGTCACACTCTCTCAGCCCCACTTACCTCCCAGGGTGTCTGTTGTGGGGAGGGGAAGGTGATTGTAAGCTGGCTTGATTCTTCCTTAAGTGGTAGAGAAAGTCGGCATATAAAAACCAACTCCTCCTCCTCCTTCCTCCTCCTCCTCCTCGACCTCGTCCTTCTCCTACCATTTCTGACTGCACATGGGAAAACCACGTCAGGACACCCTCCATGTCAAAAATACTCCCTGCCCATAAAAAAAAACCTAGCACACCAGGTGAAAGCAGACTAATTTTCCATGGGTTCTTCACACAAAGCAGCCTAACAGCCCAGCCTAGCCAGATCTCATCAGAGCTTGGAAGCTAACCAGGCAACAGTTAGAACTTGGATGGGGGGCCACCAAGGAAGTCCGGGGTTGCTATTCTGAGGCAGGCAACGGCAAACCACTTCTGCTCATCTCTTGCCTTGAAAACCCCATGGTCCTGCGCTCTCGGTGAGTCGGTTATGACAGCGCAAATTATTATTTATTCTTCACACACCCCGAGCAACGCTGAGTGTTGTCTGGCACTCACTGAACCTGTGATTCTCCTCTTTGGGTTCAGTATATCTACAGTAAGTACTTCTTATGAGGTTGGAGAAAAACTGCCTAAATGGTAGTCCACATTTTTGTAAACGTTGATGTAGCAAAACGCCTCCAAGGCTGTACTAGAGCTCATCTTGAGATTCAGAAGGGCTAAAACCACAATTCCCCTCACCCTGACTTTTTCTGCTAAAACTGGATTCCTTAATAGTCACTCAGTCAATAGTCAGCCATGAAGGAGCTAGAAAAGATTCTTCAGTGTAAGGATGTGTCACTGGCAACCAAGATCATGTTAATTCAAAACGCAGTGTTCCCCATTACTATGTATTGGTGTGAAAGTTGGACAATGAAGAAAGCTGACAGGAAGAAGGTTGATTCCTTTGAAATGTGGTGTTGGAGGAGAGTTTTACAGATATCATGGACTGCCAAAAAGACAAATCAGTGAGTTCTAGATCAAATCAAGCCTGAACGCTCCCTAGAAGCTAAAATGATTATTGTACTTTGGTCACATTATGAGAAAGACCAGAGTCACTGGAAAAGACAATAATGCTAAGAAACGTTTAAAGCATCAGGGAAAGAGGAAGACTCGACATGAGATGGATAGACTCCATCAAGGAAGCCTCGGCAATCAGTTTGCAAGACCTGAACAAGGCTGTTAATGGTAGGATGTCTTGGGGGGGGGGGCTGTTAATTTATTGTGTCATCATAAGTTGGAAGCAAGTCAACGGCACTTAACACGCACACACTCAGGACTGCCGTCCAGTTCGGACACACAGCACTGACTTTGTTCTGTAATGATGGATGGCAACCATTGGCTGGTGACAGTGGCGGATCTACTATGAAACTAATGAAGCTTAAGTTTCAGGTCCCCTAATCCTGGAGGGGCCCTGAAGCAACTTTTTTTTTAATGAGTGGATTTTTCAACAAAATCGATGGCGTTTTTAAAGTGTTTTTTATTAAAATAAGGCTATTTTAGTGATAGAATCATAAGCCAATGGGTTGAAGTACTTAATATTGACCTTAGAATATGCTCGAATACCCATTTCATATGGCTTGCAGCGCTTGAACCCCCAGCTGTATGGGTTTGCTGAGCTCTCCAGAATCTATTCATAGCCTTCATTTTGGCAGCTGGATCCTCGAATCCTTCGTTGGCGCATGGCTTAATAGTTCTGTAGCTCAGCCCTTAGGCTAGAGCCAATTGGAACCATAACAAGACATATGAATTCTCAATTCAGGCTGCACTCATCTTGCTTGTGTGTTTTAACATCAAAAATCAGATTTTCACCTCTCTATCCTAACGAGCACCTCTGATGACCTTCTTCCTCTCTATTAGAGAATGAACCAATACATCTGCCATACAACAGCCCCACTGAAAAAGATAACAGTGGTTATCTAGACCTCGTTGCTGGTGGGAAGGGGCTCACTGTATGGCCCATTTTCCGGGCTCCACCCCACCACCCTGTTCTCCGCCATTTGGTTCTTGAGGTCCTTGCAAGGGCAGCAAGGTCCTTTAGACCGTGTTGGATGTTGCCCTATTGTTGCTGGTTGCGAAGGGGGCCCCTTAACAGCCCAAGCTCAAGGTTTCCAAAAATGTATGTCCGCCACTGGCTAGTGGACCAAATCACAGAGATCCACCAGTTGGTTCACTATGTCCATACATCCACAGAAGCCTTTTAGGCAGGGTGCTGTTTGATTTCAAGCCTAGGCCCAGATTTCAGCATCCTGGGAATCCGCACCTACATTGTCCAAAGAAGCAAGTTACTACTCTTGAAGACTTGGAGCATCAGCTTTATAATATATGGATAATGGGATGCTTCCTGAAAACTAGATTGCAAGGAGTACGCATGAACACACATGGAGCTGCCTTATACTGAATCAGACCCTTGGTCCATCAGTCAGTATTGTATACTCAGACTGGCAGCAGCTCTCCAAGGTCTCAGGTAGAGGTCTTTCACATCACCTACTTGCCTAGTCCGTTGAAGTGGAGATGCCGGGGCTTGAACCTGGGACCTTCTGCATGCAAAGCAGATGCTCTAGCATAGTGTTAAGACACGATAGTGCTATTCCTACTACTGATATTTTTGGAAAAGGTAAAAAGCCTGGAAGAAAGAAGAGGGGAATAAAACCCAACCTAAAAACAGAAGCTGGGTACCTAAGGTTGGGTGGAAAGGAAATATATATATGTGTGTGTGTGTGTGTGTGTGTGTGTATAAATATTGAAATTATAATTTATTATATTAATTTATACACTGCTTTACTAGCTTGATACCTGCACACATAGTATATGAGAGACATATACTAACCAGTATTACAACTAGAACCTATCTGACCAGATGTTTGAGTAATTGGGAATAGATTTTACAAACTATGCACGTACCTGGTTGGGTTTGAACTGTTTGTATATGTATTTATTAATTTATTTCTGTAAATGTGTGCAGTCTTAACAAGGGCTTTAATTAACCACTGATGAAGGCCCTATAGGCTGAAACGCGTTTGGTATGTGGTTACAGTTATCAACTTCAGGAAATGCCATTGTGCTATTTTAATGCTTTTAAATAATTTTAACCTTTAGCCCTTCTAATAAATTATATTTTCAGTATTTATACACAGAAAGGTAAAAAGCCTGCCAGAGGCAAGGGGAGAGGGAAGTATTTGGCGCAAGGGGAAAGCACGCAGAGAATTTGTGCGGACGTTCTGTTGCCTCCATGAATGCCTTTCCATTTGCAGCAGTGAGGAGAGCAAAATGGGGGATTGCCTTGGTGTGGAAAGCAAGCGCTCCCTCGCATCTTTCAGCACCTCTCTGTGACAGTGGGAGGGGTGAGGGGGCGAGATGGTGGGAGCTTGCTGAATCAGCCCCATACTGACCTGTCGCTGGTCCCTGATCTGCAGTCTCGGAGGACCACATCAACACATGCTGCAGATCTTGCGTAGGCGTAATCCTGTTTGTGGCTATGCGTGCCTCTGGCGAGCTTCCAGGCGCAGCCCCCGACACTCCTCCTGCGCGCTCCCCAGGGTAATCTACGCTCTCTCGGTGTGTTCCACCAGCTGGCGAGCCGACGCTCCGTGCTCCCTGTGCTCGGGCTGTTCCCGTTCATTAAGCGCTAGTCTTTTTCCACCAGGCAGCAAAACTCTTGGGCTTGGCTTGTATTCCTTGCCGGTGTCGGGATGACTAGCGTTTCCTAGCAATAAAAGAGTAGCATTGTTTAATTTCTAAATAAAACGACAAAAATCCATTGGCCGATAATACAGTGTTCTTCCTCAGCGGGGATGGGTGGCTTTGCAAACTGGCCATGCCTTTGAGACAAAGGATGTGGTGATGGCTGCCAAATTGGAAGGCTTTATTAGGGGAGCGGACATGTTCCTGGAGGAGAGTGGTATTCATGGCTACTAGTAAAAATGGATGGGGCCCTGACCTGGATGGCCCAGGCTAGCCTAATCTTGTCAGATCTCAGAAGCTAAGCAGGGTGAGCCCTGGTTAGTATTTGGATGGGAGACCACCAAGGCATACCAGGGTTGCTGTGCAGAGGAAGGCACTGGCAAACCATCTCTGTTAGTCTCTTGCCATGAAAACCCCAAAAGGGGTCGCCATAAGTCGGCTGCGACTTGACGGCACTTTATACACACACACACACAGTAAAAATGGATACTAGTTATGATGCATACCTGTTGTCTCCAGTATCAGAGGAGCATGCCCATTACAGGCAGGACAATGATGCTGTAGTCGTCTTGTTTGTGGGCTCCCGAGAGGCACCTGGTTGGCCGCTGTGGGAACAGACTGCTGGACTTGATGGGCTTGGGTCTGATCCAGCATGGCCTTTCTTATGTTCTTATGAAAGCAGATTACAGAGAGATCACCAAAACTCAGAACCAAACCTGGTACCTGGGGCAGGGTTACCTGATCAGCCATCCTGGGGTGGTGATCACTGAACTCAGCTTACTTCATCGATTTGTTTACTGGCTAAGTGGTGGCAGAGAGAGTGAGAAAGCAGCCAGCAAGCCCTCTAGCAAGATTTCAGGCTTCATCCATTGCTCTTCCCATGGTAACTGATCATGGCTGAGGCATAATCTGTGGGTTTCAAGATTCCTTGGGCAAACACAGGGTATACTGTCCATTAAAAACAACAAGCTCCTTTGGGGACTGTAGTTCTGCGATAGGGATTCTCAGTGGTGTTACCAAACTACACTTCCCAAGATTCTTTGGGGGAAGCCATAGTGGCTAAAGCTAATGCTGACTTAAAATGGGGGTGGGGAAAACATGGGGCATATATTTCCATCATCCCACCACTACTTTCTGGCCATTTTTTTGTGTTGCACATGTTGCAGAAAAGCTTGCAAGGGAAAGAGGTTGTGGCTCAGTGACAGGGCATCCGCTTTGCATGCAGTAAGTCCCCAGTTCAGTCCCCGGCTTCTCCTGCTCAAAGGATCAGGGAGCAGGTGATTTACCTCCCTGAAAAGCTGCTGCCAGTCAGAGTAGACAAGTCCAATGGTCAATGGTCTGTCCCATTGGTCTTACTCAACAGAAGGCAGCTTCATGGAGCGGGGAAGATGGGTGCATCAGACTAGTTTCCAAACCAACCAAACCATAATTTGGGTAATCCAAGCAAATGCATGTCCCTTTGACAGTATTGCAGTGCAGAAGATCTGCATTCAGATGTACTCAGATTCATTCAGATCTGCATTTCCTAGGTTGTGTGCATACACACCATCTTCCCACCTGCATCTTTCTCCATGTGGAGAGAGGCTCTTAGTCCCAGTACATTATGTTAGCCACACCCTTTTACAGACCTTTCGATTAGGGATGCCAGCCACCAGGTGGGACCTGGGGATCCCCTGGAATTACAGCTCATCTCCAGACTACAGAGACCAGTTCCCCTGGAGAAAATGGATGCTTTGGAGGGCAGACTCTGTGGCATTGTACCCCACTGAGGTGCCTGTCCTCCCCAGGCTCCATCCCCAGATCTCATGAACACATGAAGCTGCCTTATACTGAATCAGACCCTTGGTCCATTGAAGTCAGTATGGTCTACTCAGACCAGCGGTCTCAGGTAGAGGTCTTTCACATCACCTGCTTGCCTAGTCCCTTGAACTGGAGAAGCCGGGGATTGAACCTTCTGCATGCAAAGCAGATGCTCTACCACTGAGCCACGGCCCCTCCAAGCGTTTCCCAACCTGGATCTGGCAAGCCTATTTTTTAATTCAAGACCCACTGGGGGAATGAATGAACCCGCTTGCAGGAACAGCATTGCAAGCGCTCTTGCACATTTCCTATCACTAGGCTAATTTAATGGGTCTCTTCTCTTAGATCTTTCCCCTGTGTGCATTTGCTGTCCCGGTGGAAACGGATGAATGACCTGGATTCGTTGGGAGAAGCCATGGACAAAGGCTTTGATAATCCCATGTTCGACACGCCATCTAGCCTTGCGGTAAATGCTTTGTTTTCTGTATCTTTTTTCATCCGGACTCAACAGTGGCTTGCTTCCACATAGTGTGTTTTCTCTCAGAGAGAGGGAGAGAGAGAGAGAAAGAGCACTGCCATATAAACCAGCTGAGAGCTAAACCTTGGCCGCCAATGCCATTTTAGAAGCCCATCCCCTTTGAGCTCCATCCTTCCCAATCATCCCCACCCAATCTCCAGGAATTTCCCAAGCTGGAGTTGGCAAGGCAACCCTACATTCAAATTAACATGATGAATACATATTTCCCGTTCTTACATCACATGGTCCTGGCTCAGCTAGAGAATTCTAAACTCACACACACACACACACACACACACACAGTTTTGGAGAAAAACTAAAATTGGACAACAGTTAATGGAGCATTAGTTAATTTGCATGCATATCATGGATATGCAAAATACATTTAGAGTACAGATTTCAGGTTTCCTTAATGAAAAAATGGGATATCACTGTTTTGGTGTAGTGGTTAACAGCAGTAGTTTGGAGCGGTGCAGTCTGATCTGGAGAACCAGGTTTGATTCCCCACTCCTCCACAAGAGCTGCAGACGCTAATCTTGTGAACTGGGTTTGTTTCCCCACATGAAGCCAGCTCGGTGACCTTGGACTAGTCACACTCTCTCAACCTCACCTACCTCACAGGGTGTCTGTTGTGGGGAGGGGGAGGGAAGGTGATTGTAAGCCGGTTTGAGTCTCCCTTAAGTGGTAGAGAAAGTCGGCGTATAAAAAACCAACACTTCTTCTTCTTCTTCTTCTTCTTCTTCTTCTTCTTCTTCTTCTTCTTCTTCTTCACTTTGTATGAGCAGCTTGGAGAACAGGTTTATGGAATGTGACATACATACTGTGCATCAACAGCATGGAATCATCTGAGCCTGTTAAGATCAGTTGTATCTTCAAACATTTAAGGCCTCTCTCCTTGCATTAAACTCTTTGGTCTCTCTCTTCTAGGCTTTGGATAGTGCGTGTTCCAGGGAGGAGACGCTGAAGGAGATGGGGAGCAAAAACACCCAGGTTTATTACATCAATCCTTTATATGATGAAACGGAACTTAGAGCTTAAAAGCAAAGCCGTCCAATGAAGACAAACCAGCAAATTGCTCCTCTGCCTCTCCTCACTTGCAATTTTATCTCAATAGGGAGGTCCCATCCACCAGGAAGACTGTAAGAATATCCCATTCATTTAAGTGGCCTTGAGCAGAAGAACTCCCTAATGGATTGTGCTTGATATCAGTTTGCCATTTGCCTTTCTCAAAATATTTGGTAATCTTATTAAGGGAAGACTAAAATCAGTTCTCGTGCAGCGCTCAGGAATGAAACAGGTTGCAAGTCCCTTTGTTATCATTTCTGGAATTCACCCCAATCCAGCAGGAATTCTTGTCACAATAAAAGATTTGTTTTGCATCACAGGTGCACAGCTGTTTGTTCCCAATACTCTCGACCCTCAAAAGATAAGAGTGGGCACTGTTTTAATGTTTTAAATATTTTGATGCCTTGATTTTGTCACCTTGGGGACCCTATTTGGGTGGAAAGGTAGCATATAAATGTTTTAAATTTTTTTAAAAAGGTCTTTATGATCCAAGATCTTTTAATCCCTTTTATTTCAATGGGGAGCTTATATTTTAGTAGTTGAAATTTTAAGATGCGCTTACGTTCAGTGGAATAGAGGCCCAAAACATTTCCTCCGTTTTTGCTTTGATTTGTTTCTATTTTCCATTGGTTTTAAGGAGAAACCCATGTCTGGCTGTAACTTGTCGTCCATCCAGTTTGGATGAAATTTCCTGGGACCATGCTCTTCGCCCAATTGCTCAATAGCAGGCAAATTTCAGATAAGGACAATTAAAATTCTCATTGCAGTGTGAACAGAAGCAGACATTTGGCACCCTGACTATGGGCAAAGGAGGCATTTGGCATCCTAAGAAATGCTGACAGTGTTACAAGGGGTAGGGGAGAGACATAGGGAGGCATTTGGCACTTTTAGAAAGGCAGAGTTACAGAGTTACACATGGCTTCATGTGGAGGAGTGGGGAATCAAACCCAGTTCTCCAGATCAGAGTCCACCGCTCCAAACCACCGCTCTTAACCACTACACCACACAAGAGAAGGAGGAGGCACAGATGATGTTGCGCCAATGGCGTAACATCACTTCCGGAAAATACCCAGAAGCAACATCACTATGCTGAACATGATGCTCTAGGATTCACTTGGATCCACATGGAGGGAAGGATTTCAGTCCATGGAGATAAATTTTCTTCTTCCATCTACTGGCCAAAACGCCTCCAAAATGCTGTTTCTGGGAGTCATGTAGAGAGACCAGTTCTCTCACTTTTCTGCCAACTCCACTTGGCTGGCAGGTGGGGGGAAAACACCTGAAAATTCAGTATTACTCCAACGGCATGATGTCACTTACAAAGAATACCCGAAAGTGACATCACTGCACCAAATGTAAAGGTAAAGGTCCCGTGTGCAAGCACCAGGTCATTCCTGATCCATTGGGTGATGTCACATCCCGACGTTTACTAGGCAGACTTTGTTTACGGGGTGGTTTGCCATTGCCTTCCCCAGTCATCTTCCCTTTACTCCCAGCAAGCTGGGTACTCATTTCACTGACCTCGGAAGGATGGAAGGCTGAGTCAACCTTGAGCCGGCTACCTGAAACCAACTTCCGTTGGGATCGATCTCAGGTCATGAGCAGAGCTTGGACTGCTGTATTGCAGCTTACCACTCTGCGCCACAGGGCTCCAAATGTGCCATGCTATAATTCACCAGAAATTCTATGGGTTTTGGTCCTGGTACACTTGATTTAATTGATCCAAGCTATAACCTTATTTTCCATATACCAGTGTGGCGTAGTGAATAAGAGCAGTGGCTTGGATTAGCCTCCGCCGTTCATGTGGAGGAGTGGGTTTGATTCCCCCCTCCTCCACATGAACGGCAGAGGCTAATCTGGTGAACTGGATTTGTTTCCCCACTCCTACACATGAAGCCAGCTGGGTAACCTTGGGCTAGTCACACTCTCTCGGCCCCACCAACCTCACAGGGTGTCTGCTGTGGGGAAGGGAAGGTAATTATAAGCTGGTTTGATTCTTCCAACTTCCAAAACCAACTCCTCCTCCTCCTTCATATCTGGCCACTTGGAATTCATATGGAATCTGATAGCATGTTCCAGCAAAGCGGCTGGTAGCCACATCAAAATTCTTGGGGAATTGCCCAGTAAGTGGTCCCTTGCCATCAAAATACACTCCTACATCAAGGCACCCCGAAAGATCCAGTCCACAAAGCTGCAGGTGCCCTTTTCTCCCCGAAAGCTTTGAAAAACTCACTTTCCCCCCCTTGTTATGCTTGGCTCAGGAGCCGAGGGCTGTATACGAAGACAGGCAGTGATTTGTGTGCCTTGAGAAATAGCCCTTGCACATCCGCAGATACATTTCAAAGTCATTTGCTGTTCCGCCGGCTCCTCTTATAGAGATTATCTGGATTCTCCAGGCAGACTTCTCAGTGACTGTTCCTCTCCCTCAATCTTTTACTTAAAGTGGCTGGAACTCTCCGATTTCTCATTTCATATTACTGGAGTCTGACATTTGCTTTTGTAGCTTTCTTTTGGGATTGATTCCCCAAGTGGTTTCCTGATGCCAGCAAATAAACGTGTTAGTACTGTGCAAAAAAAAAAAAAAAAAAACAAGCAACAAGAAGAGGGAAAGGTAACAAGAGCATGGCTCATATGTTACAACAAACCGTCGTTTGTCTGGGGAAGGAGCTTGGTGGATCGCTGGGCTCAAGTGCCACAGACACACGGACACCTCTCTATCTTGACGAGCAATTTTCACTCTTGCAGCTGTGGTTAAGAGTATACAAAAGGAATATCCCATTAATAAAGCATTAATGTTTGGAGCAGAGGCCATTCGACTGGGAAGTCTGGGAAGAACCAGAAGTAGGTATTGTTGTAGGGCCGCCAACTAGGGTTGCCCACCTCCAGGTACTACCTGGAGATCTCCTGCTATTACAACTGATCGTCCGCTGACAGAGATCAGTTCACCTGGAGAAAATGGCTGCTTTGGCAATTGGACTCTATGGAATTGAAGTCCCTCCCCTCCCCAAACTCCACCCTCCTCAGGCTCCACCCCAAAAACCTCCTGCCAGTGGCAAAGAGGGACCTGGCAACCCTACTGACAACTTTGGATTGGGACATTCCTGGAGAATTAGGGGTGGAGCCTTGGGGAGGGCGGGGTTTGGGGAGAGAAGGGACCTTAGTGGTAGAATGCCATAGAGTGCCAAACCCCAAAGTTTGGTGAAGATTGGGTCAGGGGGTCTAATTTTATGGGGTCCCAAAGGGGTCGCCCCAACTTCTCCATAGAGAAGCATTGTAAAGGAGGTTGTGACTGGAGGGTGGCAACCCTAGTGACTAGCCCAAGGTCACCTACCAAGCTTCCATGGCAGAGTGGAGATTCGGACCTGGGTCTCCTAGATCAGAGGATGGTACTCTAAACACTAGGCATGCTGGTGTACAACCATGTCAGTCAGCACTAAATGGGCAGGTAGGAAGAGATGTTCCAAAGAGAAGCCTGTTTGAAACAATAGCCAATCAAAGGGAACTCAATCCATACGGAATGGAATGAGGACTACTCTGAAGTGTAGAAGACATCCAAAGTAGGAGACAAGTAGCATCTAATCTAAGAATGTGCAATGTGAACGGTGATAAGCAGAACTCATTAACATCCGTAATGGGCAGGGTCATGCTGAACTACAGTGGTACACTCCAGTGCATTTGATGAGGGGAGCTCTGACTCACGAAAGCTGATGCTAGGACGAAGTTTGTTAGGCCGTTGGTAATTAGCAGCTCGTTCCAGGCTGAAGCGCCCTGCATATTTTTTTGACTTCTTCAACTGCCAGGGCATACCTGCTTCGCACTGCTTAAGAGCCCCTTTAACATGACCTTTTGTATTTGCTCCACCCCGGCATTGAAGCATTCACTGAAGGAAGCATGCAGAATCACAGCTGCGGCTTAGCTATGCAAAGGACTATTGCTAATGACTATGCAAACGAAGGAACAAAGGAGCAGGCGAATGGGGAGGGAGTGGAATTTGTTTGACTTTCTCATCTTGCATCGGACCATGAATAGTCATTTTAAAGGTCGGATTTTAAAAATCAGCACTGAGCGAGGAGCAGAATCAACCCTGCATAAATGGCCTTAATGTTTAAGATGCCACTGGAGTTCTTTTTTTATAAAGGCAGCAACAGGAAAGGGAAACAAAAAGAGCATACTGATTGTCAGCAGGATTTGGGTTGATAACAGCATCTTGTCTCTCCCAAAAACACGAATAGCTCTTTTCTCTCACTGGGTCTTTCAGCAGAAGGCGAATGTATAAAAGGCCAGCCACTGAATTCTCTCTGTATGCAACTGATGTGTACACCTTAGTGCTGGGCACATTGGTTTGTGTTTGTGATAGCAGCTAGAAGCCCTCTTCATTTTCCCATGACTTTGGAACTCATTTTGACATATATCATGAGCTCTGCCAAAGTGTGACAGCTACTCTACAGCATTTAAAAGCATTACACACCTGTCTCTGGGATAATGGCTCACTGGAGATGTTCAGGCAAAAATTGAATTTGTCTTCCAATGTGTTTCCTGCCTCAATCAGATGTACCTCCCTCCCCCATGAGTTTCTGCACAGGCTGATTTATTGGCATAAATGCAAGTTGGGAAAAACAACAAAGATCATCTTGGCAGTGTCCTCCGTCTGAGGGCCTAGAACTCGAGAGCAGCTGAGCAGTTAGGGTTGCCAGTCTCCAGGTGGTGAGGAAAGAAAACTGATGTCTATCTTCAATGCCATAGAATCCAATTGCCAAAGCGGCCATTTTCTCCAGGTGAACTGATCTCTATCGGCTGGAGATCAGTTGTAATAGCAGGAGATCTCCAGCTAGTATCTGGAGGTTGGCAACCCTATAGGTACAAGATGGGCAAAAGGTATGTCCTTTTGTGGACCTTCACTGTTAGTGGAGGTAGCGATGGTCACAAGCATAGATAGCTACAAAAGGGGATTGGACAGATTCATGGAGGAGAGGTCCATGAAAGTCTACTAGTCATGGTGATTAATGGGAACCTCCCCTTTTAGAAGCTGCAAACCTCTGAATACCAGTGCCAAGTTATGAGAAGACAAGAGTCACTGGAAAATAAGGCTAGGAAAAGTTGAAGGCAGCAGAAAAAGAGGAAGACCCAACATGAGATGGATTGACTCAATGAAGGAAGCCACGGCCCTCAATTTGCAAGATCTGAGCAAGGCTGTTAAGGATAGGACATTTTGTAGGACATTGATTCATAGGGTCGACATGAGTCGGAAGTGACTTGACAGCATATAACACACAAACACACAAGCACCCATACCAAGAGGCAACATCAGGGAAGGCCTTGAACTCTAATTAGGGTTGCCAGCTCCTGGTTGGGAAATACATGGAAATTTTGGGGGTGGAGCCTGAGGAGGGCAGGGATTGGGGAGGGGAGGGACTTCAGTGGAGTATAATGCCATAGACTCCACCTTCCAAAGTGGCCATTTTCTCCAGGTGAATTGATCCCTGTCACCTGGAGATCAGATGTAATTGCAGGAGATCTCCAGCCACAACCTGGAGGTTGGCAACCCTATGCCTTGCTTGTTGGTCCCTTCAGTGCAACTGGTTGGCCTATGTGTGAATCTCCCAGAATTTCCTAACCCACAGCTGGCAACCCCACCCATCACAGGGAGAACAATTTCCCCCATATACACCCCAATCCAGTTCCAATCAATGACTGGAGGGAACCACCACCACCCAGGTAGCCAACTCGTGGAGATTTTTTTTGGCGGGAAGCCTGGGGGATGGGGTTTGGAGAAGGGAGGGAGCTCAGGAGGGATGTGGTACCATAGAATCCACCTTCCAAAGCAGCCATTTTCTCCATAGGAACTGATCTCTGTAGTCTGGAGATCAGTTGTAAAAGTGAGAGATCTCCACGCCGCACCTGGAAGCTGGCAACCCTAAGAAAGAGCAGTTTTGTGACTAAGGGGGCAACCTTTGAAAAGGCCATGTGTAGGGGTGCCAGCCTCCAGGTAGTAGCTGGAGATCTCCTGCTATTGCAACCGATCTCCAGCCGATAGAGATCAGTTCACCTGGAGAAAATGGCTGCTTTGGCAATTGGACTCTATGACATTGAAATCCCCCCCATCCCTAAACCCCACCCTCCTCAGGCTCTGCCCCAAAAATCTCCAGGTATTTCCCAACCCGGAGCTGGCAACCCTAGCCAGGTGGGATGGGGAGATCTGGTACACTGGTCTGTGCTTTTTAAAGCTTTCTTTTCAACAGCTTTCACCACCCACTGTTTTATGTGATGTTCAAAAAGTGTTTTATGGGATCAGCTGTGGGGCTTTTTCATGCCATGCGACTGGAGGGTTGCCAGATAAATCCTTGGCCCTGCTCCTGCGCCTTTGATACAAGCCTGAAATTAAGTGGCAGGTGCATCCCTCACCCTTCCAATTTTATTTGCATGCCAGGAAAAGCTTCACCTGCTTAATTTCTGGATAGCATGTTACAACTAAAAGCACAGGAACAGAGACAGCTTTTTTTTTTAAGTTGGCACCCCTATTTGACCAGGTTGTATTGCATGTGTGTGTGAAGTACCATCCGCCTGCAGCCGACCCTCATGGGGTTTTCAAGGCAAGAGACGAACAGAGGAGTTTTGCCATTGCCTTCCTCTGTGTAGCAACTCTGGACTTCCTTGGTGGTCTCCCATCCAAGTACTAACCAGAGCTTCTGAGATCTGATGAGATTGGGCTAGCCTGGGTCATCCAGGTCAAGGCAAGAGACGATCCGCCTGCAGCCGACCCTCACGGGGTTTTCAAGGCAAGAGACGAACAAAGGTGGTTTGACATTGTCTGCTTCTGTGTAGCAACCTTGAACTTCCTTAGAGGTCTCCCATCCAAGTACTAACCAGGGCTGACCCTGCTTAGTTCACAAGATCAGGCTAGCCTGAGCCATCCATATCAGAGCCCAGACTGCACTTGTGTGTGTGTTAAGTCAAGTCGCTTCCGACTCATGGCGACCCTATGAATCCAACAGAAGTATAGTGTCCAGATCATGCGAAGTGATGGTATCACTTTACTCTGCTCTGGTCAGACCTCAACTAGAGTACTGTGTTCAGTTTTGGGCACCACAATTTAAGAAAGATGTAGACAAGCTGGAACGTGTCCCGAGGAGGGCAACAAAGATGGTGAGGGGTCTGGAGACCAAGTCCTATGAGGAAAGGTTGAAGGAGCTCGGTATGTTTAGCCTGAAGAGGAGAAGACTGAGAGGGGATATGATAACCATGTTCAAGTACTTGAAGGGCTGTCATATAGAGGAGGGTGCTGAGTTGTTTTCTGTTGCTCAAGAAGGTCGGACCAAAACCAACGAGTTGAAATTAAATCAAAAGAGTTTCCGTCTAGGCATTAGGAAGAATTTTCTAACAGTTAGAGCGGTTCCTCAGTGGAACAGGCTTCCTCGGGAGGTGTTAAGCTCTCCTTCCCTGGAGGTTTTTAAGAAGAGGTTAGATGGCCATCTGTCAGCAATGCTGATTCTGTGACTTTAGGCAGATGATGAGAGGGAGGGCATCTTGGCCATCTTCTGGTCACTAGGGGTGTGGAGGGGGGAGGTAGGTGTGAATTTCCTGCATTGTGCAGGGGGTTGGACTTGATGGCCCTGGTGGTCCCTTCCAACTCTATGATTCCATGATTCTATAACCAGCTCTGCAAAATGTCCCATCTTTGACAGGCTTGCTCAGGTCTTGCAAATTGAGGGCCGTGGCTTCCTTGGTTGAGTCAATCCATCTCTTGTTGGGTCTTCCTCTTTTCCTTCTGCCCTCAACTTTTCCTAGCATGATGGTCTTTTCTAGTAACTGCACTTACTGTCCCCAAAAGCCCTTTCAGTGTTTCCCCCTTCTCTTCCCTTCCGCATTTTTATTCTGCATAGTGTTTGCCACCGGTGGGAGGTTTTTGGGGGGAGCCTGAGGAGGGTGGGGTTTGGAGAGGGGAGGGACTTCAATGCCATGGACTCCAATTGCCAAAGCAGCCATTTTCTCCAGGTGAACTGATCTCTGTCGGCTGGAGATTAGTTGTAAGAGCAGGAGATCTCTTGCCACCACCTGGAGGTTGCTGCTAAATAGAAAGAACAGCACGAAGGTAGGGCTGTCAAAAAAAAAAATTCGGTACAGTTCAGATTCGGCCGAATTTGGCCCTTGTGGGTTCGGTACGTGCCGAAGTCCGAACTCCCCAACTTCGGATCCGTTCAATTCGGCGGGAATTCAAAGTTCGGGAAAAAAAATTCGGCCGAATAAAGCCATTAAAAACACAACCGCGCCTTTCCGCGGCTCTGGGGGCGGCATTTTTGGGCTTAGAGGTCCCAAACTTTCAGCAGAGTTTCAAAGGACGTATATTGAAAGACTCCCCGAGTTTTGTAAAGATTGGGTCAGGGGGGGCTGAGATATGGGCCCTGAAAGGGGTCCCCCCCACCCTTAATGTGTATCTCTCAGCAGAGCTTGCCGCCCACGCACAAAGCTCCCGGCCCCGACAAACAGCTGATGAGAGCAAGGGCAGGGCAGGTGCTAAGAACTTTGCAAAGCAACACAACTGAAAAGCAACACCTTTGCAAACATGCAAAGGGCGGGCAGGTGTGAAGAATTTTGCAAAACAATACAACTGCAAAGCAACACAAGCACGCAATGCAAGACCTTTGCAACAGTGCAAAGCAACACCTGACACCTGGGAGTTTGCAAACCATGGAAAGGGACAGAGGCAGCTAGCTATGCATAATGAGCAGGAGGGGGTGGAATTTCTCCTTTTGCATTGGACTTGGGACCAGGCAGATGCATTCTTTAAGTCACCATTTGAAAACCAGTTTTGAGCAAGCATCAAAATAACCTAACTGATCTTATGAATGAGGAAAAACCTGAAGAATAAAAATGAAGCCCCCTCTCAAACCAGGGAGAGAGAGACTGGAGGGGGAACACACACCCCAGGCAGAACCGGCAAAAGCCCCCTTTGGCTCCCCCCCCCCACCCACAGAAACTGCTCCCTCCCCCCACACACACACACAGACTCTGCTTTCCCCCCACACACACACACACAGAAAAGAAAAATTATAGATTAAAGCCCCCAAAGGGGTCTTACTGTGGCTGTCTTCTGTTCCAGCAGGAGGGGCTGGGAGGCTGGGTAATCCAATATGATTCCATTTGTATCCAATATAAGATCCATATGTATGCATCTCTCGAGGGTGATCCATTCATCCCAATAGGGAAAAGGGGAAAGCCCATATCTCGGGGGGCCCTGACCCAATGTTTACAAAACTTGGGTGGTCTCTTAAAAAGCCTTGACTGAAGCTCCGCTGAAAGTCTGGGGTCGGCACACCCAAAAATGCGTCCCCTGCAGCCACGGAAAGAGAAAAGGGGGGGGGAGCCGATATTTCAGCCCCCACTGAACCCATCTTTACAAAACTTGGGTGGTCTCTTAAGAGGGATTCTCTGAAGCTATGATAAAAGTTTGGGGGCTGAACCCCCCAAAAAGCGCCCCCTGCAGCCACGAAAATGGAAAAGGGGGGAGAGGAAAAAGGGGGTGGAGCCCATATCTCGGAACCCCCTGACCCAATGTTTACAAAACTTGGGGGGTATCTTAAGAAGCCTTGTCTGATGCTCCGCTGAAAGTTTGGGGTCGGCACACCCAAAAATGCGCCCTCTGCAGCCATGGAAAGAAAAGGGGGGGAGCCCATATCTCGGGACCCCCTGACCCAATGTTTACAAAACTTGGGTGGTCTCTTAAGAAAACCTGTCTGAATATCCCCTGAAAGTTTGGGGTCTGTACCCCAAAAAATGCGCCCCCTGCAGCCACGGAAAGGAGCGAATGTGCACAAGCACCCCCTCACACACACATGAGGATTTCCCTCTCTCTCTCTCTTTCCCCGGCCGTCCGCACATCAGCTGATTCCTCCAGTACTCAATCCTGACTGACTGGCCGGAAGACCCAGCTTGGCCACCGATTGGCCGGGGGAGGAGAATGCTGCTTACTGAAGGTTATGCTGCTTACTGACGGCCCCGAATTGGCCGAATTTATTCGCGAACTCCCAAACTCGCTGAATTCGGCCCCCCCGGTTGCCCGCCAGTTTTGAGTTCGGTTCCTCCCGAACTAAAAACCGCCGAATCAAGGGAAATTCGGCTGATTTTCAGTTCGGGCCGAACCGAATTGACAGCCCTACACGAAGGCTCAATGTACATGAAATCTATTAGAATACTGTTAAGACAAAAAACAACATAACTATTATATGCAACGACAAAAGTATTCCATACATACAACATATCAGTATACAATAAGTGACAGTCCATCAAGCGATCCACGCAAAGCAACAGTCTTTAACAGTCCAGAGACTTCAATGTACTGCAAAAAACAAACTGTCCTCTACTGAACTGATGAGAAAACACAGCACAAGTTTTATTTACTGAGGTTGTTACCACCTGGAGGTTGGCAACCCTATTTCTACATCAGCTGCCTTCTTCCTTGTGGCTTCTGTTGTCACTGCAAAAAATATTTATTGTGTACTGAAGAAGAACTTCACCACGGGCCAACAGTCATTATAGGGATAGTTGCCTGGCTCAGCAGCAAGAACACCATTTCTCAGCTAGCTTCACTGAGGGGGGGGGGAATCCTCATACAGATGTGTGAGAGCAAAATCCAGTCTGAGTCCCAGGAAGACGTTTTGATCGAGGGAGACAGGGCGTCAGGGAAAACACAGCAAAATGCGAAGCCTGACAACGGGAAGACACTCTCAGTCGGCATAAATCAGGGCCAGGTTAGCGCCTTGGTATTTGGGAGTCAGGATTTCCTCAGCAAGCGAGGATTAATTCGAAATGCATTAGCCATGGCAGCGAGAGAGCTTAAGGTCACTTACTGAAAAGATTTTAATTAAAGCGGTGATCAGTTCTGTCAGCCTGCTAACAAAGCACATTCTGTTCTCTTCTGGGTGTAGGGGGGAGACACGTTCCATCACCCAAGAAGAAACGTCACTGCAAGGACTTGGGACCGATTCAAAGAGAGAGAGGGCCGAGCTGGGGGGAATCAGGATGCCCCAACGAGCTGTCTGTTTTCTTTCTCTAGTCTTAAGACACATTGTGACTTCGAAAAAGGCTCTAAATAGCAGTGTGACATCCTGTAGAGAGTAACCCTCTCCCCAAAGGGATGCAATTGGTCTCCCCCACCCAGATCACAGTCATGCACCAAGGTGTCCAAGATTACTTCTGCATGGGTTGCCAACCTGCAGGTACTAGCTGGAGAGCTCCTGCTATTACAACTGATCTCCAGCCAATGGAGATCAGTTCACCTGGAGAAAATGAGGAGGGGTCCCCTCCCCAAATATCCCGGAGGGATGGAGCTGGGAAAGGACAGGGACCTCAGCGGGGCACAATGCCATGGAGTCCACCCTTCAAAGCATCCATTTTCTCCAGGGGAACTCATCTCTGTAGACTGGAGATGAGATGTAATTCCAGGGCCATCCCCAGGTCCCACCTGAAAGCAGGCATCCCTAATATATATCTGTAATTTAAACAGTTTAAATGTGTGTTTGAACTGTTTTAATGGTTGAAATGTCTGAAATGGTTAATGTTTTAAATACGTAAAACAAACAACAACCTTTTGAGTTAGGCTGGAAGATTCTGAGGGGCCCCAGGGCCACCCACCAAGCTTCCATGGCAGAGTTGAGATTTGAACCCATTGTTCCAGGTCTCGGTCTGATTCTGTAACCACTATGCCCCACTACAGCGATCAGCAGTGCCTTTTAACACATTAGGCAGATAAGGGTTGCCAACCTCCAGGTAATAGCTGGAGATCTCCTGCTATTACCACTGATCTCCAGCTGATAGAGATCAGTTCACCTGGAGAAAATGGCCGCTTTGGCAATGGGACTCTATGGCATTGAAGCCCCTCCTCTCCCCAAACCCCGCCCTCCTCAGGCTCTGCCCCCCCCAAATATCCTGCTGGTGGCAAAGAGGAACCTGGCAACCCTAAGGCAGATACACCATCTGAACCGTCTGCAGAAACAGAAGGGTACTGCCTGCCTCATTCATGCTTCCGTGTGGGAGTTCAGATATGTAGATCAGCCGTATCCATGTAGTTTAAGTGGGCTCACAACTTCCACGAACACTTGCCGTTCCTGACCTTGTCCTTCCCCAGAAGGATTGCTGCAATACTTTGATGCATGTCAATGGTGTAATTTCAGACAATGCTGTTCTAATTAATTCTCTGAGCCTCTGATTTAATCAAGCAGTCTTTTGAGAGAAGGTTATAACCTGGATGCTTTCAAGACATCCACATACAAATGTCTCCCGCCTTACTCCGCTCCGTCATTTTTTGAACCAAGGTCATCCTCCGAAAACACCTTTATTTGGAAACAGACAAGCAGCATTCTGACAGGGTGAGCACAAATGGGACCACGTTCAGATTCAGTTGCACATGGGATTCGTCCACAGCAAAAATGGTATGAAATGGTCACCGTTCCAGGGAACAACAGCAAGTGTGTGGGCAAGTCAACAATGGCCTTTTATGCACAGGTTGTTTCTGTGGCGATCACCCCCTCCCCACCCCCGACTACTTCAGGGCTTCATTTTCATTATGCATGTCTTTCCCCACCTTCAGAAGTTATTTCACTTTCTCCCCATGTTCCTCATGGTCATCTAGTCCCCATGGTCATCTAGTCCAACCCTCTGCACCATGCAGGAAATTCACAACTACCTCCACCCCCAGTGACCCCCACTACATGCCCAGAAGATGCCCCTCCCTCTCATCATCTGCTAAGGTGATAGAATCAGCATTGCTGACAGATGGCCACCAACCTCTCCTTAAAAACCTCCAGGGAAGGAGAGCTCACCACCTCCCAAGGAAGCCTATTCCACTGAGGAACCGCTCTAACTGTTACAAAATTCTTCCTAATGTCTAGACAGAAACTCTTTTGATTTAAGTTCAACCCGTTGGTTCTGGTCCGACCTTCTGGCTTCTGAGGGTCAGGAAAGACGTGCTTAATGCAAACAAAGCCCCAAAGTAGTTGGGGTGGGGTTTGATCGTTACAGAAACAACCTGTGCATGAGCAGCCAATGAATTTTATAGGCTACCAAGGACAAAGATTCTCTATAAGTAATAGTTATCTGGAGTAAAAGATAAATTGTATTTGCATCGCTCCGTTCAAAGCAACTATCAAGGTTAACTTTCAAAAACGGATGGTGGTGAAAAATACTGTCAAGTCACGGCTGATTCATAACAATCCTGGAGGGTTTTCAAAGCAAGAGACATTCAGAGGTGGTTTGCCATTGCCTGCCTCTGCGTAGCAACCCTGGTCATTCTTGGTGGTCTCCCATCCAAGTACTAACCAGGGCCGACCCTGCTTAGCTTCTGAGATCTGACAAGACCAGGCTACTCAGGGCCATCTGGGTAAAGGTAGCATTATGTAAAGTATAATATGCTGCAAGCTGGCTCCTGTGATTCCATTTCCTTAATAGCAGATCCTTCTGCCAACAAAGGAGACATGTTCCGCCGGCAGAAAGCTCCACCATTAACCAAATGGAACTGTATGATCCAACCGGCTTCTTCAGTTTTCCATTTGCCACAGATATACGTATGCGGTTTGGCTGGATTTTTAGAGTATAAGCTGAAAGCATGGTCTCATAAAAGCTTTTCAGGAGGAGTAGACTCATCTACTGTGCAGATACATTTGTTGAACATGATTACTCTTAATAAACAGGCCACCTATACAGAAGTTGGAATTCGGAACAGTGTGCAAATCAGTATGAGCATCCATACAGTAAACATTGTCTCTATCTCATTAAAAAAATGAGAACACTTTTTCACTTTACCTAGTCCACTTATTAGACACAGTACACTCAAGCATATGTTCTTTTGGAAGGCTTTTTACTGGCATTTGATGAAGCTTTATCCGGTACATGAGGGTAACCTTCTTTGTTTGGCAGCGGAAAGGAACCCAGCCTCAGCTCTGACTAAAAGCAGCAGTGGTTCTTAGCAGAGACTTAAGAGAGTGCTGAGAAATTGATTTGGATTGCCTCCAGATCATTCAGGTTTTTCCCTGAACCTCACACTTCAGCACAGTGTATAATTTGGGCAACAGCCTCCCCCCTCCCCAAATGTTGATGGCTGGGAAATCAAGTAAAGGGGTAAGGGTAAAGGTCCCCTGTGCAAGCACCGAGTCATTCCTGACCCATGGGGTGATGTCACATCCCGACATTTACTAGGCAGACTTTGGGGGTGGTTTGCCAGTGCTTTCCCCAGTCATCTTCCCTTTACCCCCAGCAAGCTGGGTACTCATTTTACTGACCTCAGAAGGATGGAAGGCTGAGTCAACCTTGAGCCGGCTACCTGAAACCAACTTCCGTTGGGATCAAACTCAGGTCATGAGCAGAGCTTGGACTGCAGTACTGCAGCTTACCACTCTGCGCCACAGGGCTCACTGGGAAATCAAGTACCCACCTTTTTATCCCACGAAAAATGTGGGATGGCATACATCGTTTGAGATGTGATTGGGTAGGATCCTATACCTAGCAGAAACAAAACAGATCTTTCCCTCCTGTCTTTTCCTGCATCAGTCTCCTGTGCTCCCCAAAATGTATCTCTGGAGTGGGGGTCAGTTAACCCCCCTTAGGAACAGCGTTGGTACTACATGGGGGGTGCAGTAGAGGAACTGGTGGAAATCCAATCGTGCAATTGAAGTGCCTTTATGTTCATAGAAGACAACTTAGGATTCACACCTGTTAAGATGCTTCTTCAAGGAAAAACACCTCCAGAAGAGAATACTTAAATATTTAAGAGTTGATACCAGCTCGGTTGGCTGGCTGTTAATAAACTATTTGTTAGGAGTTAAATGTTCTCTCTTACAAACAAAAATTTCAGAATTCTTTAAGCAAACATCTTTATGCTATTGGAGTTGCCAAGAAAAGGGTCTTATCCTCTGCACATTTTAATGAAAGGGACAATGATAATGGAAACCAACATGCTTTGCTGGGATAGCCTGGCATTGGTCACACCAAGCCTTCAGTTTTCCAAAGAAAAGCCCAACCTAGCATAGGTAAGGTTGCCAACCTCCAGGTACTAGCTGGAGATCTCCTGCTATTACAACTGATCTCCAGCCGATAGAGATCACTTCACCTGGAGAAAACGGCTGCTGAGTAATCCTGGAGGGCCAACAACAGGGCATAGAGGCCAAGGCCCTCCCCCTCCCCAAAACTTTCCTAAATTATAGTGAAATGCTATATCAGATATAATTTATAATTTGCATCTCTACTCACCCTTTGGTAGAAACTGAACTCTTCCCTAAGACTGATCACGATGGGTAGCTGTGTTAGTTTGTCTGTAGCACTAGAAAAGAGCAAGAGTCCAGTAGCACCTTAAAGACTAAGAACATTTTCTGGTGGGGTATGAGCTTTTGTTAGCCACAAGCTCGCTTTTTCAGATAACAGCTAGAATTCTTCTTCAGACTAACAACATTTCTGTCAGGGTATGAGCTTTTATGAGCCACAGCTCACTTCTTCAGATACAGCTAGAATTCTAGCTGTATGCTCTAGCTGTATCTGAAGAAGTGAGCTGTGGCTCACGAAAGTTCATACCCTGCCAGAAATTTTGTTAGTCTTTAAGGTGCTACTGGACTCTTGCTCTTTTCTAGAACCTACGATTGTGTGTGGGTGTTTCTCTTCATCAAAGTCCCACGCACACAGAACCTTTAAGGCTTTCCCTGTAAGCTGATGGCTCATTTAGCTGATAACCAGTGATATACTTTATAGACAGCTATCTTCCTCCCCCCTGACTCTTTCAGCGTACCTTACCAGTTTGAAGAACTGCAAGTACAGAAAGGCTTTCACCAGGGCACGCTTTGATATTTTACCACTCGCAGTCTTGGAAGGCCGTTTTTATGGGATCCCATATAGGAAACGAGTCTGTTCCTGTGATCAAAAGTCTACTGAGGATTTATCCAACGTTACATTTCGATGTCCAAGATATGAGGTTGAATGTAATAGATTTTTGTGGACTGTAATAACCCGCTTCCCAAGAAGGTCAGATCAGAAGAAATTAGTCATATTACTGAAAGTTAGAGACAAATTCATCACTTTCCAAATGTCAAGATTTGCTGCCACCATCATGAAGGATAAAAAGATAATGGGGCATGCTGACCATAGTATGTTTGACCTGTGACTGCTCCACTCTGGGTCATTTGTCATCTTTTATTTGTTTTTGTATGGTCTTTCTTTCCTTCATATCTATATTGGACATTGAAGAAAGTTGATAGGAAGAAAGTAGATTCCTTTGAAATGTGGTGTTGGAGGAGAGTGTTACGGATGCCGTGGACTGCCAGAAAAACAAATCCCTGGGTTATACATCAAATCAGGCCTGAACTGACCTTAGAGGCTAAAATGACTAAACTGAGGCTATCGTATTTTGGTCACATTATGAGAAGGCAAGAGTCACTAGAAAAGACAATCATGCTAGGAAAAGTTGAGGGCAGCAGGAAAAGAGGAAGACCCAACAAGAGATGGATTGACTTAATAAAGGAAGACACAGCCCTCAATTTGCAAGATCTGAGCAAGGCTATCAAATATAGGACATTTTGGAGGACTGATTCATAGGGTCGCCATGAGTCGGAAGCGACTTGACAGCACTTCACACACACACACACACACACACACACACACACACACACACACACACACACACCCCATGGATTTGTATATGTATTTTAATACTCTCTGGAAAATATGGAATTTGCTGCCAGAGGATGCAGTGATGGCCACAGGCATACACAGCTTTAAAACGGAATTAGACAAATTCATGGAGGACAGGTCTATGAGAGGTTACTAACCATGGTGACTAAAGGGAGCTTCCACTTTCAGAGGCAGTCAGCTTCTGAATCCCAGGACCAGGAGGAAAGGCCTTGGCCTCTATGCTCTGTAGTTGGACCAAAATAGTAACTGGTTGGCCACTGTCTGAGACAGGATGCTGGACTAGATGGACCAAGGGTGTGATCCAGCAGGGATCTTCTTAAGTTCTTACAATTTTGATGCAGCATATTTTTTAAATCAGCCCTGAAAAATTAGCCAGGAGGGCATGGGTCTGACTTGCAGCTGTTTACCACATTTAACAAATTATTCCAAATTATTGTTTGGGTTATAGGTCGGTAAAATGAGTACCCAGCTTGCTGGGGGTAAAGGGAAGACGACTGGGGAAGGCAATGGCAAACCACCCCATAAACAAAGTCTGCCTAGTAAACGTAGGGATGTGACGTCACCCCATGGGTCAGGAATGACCCGGTGCTTGCACAGGGGACTACCTTTACCCTTTACCTATAATGCAAGCACAGAAGGAATTTACAAGAATGCAGTGCACAGAGAGGAAGGCAAGGTGACTGTGAAGAATATGTGAAGAAACAGGAAGTTTAAGCTCTGTCCTTCCCTATTCTACTTAGCAATAGTGTTCAGCTGAAAAAATCCTGTTTGGGAACAAGTAACAGCTGAACTTTGAGCAAGAACCGCAATTTCTTCCTTAGGTGACTTATCACAGATATTGGAAGTCCTAGCAAATAATTACCCCATTTAGTTGCAGCCTAGATCAGAAAGGGCATTGGTTTGTTAGGTTTAACACTGCACTGATACTAAATTTCTGATTAAAATCACCAGTGTAGATCCACGACAGCTTTAACAATGCCATCGTTAGCAACCAAAGAAGGGAGAAATGTAAAATTTAAAACATGATGGAACTCCTTTTGTTTTAATTATTATTTTTTCTTTACCAATCACCACTATCCCCCCAGAGGCTTATGAATTGCCTTGTTGTTTTTTCTTGTCCCACACGTAAGATGGATGTGGGCTCCACCGATAACTCTTTCTTCATATATAAGTTAGAATATGGCACAAGAGAGGCTTAATGAAATAAAAACTCAGCAACTGTTTTATTTGTCTCTTTGGGGAGAATGGTAAAGTCAGGTTTGCATGGAGGTTTCAGATCAGACTCCTCCGCTCCAAACCACTGCTCTTAACCACTACATGCTGGATCCTCGCTCTGATGCAGAAGCTCGCTGAGTGACCTTGGGCCAATCACACACTCTCAGTCTCCCCTACCTCACAGGACTGTGAGGATAAAATGGAGGAGAGGCGAACTATGTAAGCTGCTTTGGATCTCTGTTGCAGAGAAAAAGCAGGGATATAAATGAAGTAAATGAAATCTGTGCATGAAAATCTGTAAAGTTCTTGCTATTTCAAGATTTATTTCTGGAAGCAGTTAATCTTGGGGGAGCCAAGCTTGCCTGGCCTAGAATCCAACCATATTAATATAATCAGGCTAATATATCTCCACACCAAAAACACTCAGATTTTACATAAGAGGCATTTCCTAATACACTCTACTATCTGGGCAAGTGGGAGGGCTGCTATTATCTTCCACTGGTAGTATATTCTCATGGAAGTCAATTGCCTTCTGGAGTGAAGATTCAATTAAACATGGAGAGTGGCATTCTCTGCCTTTCCTGACAGTATGCATTTTCCCTGCTGGAGACTGTCTTTGAATTAATGGATCAGAAGTTGAGATCTAACAGCTTGGTGGGCCATTACTGCCAAAACTATTTAGGGTGGTTAACAAATACCTGCTCTAGAAACCTTTACAGAGCATGAACGAACAGGAGAGTAATGGGGATTTCCAAGCAGAAAGCCATTACATAGGATTATAGAGCAGATACTAGCAAGTACGGAATAAGCGCTATTCTAAAAAGCTTTACTCCGAGAGTCTATCCGGATGTGGAACTGGTTCTATCGAAACCATGGAGCATGTCCTATTTTATTGTAGATGATACAAACAATTAAGAACACAGCTGAATAATCCATGGATTCCTAATATAGATATGCCTGTAGCTAATAAGCTACCATTTCTGCTTGGTGGTTGTGATCCAGCTATCACAGTTCCAGTAGTGAAATTTATTTTGGATTTATTTGAATTTAAGAGACGAGAAGAATTTAAAGAACATACATATGATCAAATAAAATATATAACATAAAATATTTTTTTTAATTCTCCTTAGCAGTTTAGTGTGGTTAGCTCACAGCCAATTAGCTAGGAGCTATACCATTGAAGGAAGGAGAGTTGATTTTTATATGCTGACTTCCTCTACCTTTTAAGGAGAATCAAACTGGTTTACAATCTCCTTCCCTTCCTCTCCCCATGATAGACAGTTGTGAGGTGGGTGGGGCTGAGAGCGTTTGGAGAGAACTTTGAGTAGCCGAAGTTTACCCAGCTGGCTTCATGTGCAGGAGTGGGGAACCAACCCGGTTCATCGGATTAGAGTCCGCCGCTCATGTAGAGAAGGGGGGGAATCAAATTCGGCTCTCCAGATTGGAGTCCACCACTCCTAACCACTACACCATGCTGGAAAGGAAGTATGGAATTCCCATGACAGAAAAAACAACAACCCTGATTGTCATTGGTTATCATCATCATCATCATCATCACAATCATCATCATCAAGTCTTTATTGCATTAGCAAAAAATAGCAACAATGCTGAATAAGGTGGAAATTCCACCAAAATACATTATTTAAAAATTCCACCAAAATAACATTTTTTAAAAACTAAAATAATTTAAAAGAATTAAACATTTTAATCACTCGCTGTCCATCCTCGTGGACGGTGAGAGCAAGCCATACGAACTCCGCAAGGAATTTCTCCACATGCATTTGGTGTAAAAACACTGCCAGTGCCCCATACTTAAAAGCCACCTGCCATTTGGCAGAGGATAATAAAGGGATAAAAGGTCAGAGGATAATAAAGAGAAGACTCTTTAACCTGCTCGTTATTCCCAATACAGACTGCCTCTTTTATAACAGGGACACAACCAGATCTGATGACCCCATACAGATCTGCTCTCGATTCCTAAAATGGCCCTTGGCTTCATGCCACGTTAAGATGGAGAGGAAGCTCAGCAACACCTGTCCCTTTTCTGGCAGCCTTTAATCCTGGATCGAAGGAGACAAACCTCAGGAGGAATCTTTTAACTCCCCGTCCTCAGCCCCCTAATGGCTTCCTCCTCCAGTCTTCCTGACCAGGAACACACATGCAGCTGCTTTATACCACTACTCTGAAGCCACTAGTCTGTCAAGGTCAATATTGTCTACTCTGACTGGTAGCAGCTCTCCAGGGTTTCAGGTAAAGGTCTTTCACGTCACCTGATCCAGAACTCAATGAATCTTAGGGGCCAGATCAATGTGGCGCCTAGAAATTTCATTGTGGCACCTAGTATTTCCTAACCACTATGTGAGGTAGGTCTGGCTGAGAGTGTGTGTGGGGCCCAGGGTCACCCCTTGAGCTTCCATGGGGGAAAAGGGGGATTTGAACCTGGGCCTCCTAACCTGCGAGTAACAACTCCAGCCTGGGTCACCCCTATATTTATTCATATACTACAGTGTTGTCATAGCATGAATAACATTACAAGAAACTATGAAAAGAGGAGGAGGAGAAGAAGGTTGGTTTTTATATGCCGACTTTCTCTACCACTTAAGGAAGAATCAAACCGGCTTACAATCACCTTCCCTTCCCCTCCTCACAACAGAGACCTTGGGAGATATGTGGGGCTGAGAGAACTCTAAGAAAGCTGTGACTAGCCCAAGGTCACTCAGTTGGCTTCATGTGGAGGAGTGGGGAATTAAACCCAGTTTACCAGATCAGAGTCCACCACTCCAAACCACTGCTCTTAACCACTACACCACGCTGGCTCATGGGAGCATTAACTGGAAAATGTACTCATTAAAATAAAAAATGTCAAAGGCTGAAAAATTAGCCTGGCTCCTTTTTTTCTTTTTCTTCTTGCTGTCAAGTCACAGCTGACGTATGGCAACCCCGTAGGGTTTTCAAGGCAAGAGACATGCTGAGGTGGTTTGCCATTGCCTGCCTCTGTGTCATGACCCTAGTATTCTTTGGTGGCCTCCCATCCAAATACTGACCAGGGCTGACCCTGCTTAGCTTCCGAGATCAGACTATCCTGGGATTTCCTACCACTTACACTTGGCTCCTACATCCAAATAAAACCAACTAGAAATAGTCAAGGTCTAACCTGATCCTTTCATGTTTAGATAGCAGGGACTGAACCCAGGCCTTTCTGCTCGCAAAGGAGACACACTCCAAAGGCAGCAGACTGCTTCATCAACATAATTTCAGATGGCTCTGTGGGGCAGAGTGGTAAGCTCCAGTACTGCAGTCCAAGCTCTGCTCACGAACTGAGTTCGATCCTGACGGAAGTCGGTTTCAGGTAGCCGGCTCAAAGTTGACTCAGCCTTCCATCCTTCTGAGGTTGGTAAAATGAGTACCCAGCTTGCTGGGGGTAAAGTGTAGACGACTGGGGAAGGCAATGGCAAACCACCCCACAAAACAGTCTGCCTAAGAAACGTTGGGATGTGACGTCACCCCATGGGTCAGTAATGACCTGGTGCCTGCACAGGTCTACCTTTACCTTTTTCACCTGTTCTAAGCACTTTTATACTCAGGCTCGCTTTTATTGATTATTTTTATTGGCATTGAGTTTATTGATCTTGTTTTTATTTATTCTCATTGGTATAATTTTTAAAATTGTTTTTTTTTTTCTCATGTGAGCTGCCTTGCAAAGATCTGGAGATTGGGCATATAGACTTACCTAATGACCTTGGTCCTTCATACGTACAGGACCGTCTCTCTCTCCCCCCCCCTCCCTATATTCTGCCATGACAGCTTAGCTCATCTGAGCAGGGCCTTCTGCAGCTGCCAGCCTGCAAATGGGTGAAATGGGTGAAACAGCTGTCCATACACGTGCCTTCTCTGTTGTGCCCCCCCCCCCCATTTTGTGGAATGGCCTGCTGGACAAGGTCAGGAAGGCTCCCACTGTCCTGGCTGTCCTCAGACTATGCAAAACTGAATTATTCAGGAGGGATTTTCTATTCAGGTAATAGGGTTGCACTGAACAAAACGGTTCATAAAATTCTTGGGCAAATGATTAGGGACTGTACTCTATACAACTGTATATAGCTTGGACTATCTGTTGCTGTAATGACTAAACTATCGTACTTTGGTCACATTATGAGAAGACAAGAGTCATTGGAAAAGACAATAATGCTAGGAAAAGTGGAAGGCAGCAGGAAAAGAGGAAGACCCAACAAGAGATGGGTTGACTCTACAAAGGAAGCCACGGCCCTCAATTTGCAAGACCTGAGCAAGGCTATTAAGGATAGGACGTTTTGGAGGACATTGATTCATAGGGTCGGCATCAGTTGAAAGCGACTTACACACACCTGTTGCTGTTAATAGGAGCCTACTATATAATTTTTTCATTGTTTGACATATCATGTTAATACTTAGCATTGCTTCAGCTTTGTCTTCAGATTGCTGGCTGGCTGGCTCCTGGTTTCTACGATCCAAATCCGGTTGACTTGTTTACTATATGCCCCATCCTGTTGATTGTATCAACTCACTGTGCATAATCTGCCTTGGGTCTCAAGCGAGCAAGGTGGACTATGAATAACGTAAATTAAAATAAAAATGCTCTACCATTGAACCATGGCCCCTCCCCGCTATGAGAAATGAGAGTGGTGTGGAAATTGCACGTGTGGAGTGGGAATTCTGGGTAGCCTTGCTCTGAGGAGATTAGGTTGTCCTAAAATATAACTCAAGAGTGATGGGAGTGACTCAGCATCCTTTTTCTTTGGAGGACTTTTCCCTCAGCCTCAGGAGAGATGCAAATAACTTACCTCACAGGAGTTGTTCTGGGGAGATTAGGTTGTCCTAAAACATAACTCAAGAGTGACGGGAATGCTCAAGGTCCTTTTTCTTTGTACCCCACCTCAGGATTTTTCCCTCAGGAGAGATGCAAATAACAGGGGTTGTTGTGAAGGGTAAAATGGAGGAGAGGAGAACAATGTGAGCTGCTTTGGGTCCCCACTGGGGAGAAAGGTGGGGTACAAATTAATTAAACAAATAATAAATACATAGAAATTACCCCTTAGGAACCAGGGGGATTCAAAAGATACACCAGAAAAGACAGGACAACTGGGAACTTTTAAAACCTCCCTCTTCTGCTTTATTGACAGGTAAATTTTTCAAAAATGTTCTCACAATTCAATAATTACAAAGACTTTAGACTTACATTAAAAAATAAGAGTAAAAACCAGAAAACCCCCCAAAAGCAGTAGTGTCCGGCTCAAAGCAAGCCTACGAGAATCTGAGAAAAGAGCAAATATCGTCAAACACTTAATGTGACAAATTAAATGCTGACTAGAGAACCCGCTCGGCTTCAAAACTAGAGAGATTTAAGTGCCTGGTCCTATACAGTGTTTCAGGAAAAAAAGAGTATTAGCCGTGTCGGGATAGCGTTAGCCCGGAGAAACCAGATTTTTTAAAACAAGTGACTGTCATCAAATTGGCACAGAAGGCACACTAATGTGACTATGACGAACCGGATATGCCAGCCACGGAATTAATTACACGCCTGTTAAATGAAACATGATTACAAAAAAAAAAGTCTTTGGAAAGGGAGGAGGTGGGGAAGAGGGACTAAATGTATAATACACGGGAAGCATGAGATTAAATACACACGCCGTCGGCAATGTCACCGCTGCACATGGGCCGTAGCAAAATATACAGGAGCGCGCTGTGCATTTTAACCTTTCCTTACATGATCAATACTTTTGATTAGCAATCATGGGGTTTTCATGCAATGAAACTGGAGGTTGGCGGGGAAGGGGGTGGAAGGCGGGGGGGGAGGAGAAGAGGCACCCTCATATACACATCCTTCAACATTTCCACTTTGGTTAACCAATAAAATAGACGGATGGTTGTAAAGTACTACACAATCCCTTCGATACAAGCAGCTTTTTATAGGGAACGGTCCCAAGAGAAGGCTAGCTAGCTAATTTATTTATCTATTTTTTAAAAATGTAGTGTATCTTTTACACTGGAAACACACGCACGCACACACGCACGTAGAACAGGGGGGAAAAAAACCCTCCCAAGAGGAATTACGAGTTTGTCGGAGAAGATGGTAGCAGGAACAGCAGAGTTAAAAGAAAAAAGAATCTCTTTCACAGCAGCGTTTTACTTGTGTTTTTAAAAGCCCTGCCCTGACTGACAACAGCTGAGGAGGTCTAAAAAAAGAAAAAGCAGGGTAAGAATAAAATGTTACTGGTAAGAGAGTTTATGTACAATGGCTCCAGGTGAGGAGGAAAGACATTTACAAAGCTGAGGATGTATTGTAATGGCTAAATATGTGAAAAGGCCACAGACTAGAACCTTGGTTTTCACTCAGCTTCCCAGCATATCCTAACGATGCTGGGAATGGCTCTACAGCTTCCTACCCTTTTCCTAAACTTTGGCCGGGGGGAGGGTGGGGGGACAGAGGAAATCAGGGGGGAAGAATATATTTCGCTGACAATGTAAACTAAGCCCTGCTTTTACTCCCCCATCCAGGAAGGTCCCATTTTTTTCCTAAAAGGATTTCCTGCTAACAAGACATTACATCATCCTATAGAAAAATAATATTCCTGACAATTTCTTCTTTCTCTCTCTTTTTGCAGCTCAAGAACAAAGCCTATTCCTGGGCTGCCTTCAGTGTATGCCGTGAGAGAGTACCACAGCTGTGCACAAACAGATTCACCGTAGGTTTAAGAACAAACAGTTTTGTGTTTTAAAAACAACCCCCCCCCCCCCCCAGTAATAAAGAAGTCTTTCCTCCTCGGCATTCTTCCCCTCCCACCCCCACCCCACAATCTCGATGCAGAATTTACTTGTTTTGTTTTGTTTTTTGGTGCAACATTAGAAATCCAGTATCAGTCTTGGCACTGTTGTTGGGAGACGGTTGTCGCGTTCTTGAACACTCCGTGGAGTAGCGGGTGGTCCCAAGTGGAAAAGTGGTGGGGGGTGGCACAGCCACAGTGTTATGCGTCACAGGTCGATTGGTCCAATCCGTCTAGCGTCAGCTGATTCCTATGTGGAGAGTTGGGACTCGGGGGCCCACTGGGGTTAGAGCTGTTGGAAGGGGTAGAGTGTTTGGTGGAATCCGAATCAGGCTATAAGAGAGAGAGAGAGAGAGAGAGAAAGAACTACAGTAATGCTTTTGAGATGATGTAACACATTTCAAGCTCATTATTTTTAATGAAAGGAGACGATCAACCCAACGCAGCGTGACGAGTGTCAACTTCCCTATTAAATGCTGGTGTCCTGAGGATTCTGCAACAAGAAAGCTCCCATTCTGTGAGCAGAATTCATTAACGAAACAAAGTGAGCCAGGCTAACGCATATGCATTCTGGTAGCAAGATATACCTCGGACTCAAACGGCACCTGACTGAAGCAGACCGATCTCTTCCAACATGGACCTGTGCTATTCGTGGCTTGAGGGGGTGGTGCAATTTAAAGAAGAGTGCAGAACACTTCCCAGCCTGCCGTCTTTACTCCTGCAACCTCTCCCTTGACTCCCCTTCCCGGGCCTCAGATACAGAAAACGAGCTGAGCTGTAAGGGACCTCCCACCCCAGTCTGGGAGAGGTGGCAGCAGAAGGAAAGGTGGTAGGTAGGCAAGAGGAACCTCCGGCCCGATCTAGCGGGGCTCATCTTGTGTTCTTAACCATGTGGATTCCAGGTGTTCTGTCACCCCAAACAAGGTACAGTTATCCCCTCCCAGGCCTGCATTGAAATCAGCCAGGTTCAAGTTGTGATCTGGCCAGTTAGGGCACGGGGCCAGAAGGGGATGCCGATCACCTCCTGTGCACTGATGGCTGGGAGCTGAGCCCTTTTCATTGCATTACCCTAAATGGCTGCTTGGGAGGCCTGGCTGGAGAACCAGCCCCTGGTTCTTAAATTTTGAGAAGTTCTTAAGCCTCGCTTAAGTTTTGCTGCCCGATCAGCCTGGAGCAGTCTGCCAGAACTCCACCCCAGAGTCCCCCCTCCCCTTTTGCCCTCCCTTCAATTCCCTTCTTTAAAAAACCCATGTGTTATTCCATAGAGAGAGCCAGCGTGGTGTAGTGGTTAAGAGCGGTGGTTTGGAGCGGTGGATTCTGATCTGGAGAACCAGGTTTGATTCCCCACTCCTCCACATGAGCGGCGGAGCTAATCTGGTGAACTGGGTTGGTTTCCCCACTCCTACACACAAAGCCAGCTGGGTGACCTTGGGCTAGTCAAAGCTCTTTAGAGCTCTCTCAGCCCCACCTACCTCACATGGTGTCTGTTGTGGGGAGGGGAAGGGAAGGTGATTGTAAGCTGGTTTGATTCTCCCTTAAGTGGGCAATGAAAAAAACCACTCTCCCTCCTCCTTCTGTTCCCTTGCAGGTGGGAAACCAGCTGAGGAGGAGGGGGGAAGGTGTGTCTGCACAAAAGTAGCAGGAAAGGAAGGGTTAAAGCAGCCCCCAACCCCTGTTGCTTGTCCCACTCTTGACGGCAGCCTTCAAGGTAACTCCAGTCATTGATGGGGCGGGTGGGAAGAATCCTGTCTAAGTTGCTCCCAAGTGTGATGAAAAGCAAAAGCAAGATTGGCTGTCCCTGCAACCAGCCAGTGATCCGTTTGCTGGTTACTTATGCAAATGGCCCTGGGCAGCCCAAGAGGTACCGAAGAATTCTGACTTCAACACAAGAAGTGTCAAAACATTGCCAGAAAGGCTAGAGATGTAGTTCAGAAATAAAATGTTTGCTGGACAACCCCTTCGGGCAATTAACCCCACTGCATTTTCTAGTTACCCTGGTTGTTGCTGGAATTCTGCACACAGGCTCTTTCCTTTTCTCTTAGCCGGCTGCTTGGCCGATTTCCCAGTTATTTTGGAATGCAGTTAAAACTCTTAACAATGCACTGCTTCACAGAAGAACTGCTACTGTGGCAGTCAATTTAATTGGGGGGGAGACAGAATTTATTTTTAGCCAGCAGATTAAAAGGCGATATCGCCGAGAGATACGGCGCACAAGATTTTGCCGGGTTGTAAACAGCAAGTTTGGCTAGAATGCAATTATTTAGACAAGATAAGCCGGGAGAGATCCGATAAGGCAAACAGGCTGCGGAGAAAGAATATCCTAGAGGTTTGCATTTCACAATCTGTGCATACTTTGCATGGACGCTAACAGAAAATAGGAGCATGCAAATTGTATGTAGGCATAAAATGTGACCTCCACTCTGACGTGCAAGGGGACAGCTGCAAGCAAAACCTCTTACTTTAGTTACTTTTGAGCAGACCCACCGCAGTGCTTGTTTCTTCTCCTGTGTTACGGCTGCTGCAGCCACCACAAAGGAAATCAATGCACAAGCAGCTCTTATGAACATCCGGGACAAACTGGGCTAGGTCCAGCAGAGGATTTCTGCCGGGTTTGTATGGGTTTTGGTAATGCTCCCCCCTGAATCCCTCCTCTGATGCCATTCTTGGGACGGTGTCTTCTACTTTGGGGGGGGGGCATTTTGGCCTGCGGTGGAGGGGATATGAGATAGCCCTGCTCCGCTGACAGAAATCCCTTCTGTCAGCTGAAATTTCTGGTGGATCTAAGGGATTCAGATCTGCCATGCAAACAGAAGCAATTTTTTTTTAAACGAGCAGATGACCCACACAGCCCAGAGCCCCTAACACAAGCCCTTTTCACAAGCCCAGGGGCAAGATGAGTCACTCTGAGGTAGGGCGTTTTTGCTAGGCATCCTCACAATGGTCAATGGATACGTTGGGAGTCTAGTTACTTAGAAGGAGGCTCTTCTCTTTTCGCAGAGCTGGAAATGGTTCTGCAGGCACGTGCAAATCCTGACTTTCGCCCAGGTCAAATTCTCTAGGCAGCTCCATCTCCCACGCTCCCCTTCCCAAGGGCCTAGGGGAAGTTTTATCCCACCTTTCCCAAGCTTAAGGTGGCTCAAATCTATAAAGCCACAAAGCTTCATCCCTGTTACTGCCGTCTCCGATTCCAAGAGATTCCAAGTTCCCATATATGTACTTAGTGTCCTCCTAAACCAGCTACTGCTAATGCCTACTAGAATAATAGAATCATAGAGCTGGAAGGGACCACCAGGGTCATCTAATCCAACCCCCTGCACAATGCAGGAAATTCACAACTACCTCCCCCCACACACACCCAGTGACCCCTACTCAATGCCCAGAAGATGGCCAAGATGCCCCCCCCCATGATCTGCCTAAGGTCATAGAATCGGCATTGCTGACAGATGGCCATCTGCTTAAAAACCTCCAGGGAAGAAGAGCTTACCACCTCCTGAGGAAGCCTGTTCCACTGAGGAACCGCTCTGCCTGTTAGAAAATTCTTCCTACTAGGACGAGGCAAGCGTAGAGGGCAGCACAGCAAGGGGGAGGAGCAGAAAAGGTTCCTCCTGGGTCTCCTGCTGAACTCGGACCCTCCAGAGGATGCTCCGTTACTGCGTTATAATAATGACTACCAAAACCCAATGCAAGATGAAGGAAAACGTCTGTGTAAACCCCCCCAGTAGGGAACAAAGTCCTGATTTCAGTGTTGTTGTCTTGGCTTATGTATACATGTTGTGAGGTTAATCTGGTCTGAGGAATGAAGGACAAATGTCATGGCTTCAAAATATAAGTCAGCAGAACAGTTAGTCCGGCAAAAAAAATTCATACCAACTGTATTTAATTATTTGCAAGGCATCTCAGCGTCCCCCTCCCCCCAAGGGTCCTAAGCGTTTACTTTCCCAGTAATCAGGGTTTTTAATACAGAGCTGATCATATATTTTGCAGCCATGGGGACCTGGAGGCTTCTTAGATAAAGATTTCTGGACCTAGAGGGCAGGGAGCTCTCAAACGGGGCCGTCTGCTTTATGCAGTCATATATGTCCTTTTTTTCCTTGCTGTCACAGCAGTCACAGCTGACGTATGGCCGCCCCTGGTGGAGTTTTCAAGGCAAGAGATATTCACAGGTGGTTTGCCATTGCCTGCCTCCACGTCACGCCCCTGGTATTCCTTGGAGGTCTCCCTTCCAAATACTAGCCAGCATGGTGTAGTGGTTAAGAGCGGTGGACTCTAATCTGGTGGACAGGGTTGGTTTCCCCACTCCTACACATGCAGCCTGCTGGGTGACCTTGGGTTAGTCACCGTTCTCTCCGAACACTCTCAGCCCACCTACCTCACAAGGTGCCTGTTGTGGGGGGTGGGGGTGGGAGGGAAGGCAATTGTAAGCCGGCTTCAGTCTCCTTAAAGATAGACAAAAGTGGGGTATAAAAAACAACTCTTCTTCTTCTTGGCTTCTGAGATCTGACGAGATCAGGTTAGCCTGGGATATCCAGGTCAGGGCTGATATACGTCCTACAGCCAATTAATTATTAACATACAAAGACAGTAAGAGCCTGCTTCTAATTATTTTTTTGGGGGTATATAATCAGATCTCACCTCTTTGTCAAACTCCTGGTCTGGATCGGACATGCTCCGCAAGGGCATAGCTGCTCCCAGGTCACCCCCACCTGCAATGCAAAGGCGTTTCAAAATCTCCACAGTAAAAAAAAAAGACCAAAAAAAACCCCTCTCTCTAAAACCACAGCTTATAAATAGATCGGTTTCCATCCTTACTTGAAGAAGGCCAAGAAATGTAGCTTTTGTTTCTCTGCGGTGCCTGGCGTGAAATGTTGGTCGTGGGAGGACAAGCCTTTTCATCTTGTGAAGACGGGAGGACGCTCTACGGAAGAAAGGGAGGCGCAGTCCGTCAGACAAGATGTTTTATAACAGAAGTTTCTTTTCTGTGAAACTTTTCAACAGAGATTCCCCCCCTCCTTTTTTTAAACCTTTCACACAACCCCTGCTTTGCTAAACCGGTGAAAAAAGCTCAGGTAACACAAAAGGTATCCCTTCAAAAAAACCAATCAACAGGGTGATCATCAGGGTTGCCAGGTCCGTCTTCGCTACCAGGAGGAGGTTTTTGGGGTGGAGCCTGAGGAAGGTGGGGTTTGGGGGAGGGAAAGGACTTCAATGCCATAGAGTCCAATTGCCAAAGTGGCCATTTTCTTCAGGTGAACAATTCTCTATCGGCTGGAGATCAGTTGTAATAGCAGATCTCCAGCTACTACCTGGAGGATGGCAACCCTAGTGATCATCCACCTTCCCACCCATACCAATCAGCCCAAGTTCCGTCTGCTGGAAGCAGGGTCACTGAAATCTCAAGCAAGCAAGCCTGAATAGAAGAATCACACATATTGCCTTTCTTATGCAACAATTTCTCTTTAACAGGCTAGTAAGTAGCCAAAAGCAACAAACATAATTCCCCTGTTGGACTGGGTAAGAAATGTGCTGGTTTCCATGAAATTGATTTACTGGTGTCTCGTCGCAAGAAGAAATCACATAGCATCTGTAGTAGAATCTGGCCACAGAATATGCCTTGAGGTTTCCCCAAATGCAGAAAGCTGGTTTGCTTTTCTGGCTGCGACGTATTTGCGATAAACAGACAGTGATGGTACTAATACAAACCACAGTGTGTGTGTGTGTGTGTGGGGGGGGAACTGTCAGGGAATTTTTCCATTTGCCGCCAGCTGTTGAATGGATGAATAAACCTCTACCGGAGCTAGGACAAGAGGTCAGTAGAGGAAGATGGGGTTTAGTTTTAGCAGCCGACAACGTGTTGTCTCGAGCACAGGATTCAGGGCAGCAAGCAGAAGCTCACACACAGAGGTTAGCAATACCCTGGAGACTATTAGTCCCCCCACCCCAAAACACTGGCTGCGATGCCCGCAGAGAGGCACAACGAATACTATTGCCCACTTCAGCTTCTCAAAGAGCTGCTCCTATCCTTGCTACAGAAGCAGAGAAGGGACAGGAAGCAGAAGAAAGCCGTGAGGAGGAGGAGGAGGAAGAATGGCTTTCTGGAGAAAGATTTTAGCAGAGTCAGGGCTCGTGTGATAAACGTGCTCAAAGCCTGTTGGAGGTGATATAAGAGTGGAGTGTCAGGAGGATGAAGGGGAAGGAAATTCGCTCTTGTTATTTTAGACAAGACAAACAAGAAAAAAGGAAGGCGTTTAGAGAATGGTCATTTAGCAAAACACAACTGCACTCTTGGCAGTCCTGGGCACGTGTATTCCTCTTTCAAGGCAGCTTAGGCGGAATCTAAGTGGGACAACATCCCACACCTGGATGCAAGGAATGGGAGTTCGGCTCGCCACGCTTCCCCTCTCCTGCTCCCCCTCCCCCTCATTGTGGGGAGGCTTGGGATGATCAAGCGAGGGGTTCCAAATGCAAGACCGAGGCCCACTCCTGGGGACTACAGTCATCCTTTACAAAGCCCTCTGCCAACTTGTCCCTGAAGATGTGTGGGATGTGGTTGGGCATACATTGACATCAGCAAGTTTCTGAGGAACAAAACAAAACAAAAAAACGGCTTTACCAGTGGGAGGTCCATAAGAACTTGCATTCCATCTCCTGGTCCCATGTGGGCCACGTGGTTGAAATTGGTCGGGTTCGAAATCATTTTGGATCTGAGTTCAGGGTCTCGGAGCATCTCTCTAAAAGCAAGGAACAACAGAGACGGTTGTATCATGTGAACAGATTCACTGTCGCCGTGAGATGGGGAGGAGGGGAACAAGCCACTCTGAGCCTGGCTTGGGCCGGGAAGAGCGGGGTAACAAATGGAAATAATAAATAAATAAAGTGAGGGACCAGAGGCTCACCGCCTTTGCTGCAGTCTCTCTTCCTCCGGAACTTTAAAGACGAATCTTCTTTTGCTTCGCGTGCGAAGCATTTGCTTTTTGCTGTTATCGGATGTTTCCGGCACGCTCAGGGCTGCTCCTGCTGTAACAATGAATTGCGAGGTTACACAGACTAGGGTATAACGTGCCACAAAGGCTGCGTGAGCCCTGGAATGAATGGGGCTTGTGCTTTAGAAACAAGCAGTCGGTTAATTTAAGCTCTTAATGAATAGAGAGCCCAGGAATCGGCAGAGGCCAAGGGCATCCTGACTACGACCTCACAATCAACAATACATTCACACACACACAAAAAAAACCTGTTACAATTTTCACTTGCTTTGCTCCCCCCTTCCCACTCACAGTGGATTTCAGAGACTTCTTGGAGCAACTGTTAGATCTCAATATAAAGTGCCATTCTGAGTTGCTGAAGAAAGTATAAGGTAATAAACAAGATAGCATATAATTCAACAGCTACGAGCTACCAGTCATTTTTGTAGGTGGAACAACCACCTTCTATTGCTTTCTTACTTTTTTTCACTGTCTGTTAAAGTATCATAGCAACCCTAACAGCCCAGACTAGTCTGATCTCATCACCGCTCGGAAGCTAAGCAGAGTTGGTACTTGGGTGGGAGATGGCAAACCACCTCTGCTCATCTCTTCCCTTGAAAACCCCATGAGGTGGAACTTCACGGCTCGCCAGGAGTCAGTTGCGACTCAACAGCACCGCTTTGTTAAAATATCAGTTCAGGACAAGCATAACCTCCCCTCCCCCAAAAAACAAAATCCAAAACAGTGCCTTTAGATAGAATGCCTCATTTCAAAAAGGATATGGACAAAACGGAGCGGCTGCAGAGAACAGTGGCGAGGATGATCAGGGTGCCTGGAGACCAAGCCCTATGAGGAAAGGCTGAGGGAGTTGGGAATGTTCAATCTGGAGAAGAGGAGGTTGGGGTGGGGGAGAACACTATCGCTCCCTTCAAGTATTTGAAGGGCTGTTACTTAGAGGAGAGCAGGGAGCTGTTCCTGTTGGCAGCAGAGGATAGGACTCAAAAATAAAGGGTATAAATTACAGGCGGAAAGGTACCGGCTGGACATTAGGAATTTTTTTTTTTACAGTGAGAGTAGTTCATCAGTGGGATTGGCTGCCAGGGAGGTGGTGAGCTCCCCCTCGCTGGCTGTCTTCAAGCAACGGCTGGACGATCACTTGTCAGGGATGCTCTAGGCCAGGGGTGTCGAACTCAATTGTTACGAGGGCTGGATATGACATAAATGTTACTCGGTCGGGCTGAGCTGTGCCTTGCCAGCGTAGATCGAGAGGTGTGTGTGTGTGTGGGGGGGTGGCTGCCTCGTGGGCCTGATAAAAGCTCTCAAGGGGCTGGATCCAGCCCTTGGGTCTTATGCTTGACACCCCTGCTCTAGGCTGAACCTGCACTCAGCAGGGGGTTGGACTAGGTGGCCTGTCTGGCCCCTTCCAACTCTATGACTCTAAGCCCCACCCACTAAAACAGTCATCAAAGCTTCAGTTGCTCAAATCACCACTTAAATCTTGCATCTCTAATTTTACATAGTCCTCCTTCCCCTCCTCTTTCCTCACTGCACTCCAGCACAACAAAATGCCACTACCATTTCAAGCACCGCTCTTTGTCACGCCATTTCCCCCTCACCCAAAAACACTAACCTGAAAACTTGTTCTTGAAATAGATGAGTCGGGAAGGCTCACAGCTCAGGAGGTTCAACGTGCCTGCCACATTTAGCGGTCTGATCTGTCACAGAGGCAAAGACGGAGAAAAATCAGTTCCTACTCGACACATCGCAAAGAGTTTTTCAGCAAACCGAGAAGGTGCTGCAGTGTCCAGGGAGAGGCGAGCTACCTACCCTTCTTAAGCCAATAGTCTGAACCCACTCCATAGTGTTGACGTCAAAGACATCCACGCCGTATTCGCTGTAGACCGTTAAATAGAATGAATTGCAACCTAGAGAGATCACACACAAAGAAACGTTGACGTGCACCACAGTTCTTCCCTCTGCTGTTTTCTTCCCTCAAGCACATACAGTTGGCCAAAGCCATCCTTTGCTAGGCCTAGATCTCAAGGAGAAGAGTTGGTTTGTACATGCCGACTTTCTTTACCACTGAAGGAAGTATCAAACCGTCTTACAATCGCCTTCCCTTCCCCTCCTCACAACAGACACCCTGTGAGGTAGGCGGGACGGAGAGAGCTGTGACTAGCCCAAGGTCACCCAGCTGGCTTCATGTGTAGGAATGGGGGAACAAATCCATTTCACCAGATTAGTGTCCGCCGCTCATGTGGAGGAGTGGGGAATCAAACCCGGTTCTCCAGGTCAGAGTCTACAGCTCCACGCCACTGCTCTTAACCACTACACCATGCTGGCTCTCCAAGCCAGTGAAGCCAATAAGCCTCCATCTGGAGCTTGCTCCATTTCAGACCCCAAGTAGAAATGTGCCTGATTAAATGCTCCACTGTAAATATGCCTCCCCATAAAACATATCGAAAACATAACAAGCCAGAATGGAATTCACTGCCAGAGGATGTAGTGATAGCCACAAGCAATAGTCAGCTTTAAAGGGGGATTTAAAGGGGGACAGCTTGAAAAGGAACCTCCACATTTGAATGTAGTAAATCTCTGAATACCAGTGCCAGGAGCAATGTCAGGGAAGGCCTCAGCCTCTCCTGCATGGTTGTTGGACCTCCAGAGGAATTAGTTGGTTACTGAGCGAGACGGGATGCTGGACCAGATGGACCAATGGTCTGATCCAGCAGGGCTCTTCTTCTGTTCTTATGTAATCCTTCTTCCTGACAGCTAATTTTCTAGGGATTTTTTTCTCCTTTTGGTGGAGGAGCATTGAATCATGTGAGCCCCCACCGGATCAGTAGTCTGAAAAGGTACAATGCAGACATAGGATCTCCACCGCTGTGAGAGCTAGCCTTTAAATGTAATTCTTCCAGATCATGAAGCAAACAATTTAGCTCCAGAGATTTAGCTGCTCAAAGCCACACAAATCATTACTGGGTACACAGTGGATTTAATGAGCAAAGTCCTTTATGGTCATCTGGTGAGAGCCAGCATGGTGTAGTGGTTAAGAGCGGTGGTTAGGAGAGGTGGACTCTAATCTGGAGAACTGGGTTTGATACCCCACTCCTCCTCATGAGCGGTGGGGGCTAATCTGGTGAACCAGGTTGGTTTTCCCACTCCTCCACATGAAGCCAGCTGGGTGACCTTGGGCTAGTCACAGCTCTCTTAGCACTCTCTCCGCCCCACCTACCTCACAGGGTGTCTGTTGTGGGGAGGGGAAGGTGATTGTAAGCTGGTCTGAGTCTTCCTTAAGTGGTAGAGAAAGTCGGCCTATAAAAACCAACTCCTCTTCTTCTTTACCATCAGCTTGGAAAGCAGGTCATTACAATTTTACAGGTGGAAAATTAAGACCAAGGGGGATGAGACTTGCTTAACAGTATCCCAAACTCTCCCTCATCCAGCCTAACACATGACCCACATGTCTAAAGTGTAATTTTTAACTCGTTGAAGATGATAAGAGACCCTACTTTTCTGAACAGAGGGGCTGCAATGCAACAGAAAGTGGATATCCGTAAGGTGAGCACACATGAACAAGTAAAGCTGCTTCAAACTGAGACAGATCTTTAGCCTATCAAGGTCAGTATTGTCTGCTCTGATTAGCAGCAGCTCTCCAGGTTCCCGAGCTGAGGTCTTTTGCATCACCTACTATGTGATCTTTTTAAGCTAGAGATACCAGGGATTGAGCCTGGGACCTTCTGAATGCAACGTAAATGTTCTACCACTGAGCTCCAGCCCTAGGTGACTGCAAAGGAATAGGCTGAGAAGTGTGGGTAGCAATGCCAGTTTGCATATCCATTCTACATCTAGTCGATTAAGTGGGAGAAAAGTGTAAGCAAGTAACCAAGACCCCTGAAGTGGGTGGCCCAGGCTAACCTGATCTCATCAGATCTCGGAAGCAAAGCAGGGTCAGCCCTGGTTAATATTTGGATGGGAGACCTCCAAGGAAGTCCGGGGTCACTATGCAGAGGAAGGCACTGGCAAACCATCTCTGAATGTCTCTTGCCTCGAAACCCCAGTGGGGTCACCATGGCGCAGGCTGCAACTTGATGGCACATTCCACCACCACTAGTAGTCAAAACAACAAGCTATGCTTCAGATATTCTTTCTTTTTCAGAAACACACAGTTGCCCAGTTATCTAGATTTACATGCTCTTATGTTCAATTGGCTGCCATTTGAGAGATGTAAACCTGACTTGAGTTTCCAAACAGAAGATAACCAGAAAGAGAGAATGGAAGGATCTGGAAGCACCAAAAGGCCCTCCTCGACTGCCTTCTCTGTCTCAGCTGCAGCCAGGCAGAGAGACCTCTTCGGTGTCAAGTCTGCCTGAGTAAATAATGAAGATAAAGGAAGGAAGTGCTGGAGTTAGCCAGTTTGGTCCCTGAAAGGAAAGAGTGTGAACTCAAGAAGTAGTGGGGTTTTTCCAAAGGGAAGTGTGATGTCTCGAGACCCCGGGAAGTGGTCTCCAAAATAGTCCTTTCCAGAGTAACTGATGGTGAATCACAGTAACCGGTTCCTCCCACTTCAGGATGGGATCCCTCATGGTACAGAATTAGAGGGAAGTTTTTAACGTCTAGTGGTTTTATTTATTGTGCTTTTGTCAGGCCTCGAAAACCCGGTATGCCCCCCACTCCTTTAAAAAAAAAAACCCTGCTGGATTAGACTAAAAGGTCTGGAATTGTGCTTCTAATTGTGATCAATCTGAAGGCAACAGCCCTTGCTTCTGTCCTCGGCTTCTGGGTACGGAAGCTGTATGGCTTTGAACACGGAGCTTCCACACAGCCAGCGTGGTGCAAGGTTTGCTGCTGTGTTGGACTAGGATCTGGGACAGCCAGATTCAAATCCCCCACTCTGCTGCAGAAGCTCACTTTGTGACCTTGGGCCAGTCACTCTCTCTCAGACTAACCTACCTAATAGGGCTGCTGGCCCTAACAGGGCAGCGTTCCCGACCAAAGTGTGCAAAGTTAAAGGACAGCCCTCTATTCCTTCCAGTAAAGCTTTTCGCTCCAGCTCTTTAAACCAGGCACTGAAGTCATGCAGCCTCGGCCATATCCCTTTTTCTTTTCATCAGCTTTGTACCTAAACCAAAACAGAAGAGTGACTAAGGCAAGCCGAACACTCTTACTATCTTTTATTTTCTTGAGAGCCGCTGTGGTGTAGTGTTTAGGAGGGGCGGACTCTAATCTGGAGAACCAGGTTTGAGTCCCTACTCTTCCACATGAGCAGCTGACTCTAATCTGGTACCAAGTTTGTTTCCCCGCTCCTCCACATGCAACCTGCTGGGTGACCTTGGGCTAGTCACAGTTCTCTCCAAACTCTCTCAGCCTCACCTACCTCACAGGGTGTCTGCTGTGGGGAGGGGAAGGTGATTGTAAGCTGCTTTGAGACTCCTTGAAGGAAGAGAAAAGTGGGGTATAAAAAACCAACTCTTCTCCATCTTCTTGACCTGGGCCTGTGTAGCATAGTGAAACTAGGACCAGGGAGACCTGTGTTCAGATTTTCACTAGTTATGAAGCTTGCTGAGTGGCCATGGGCTACCATCTCTCACCCTAACCTACCTCACAGGTTGTCATGAAATAAAATTGAGGGGGATGGGGTACACGTACGCTGCCCTGAGCTCCTTGAAAAAAACAGGTCTGGATAGGGTTGTTAAGACAGTCTATTTATTATAAGAAAGTGGAAACAAATTATTTACATGGAAGTTGAAGACTGGCTTTCCTGGAATGTATAAATTTACTGTTATCTTGCCTTCAATGGAGCATGTTCCTCCAAGTCCACACAAGGTTGTATCCTATCTAGAGTTTGGTTAGATTGTGAAGGGAAGATGGAGAAGGGCCGTGGCTCAGTGGTAGAGCATCTGCTTTGCATGCAGAAGGTCCCAGGTTCAATCCCCGGCATCTCCAGTTAAAGGGACTAGGCAGGTTGGGGATGTGAAAGACCTCTGCCTGAGACCCTGGAGAGCCGCTGCCAGTCTGAGTAGACAATACTGACTTTGATGGACCCACGGGTCTGATTCAGTATAAGGCAGCTTCATGTGTTCATGCCTGGGTATCAGAAATCTGGGAAGCAGCCACAATTTGCAGTGCATCTGGGTGATTCAATCAACCAGACATTAATGCCTTGCCTAGAAACTAACATTTGGATAAAGAAACTGCTTCCAAGCCCCTCAGCTTAGACATAAACAAAAAAAAAGCAGTTAAGACTGAAGACTTCCAAAAGTGGTGAGTGACAGCAGAAGGGAGCAAGTCTGAGAATAACCCAGACTCATTCTCCACATTCACAAGCAGCGATTTGTTTGAAAGGTCTGCAGCGCGAAGCACAGAGATTTGCAGTATGAAGACAGCCAATGTGTGGTCACAAAACCTGGGGAAGTCATACCTAAAGTAATGAATTATCTTGTCCAAGTAACATTTAGACTTTGGGTTGGATCCAGCCAATGTTTTTGCTCAATCTCATCCATCTCTCCTCCTTACTACAGTTCCTGTGACACATTATTTTTTTGTTCATGCAGGTCCCATGAACCCCAGCACAGCCATTTCTGGTGGCGAGAGGGAAACCCCACCTTCCCCTTTCCACCGGTGGAAAAACCGCTCGGATCCAACCCTCTAACTGTTAAGAAAGAAAGTAGTTGGCTGATTATTTTCAGACAAGTCAAGCAACGGAAGAAAAAACATATACATACTACAGGCAGTAGGAGTTGCAGGCCACATGAGCTCCTGCATGCGCGACCTTCGACCCTGCGCATCGACGTACACTCCCAAATGGCTGAAGCAAAGCAGGTACTCCTCGTTGCTGAGCTCCACAGCACACAGGGCGTCCAAGGACTGTTGCGAGAGGAATGCAAGCGAAGGGTCACTGGGATTTACCAGGTTCACAGATTGTCCTTCCCCCTGGATGCTCAGCAGAGAGAAACCGGACTGGTAGCCTACACAGAGCCTGTCCTTGAACAACGCCATCCACTGTATGCTGCCCGGAGCCTGGATTTCGCCGAGCTTTTTGTGGAAAGGTTTAGTCCTGTGAATCTCGTAGCAGAGGACCTGCCGTTTGGCCGCCACAAACAAACTTGTGGACGAGCTCTTCTTCAGCGTCCCTGTCGTGAGGAGCTGGCAGCCTTTCGTCTCTGGGAGCTTAATGTCGAAGCTGCCTTCGGATCCATCCAGGCAGGACCACGGGTACAGGTGGACATGATGGTTCCGGCCGCAGATGAGGATGATTACTTTCTCTTTCAAGGCGAGCTCTATCTGATAAACTTTCTTACAGTCGGCAGCTCGGACGATCACTGTGAGAAAAGACAGCAGGGTCCAGTGAGTAAGAGGCGGGGTGGGGTGGAGGGATTAAGTCATACGACGAGCCAGCAATTACTCAGAATATAGGCACACGTCCACAAGCATAAAAGCAGAGGGTGTTTTGTTTGAGGAACGTGGTTGGCCACTGTGTGAACGGACTGCAGGACTCGACGGGCCTTGGTCCAGCGTGGCTTTTCTTATGTTCTTAACACGATATTGCTAGATTCGAGCCCAGCAGCACCTCAGAGACCAACAAGATTTTCAGGATATAAGCTTTCAAGAGTCAAAGCTCCTTTCGTCAGATCCGAAAGGAGCTTTGACTCTCGAAAACCTATATCCCGAAAATCTTGTTTGTCTCTAAGGTGCTACTGGGCTCGAATCTAGCTGTTCTGTTGCAGACCAAAAAACTACCCCTCTTGAAATGATATTAGCAGGACTTCTCTGACAACCCTCTGGACCAATACAGCGGCAGCACTCACTACTGAGGGTAGAGAAGCTGACTTTCATTTTACCTAGCCTTAAAAACAAACAAACCAGAATTCCCAGGCTCCTTTCAGTAAGTTTTAAGAAAAGGCACGCAGGATCTTTTTAATGGTTTAGGTCAGTGGCTCCCAAACCTTTCAGGTCACGGCCCTCTTGGTTCCACAAACTCAACCCCAGCGCCCCTTACCCTATCCTATAAAAAGTATTATTCAAAATAGGGGCTTGCAAGACTCCCTAAAGAAGATAATAAGAATAAAATTTCAAAACAGCAACAATTAATTGCACATCTATTCAGAATCAAATTTAAACTTTTTAGTTGAAATTTATTCAACAAAACTGATGAACTTGATCTGGGGGTACCAGCTCTTCAAAGTCTGGAAAAAAAATTCTGATAGTTTCCACCAAATTTGCCAGCATGGTGCCATAGCTTGATCTATTGTAAATTAGTGAACAACACAGTTGAAGGGGCCCACCTCTAGCACCACCCTGCTGCCCCCTTGCCTCTTAGTGCCCCCCTAGGTAATCCCACCCCCCCAGGGGGCGGTACTGCTCACTTTGGGAACCACTGGTTTAGGCATAACGAATCAGTGTTTCACACACACACATAATCCATATACTTGCTGAAGAGCTTACATATTACCTTGTGGGACCAGAACTCTATAAACACAGAGTACCCGCTTGTCTATCAGAAACTGGCCAGTGGCCCTAGCATGTACCTTCATAAGAACATAAGAAAAGCCATGCTGGATCAGGCCAAGGCCCATCAAGCCCAGCAGTCTGTTCCCACAGTGGCCAACCAGGTGCCTCTAGGAAGCCCACAAACAAGACAACTGCCGCAGCATCCTGCCTGTGTTCCACAGCACCTAACAGGCATACTCCTCTGATCTTGGAGAGAATGGGTATCCATTATGACAAGTATCCACTTTGACTAGTAGCCATGGCTAGCCCTATCCTCCATGAATATGTCCACTGCCCTCTTAAGGCCTTCCCAGTTGGCAGCTTCTTCCTACCTTTGCAGCAGAGCAAACACATACTTAAGGGGCAAACAAGTACTTAGGGTTCCCAGCATTTTTTACACAAAGCTTTCATTTTCCTTGTATCAAGGGAAAAGTAAATGCGCTTCACATCACATCTAGAAGGTCAATGTGTCTCGCGACCCTCTCTTGCTAATAACCCCCTACTTATAATGAAATATAATAATGAAAATGGTTCACCCTTACTTCTTAAGAGAGAAAGCATTTTCATTATTAATGAAGGAAAGAAACAGGAAGTAAGATACTGGGAATGCAGGGAGGCAGGCAATGAAAAATTAAAGAGAATATTCAAGCATCCTTTAAGCGAGTTGGAAAAGTCTGACGGCACACATACTAAATGGACAAAAAAGGCAGTGGGGAGATGCAAAGCTGGATTCTATGAAATGAAAAGTTTGGGATGAACACTGCTTTATTTAAAATGAAATCTTACAAGACATGAAACATTTGTGCTGGGTACTAATATTAACCAGACATCACACGAATAAGATTGAATTTAACGAAAGTGGAACACAGTGGTTTGGTGCTGATTTACTTCTACAACTGCGGACATTAATATACTCAGCGTGACTTAAAATGGGGTATATGTGTGGAATCTGCAAGGAAAATGAGCATGTGGCACAGGTGGGCCGTTCACTAATGGGTGAATGCGCCTGCAGCCAATGGACCTCTCCAAGGAATGGGTGGTTTCTATATCCACACCCTGCCTTCTTTCCGACTTATACTGATTTGTAGAATATGTGCAGAGGAATATGGGCACTGAAGGACAGGGCTGTAATGACCGGGTTGGGGGGGGATCACGACTCTGTTAAGTCCTCGATACCCAAGCACTGCATGCACACTGCAAAGTAGATTATATTCCAAGAATTTAGGATGCAAGTAGTAGTAGAAGAAGAGTTGGTTTTTATATGCCGACTTTCTCTACCACTTAAGGCAGACTCAGACCGGCTTACAATCACCTTCCCTTCCCCTCTCCACAACAGACCCTGTGAGATAGGTGGGGCTGAGAGAGCTCTTAATAGAACTGTGACTAGCCCAAGGTCACCCAGCTGGCTTCATGTGGAGGAGTGGGGAAACAAACCCGGTCCTCCAGATCAGAGTCCACCGCTCCAAGCCATCGCTCTCAACCCACTGGTTTTGCTCCAGAAGGTCGGACCAGAACCAATGGGTTGAAATTAAATCAAAAGAATTTCCATCTAGACATTAGGAAGAATTTTCTAACTGTCAGAGCGGTTCCTCAGTGGAACAGGCTTCCTCGGGAGGTGGCGTATGCTCCTCCTCTGCAGGTTTTAAAGAAGAGGTTATATGGCCATCTGTCAGCAATGCTGATTCTATGATCTTAGGCAGATGATGAGAGGGAGGGCATCTTGGCCATCTCCTGGACATGGAGTGGGGGTCCCTGGGGGTGTAAGGGGGAGGTGGTTGGGGGTTTCCTGCATTGTGCAGGGGGTTGGACTAGATGACCCTGGTGGTCCCTTCCAACTCTATGATTCTGTGATTCTACACCACGCTGGCTCTCTTTACACCTCTTTATAGGGCAAAAACAGTAAGAGCCTCCTCCTCACGCAGTCTTGAATCCTGTGAACAAGTTCTCTGCGCGCCAAATAGTCCATGCCATGGGGGGGGGGGGCTTGCTTTCTCTTGTACCAGAGTTCCCATTTGCACGAGGTCTCGTGGAAAATCTCGCCTTGCACAAATGGGTGTGCTAGCACAAGGGGAAACGAGCTTCGTGACAGCGACTGTCACGCGCTTGCAGGACCTGTTCGCAGGATCCAAGCTGTAGCTCCTGTCTCGACAAACACAGCTGCGCTAATATAACTATTCTGCTCAAAACGTGGGAGTGCTTTTATTAACATTTAAGGATTAATAACCACACTAACTCCCCTCTGTATTAGCAGAGGCGAAACAAAAAAAAGAACTAATTCTCCTTCAACTTCTGCTTGTTTCTCTAACCCACCCCTGACCGCCTGAAAGAAACAAACCCACATGCAATTGAATGGTAGAGGGAATATTCTTTGACAAAATAAATTGCTCGCTTCAATCACATCTAACAGTTAAAACACCAGACAGTCTCCCATGGCATGCATCTGAGTCTCGTTCGTCCCAATGCAATGCCGAGTTGCTTGGTATTTAGAAGCAAAAGCAGTTTACAAAACACCTTGGCTTACAGCCAATGGAAACAGACTCATGGTCTCTAAAGTCACACTTGCTGTAAAAAAAGCAGGATGAAAACACTAAGATCACAGTTGAGTGAAACCCCAATAGCGAACGCACACATCTGTTTTGGGTTTACTGTTTTAATTTGCTTAAAACAAAACTGGGATAGGATTTACACTCTGCTCCTCATGCGCTCCCCAGCAAACGCTGCACAGAGAAGCACACAATTATTTCTTTCAGGGATGCGCATGAATAAGCATCCTCTGAACCAATACAGAGGATACTACAACCATAAGTATACTCTTTGAAAGAGCCTTGCAGGTGTCGGTGGAGCTATTCAAAGGAGAAGGATTTGTAGATTATGGCCCAAGGGTGTTCAAAAACTAGCCAATAACCAGAGGGGGGTGGGATGGGAGCTGGAGTCTATTTTTAGTACACAAACCGGTTATTCATTCAAAATACTCGGCTTTCTGAGAGCATGTTGAGAAGCCATAAAGACATTTTTCTCCCAGTGCGATAAATAAGAGAACACAGGAAGAGAAATACTCTGTCTGAAAACCACCCTTTGCCTTCTAGACAGACAAGTTAAGGAGAAGAACTATTCCTGTAACCCAGAGAAATGGCCCTCGGCTCCCATTATTCACCGGCCGACAAACGCATGCTGAGCAAAGGGCTAGCCGGCCAACAGCCCCCCTCCTTCATTTCCACTGCTGACGTTTAAGCCGCTTTCAAAAGACGTGCTTCTTTCATGGTCCTGGCCCATCAATGGAGAGGAAACGTGAACTCAGCAAAGAAGGCGGGTATACTAAGTAACCCAGTAAAGCCTGTAGACTGGTCCCTCACATAAGAACCAGTATAGTGTAGTGGTTAGGGTACAGACCATGGTTGCTGTAACAGTGGCATTTGGCGAGAAGCTCTGCTGTGCTGGCAGCTAATGCATTAGCGGCAGGCACTAGGACCCAGCACCCATTTCTACAGGAGCACGTTCCCATGCTCCCTAGCTTAACTTCTTACAGCACAGTTGTCCAGCTGAAGACAGAAAACCAGCGTGGTGCAGTGGCTAGCGTGCTGGACCAGGATCTGGGAGACCCAGGTTCAAATCCCCACTCTGCCATGGAAGCTTGCCGAGTGACCTTGGGCCGGTCAGACATTCTCAACCTAACCTACACCACAAGGGTTGTTGTGAGGATAAAATAATAGAATCCTAGAGTTGGAAGGGGCCACACAGGCCATCTAGTCCAACCCCCAGCTTAATGCAGGATCAGCCTAGAGCATCCCTGACAAGTGCTTTTCCAGCCCCTGCTTAAAGACTGCCAGTGAGGGGGAGCTCACCATCTCCCTAGGTAGCTGATTCCATTGTTGAACAACTCTTACTGTAAAAAAATTTCCCCCTAATATCCAGCTGGTACCTTTCCGCCCGCAATTTAAACCTATTATTGTGAGTCTATTCTCTGCTGCCAACAGGAACAGCCCTTCAAATACTTAAAGAGAGCAATCATGTCCCCCATCAAGCTCCTCTTCTCCAGACTGAACATTCCCAAGTCCCTCAGCCTTTTCTCCTAGGGCTTAGTCTCCAGGCCCCTGATCATCCTTGTCGCTCTCCTCTGCACCCACTCCATTCTGTCCACATCCTTTTTGAAATGAGGCCTCCAGAACTGCACACAGTACTCCAGGTGTGTCCTGACCAATGCAGTGTACGGCGGAACTATGACATCTTGTGATCTGGATGTTACGCCTCTGTTGATGCACCCCAAGATTGCATTAGCTTTTTTTGTCGTTGCATCACACCTGCTGCTCATATTTAACTTATGGTCCCACCCGTACCCCAAGATCTTGTTCACACACACTGGAGGAGAAGAGCGAACAAATGTAGCAAATGGTTCAATGAGCCTCTCACTGACTGCCTGAACACATAAACGTGAGCACACCAATGTGTGAGAGGGACAGGGAGACTCGCTGGGCGCAACAGTGGCCTAGTGTGACCTGTGTTTGATGTGCCACGCACGGCCCTTCATTAAGGCTTTACCACCACTGTTTCAACTTCACACGCTGAGAGTGCTCTGGTTACTGTTTGCTAAACAACAAAGAAAACCCTGCTTGCAGTTTTGTCAGGTTTCTTGCGTTGCGGTCAATAGAGCTGTTCTCAGCAAACATTCCCGGGGACAAAGGTTCCAATTGCAATGGCTACAGCAATTAAATATAGAATCTTCTCACTCTTTGCCATTTTAGTGTTCGAGAGAGCGTGGACATACACAGAGGGAAGCTTAAAGACAATGGTGCCTCACCAAATTGTGCAAACTGTGAGATCATTACAGCAATGTTTGCATGCCCAGGACGTATGAGTGATCAGTGCTGCAGCAACACATCTGTGTTTCTGGGAATTGAGGAGTAAACCAAAATGAACTTCCAACCCAAGCAAGGAGATCTGCCTTTAGCAGATACTGCTGGAACACCAGAGAGGTGGACATAGTAACATTCTGCTGTGTTTAAAAGCAGCAGTGTTAATAGAATCATAGAATCACAGAGTTGGAAGGGACCACCAGGGTCGTCTAGTCCAACCCCTAGCACAATGTAGGAAATTCACAACTACCTCCCCCCCACACCTCCAGTGACCCCTACTCCATGCCCAGAAGATGGCCAAGATGCCCTCCCTCTCTGTCAGGGCTGGAGCCAGAATAAGTTTTCCACCAATGGAAGGCCCTTCCATCAGCAGAACAGAACTCTCCTGCCATTGCTGAGAACGATGCACATAGATTGGGGTCAAATGTTTTCTCTGTGGGAGAGAGAAAAGAAAGCAACATGGCCTCTCAGCTGGCTGTTTGCCCTGCAGAAGGACTCAAGGTGTTGAGTGCAGAGGTCAAGCACTGAGCAATGTTGGATACAGCCCATTAATTTCACACCATGAATAAGTGCTGCACTGTTAGCAAAAGGGGAAGAAGCGAATTGGAAGCTGGAGACGGGAATCACATCATATGAAGGGAAAGCAAAGGAAAAATCGAAGAAGCGATGAAAGAAAGGGGGTAAAAAACACCAGCACCCAACAGAAATACATTTTTGCATTGTAAATACCAGTAGCAGGGGGCAACATCATCCTGTTTGTTAGCCCTCCAAGGCAACTGGGTGGCTGCTGTGTGGAACATGATGCTGGACTAAACAGACCACTAGATCCAGCAGGATGGTTCTTAGAAAGCTTAGTGTACTTACTGTAATATCATGGGACTGGGTGCCAATGCTGTCTTGACACACGATTGTTTGTATTTTAACATTATAATTTATCTTCATACTTCTACAAAGTCCTCAACGTCATCTCCCCCCCCTTTCTTTTGCGCTGTCAAGTCACAGTTGACTTATGGTCACCCCACAGGGTTTTCAAAACCAAAGACGAAAACAGAGGTGGTTTGCCAGTGCCTGCCTCCCACCCAAATACTAAGGGCTGACCCTCCTTAGCTTTGGACGAGATCAGGCTGAGCCTAGGCCACCCAGATCAACGTCAGCTTACAACATAAAAATCAGAACTTCAGAAGAACAAACATCAACAGTGCAATCCTAAGCAGACCTAACCCTTATAAATGCATTTACTTCAGTGGACTTAGTTCATTTACTTCAGTGGACTTTGAATGATGCAATTCTGTTTAGAATTGCACTATAAATCATATTTTCTCTCTTTCCATATCCTACAGAATGTATAAAACATAAGAACAGCCTTGCTGTATCAGAGCAGTGGTCCATCTTGTCCAGCATCCAATTTCCCCCAGTGGGCACTTAGTCATTTATTTATTTGGATTTCTAAGCCGCTCTTATCTGACCAATTACTCTGGAGGGCCAAACAAACAGGGCATAGAGGCCAAGGCCTTCTCCTGATGTTGCGTTCTAGCTCTTAACATTTGAAGTTTGAAAAGTCAAACTCAGGTCCTTGAATTTGGCATAGGAGCAAAATGGAAAAAATGAAGCTTACGAAGAGTTCTGTGGTTGGCACCAGACAAAGCATGTGCCTCTGCATATCTGGGCTAGCTGAAGATTCTGGGGTGACTTCAAGGGCAGCCTCACATAAAGCAAACTATAGGTGCCAGAAATCATGGTCAAGCCAGCATGTATGGCAGTCATGTTTGTCTGATTTGTGGGCCAATTTTAACATGATCATAGCCAGGGGGCCAACCTATAGCCGCTGATACCATTTTAGAGAAGAACATAGCCATTTAAAAATTGCCACAAGGGCCCAATCCTGATCAGGCCTGCAGTGTGGAGGTAGCAGGCGATCATTTCCTTTTTCAAGGACAAGATCGCCTGTTGCCACCATGCCGCCGACCCCATCAAGATTTGGGTCCTTGGCAATTTTTAAAGGGCTGTTTTCTTCAGTTCCATTTTCCAATGGGATCTGCCTTTGTTATCTGGAAGTATAGGTACAATAAGTCATTTGTTTTTTCATTGTCCATTATTTGAGGTTGATAGAGACTGGTTGAGTCATTTGATAATGGAAAGAAGGCACTCACCCTTCCTGAATTTTAATAACAAACAAATTTATATACATACTGGCTGCCTATTTTAAAGGATATTAAATATTTTGGCCATTGTGCTTAAGACCTGCTTAAGTGGTCCTGCTTAAGACCTATTGGTCATTTGAGCAGAATCATCAAACTAAAGGCAGTTTTCTTCTCTAAAAAGACATCGGTGGCCACGGGTTGGCCCAGCGGCTGCCATTACATTTACAGCTCATTCCTGAGCCGCGCGGGCAAAAGTCCATAGGAGAAGAGTGGAATGGACGCTGGCGTTGGAATGCACATGCCATCCTCTTGGCGCTGCCATGACAGCACAGCTCAGACACGCCGGCACAGCCTTGAGCTGGCGTCCTGACGGTACATTTCTGATTGTGTGTGTGTGAAGTGCCATCAAGTCGCTTCCGACTCATGGCGACCCTATGAATCAAAGTCCTCCAAAATGTCCTATCTTTGACAGCCTTGCTCAGATCTTGCAAATTGAGGGTTGTGGCTTCCTTTACTGAGTCAATCCATCTCTTGTTGGGTCTTCCTCTTTTCCTGCTGCCCTCAATTTTTCCTAGCATGATTGTCTTTTCCAGTGACTCTTGCCTTCTCATAATGTGACCAAAATACGATAGCCTCAGTTTAGTCATTTTAGCTTCTAGGGTCAGTTCAGGCTTGATTTGATCTAGAACCCACTGACTTGGTTTTTTTGCAGTCCACGGTATGTGTAACACTCTCCTCCAACACATTTCAAAGGAATCTACTTTCTTCCTATCAGCTTTCTTCCTTGTCCAGCTTTCACACCCATACATAGTAATAGGGAATACGATGGCATGAATTAACTTGATCTTGGTGGCCAGTTGCACATCCTTACACTTAATATTGGGGTACTCCAACTGGTACAACAGTTCTTACCTTTTTTTCCTTAAAGTGAGAGCTATGTCGACCATGATGCCAAAAAGGGCACTGTTTGCCTTCACTGCTGAACAAAACAGTAATGAAGATCGTCCATCTCTTAACAGTAACAGGCTCACTAAGCAAAATAATACTGTATGACACAATGTGATGCAAGGGACTTGCCACTAAATATACAACAGCTGAATTAAGAAGAATGTCACTTACCATCCCGGGTCACCTCTATGACATAGAGGCCTTCTTCGGAACCAATTGCTATTCTGTCCCGATCTAATGGTAAGTGGAAAGAGAGAAAAAGAAGGGTATTGCCATCTTGAAAGTACTCCTGAAAGGTGGGATGTAAAAAATCCCCGATGAATAATATATACTTGGTTTTCTAATTGGGAACTTCTATTTTTGTCATGCAAGACATTCATCTGATTAGGAAGTAAGCTTGAAAGAGCCAGTTCCATCTGTGCTGAAACGACAGCAGAGCCTCTGCATCTATTTCTGGGCACAGTTTAACTTGCTTGTTTAGACCTTTACAGCTTTTGAAGCAGACTAGGCCCAGGTGACTCGAGAACAGGCTTCCTTTCCATATCAGCCTCTCTCTGGACACTATAGAAACCTTGGCAGGACAATTCTGCCTCTCCTCTCTCTTACATCAGCGAGGATAAGGGGCTAGCCTATCTTGGCTGCAGCACCGGCTGCCTCCCTGCCGAGGGAACACCAGCAGGCTAATACCTTCCTTATCTTCCTGAAATGACTTAAGAGGTTTCTAGTCCAGCCCACGTTGGAATGGGGAGTGGGATTTCTCTCACTAGCCTTGCAAGGTATACTACTGCTACATGCGCTGTGATTTTTAATTGAGCTTAGCGTTATACCATAGTGTACTGGTTACTTCCGATTGTCCTCACTCGTTATGCTGACGGTTTCAATAGCCACCCCTAAAGCAGGAGTCCCCAATGGGGCACCCGTGGGCACCATAGGACTGGCCAACACCTGTTCTGGTGCCCGCCAAATATTTTTAGAAAGTGGGTGGGGTCATGTGGGCCTTTTGCCCTGCAAGCCTTGTGAATGGCCACTGGAGATTTTTAAAAAGGTTGCTTTGGCAGTAGCTGCCGCCACAGCACAAGGATCTTCTCGGCGGGACTGAAATTAAGCTGCGGCGATCATCCTGTGGCTGGTTCCACCTCCTGCAGCAGCCGTTTTGTGACAACCATTTTGTGGCTGTGCCCACCATGCTGTGTCTGAATTCCAAAGCTGTCCACAGGTTCAAAAAGGTTGGGGACCCCTGTCCTAAAGGGCTCTGGCCTTGAGATAAGATGAAAATAATGAAAATAAGAAATTTCCAAAAATGTGTACGACAATAGTCATGGGTGGGGGTACAATACACACACACACACACATCTATATTCACAATTATATGGGGAGGGCTGTGGCTCAATGGTAGAGCATCTGCTTGGCATACAGAAGGTCCCAGGTTCAATCCCCAGCATCTCCAGTGAAAGGGACTAGGCAAGAAGGAGATGTGAAAGACGTCTGCCTGAGACCCTGGAGAGCAGCTGCTGGTCTGAGTACATGATACTGACTTTGATGGACCAAGGGTCTGATTCAGTAGAAGGCAGCTTCATGTGTACTTTAAGATGTGTGAGTTAAGCTATTCCCCTCCCCCCCCCCACACACACCCTTAAGCATGAGGCAATGGGCACGGAAACAACAAAATTTATTCAAGAACTGCAGATGCCTCCTGCAAGCAGAGTTAATCATAGTTAGCTTTTCAAAATCAATTAGTGAATGTCACACCGCCACGCTTCTCAAGGCGGCGATACGGATGAAGAATGTATTTAAGGATGCCGCAGCAGCGCAACGCAGGAGCTCCACTTGCCGTTTCCCATCCCTCATTATAGTCGACGTACCTATAATAGCGGCAGCCAGGCTGGCTTTAATGAGAGGCAGCGTGCTGTCGTAGGCTTCTTGTGGAATATGTACAACTTGGTTCTTCAGCTTGTTTTTGTGCAGGATAGACTGCAGCCCCTCCAGGATTCCCACCCACTTTCGCTTCTCGTTCTCGTTTTCCGTTAGGATCAGCAGAGAGCAGGTCTTTGAAGGCAAGCCTAAGAGAGACGCCGTCACCTTGACAGCCAGAGGAGGCAAAACGATAACAGCCTGAGTGAAATCTGTTCTTTTCTACAGCGCAGGAGAAGCGCTCGCATTGGCTGCAGCAACCGGCAAATGCATTACAACGCGACACATCGGAAAAAAGGAGACGGCTTTCAGGATGCAGTTTGGATTGTGCTAAAAATGTTTCTTCAAAAGGATCGGTTTATTCAAATCCACATTCATTCTGACTTTGTCGCTACTTCTCCACTCAGTTTTAACATAGCAGAGAATTTTTACACTTGAATATTTCCAAGTGCAAACAGTAGCCACCTGTATTGGGCTGGTTTCTGTGGGATGTGCGTTCAGGTGCGCATCCCCCATCTCCATTCTATCACTCACACACGGTATTTTAAGCTAGTGGAGATGCTGGACAGCAATATATCTAAGTACATTTCAAGACATAATGGCCCAAACACCTTGGCAATAAAAACACATTCGCCCTATCATCCTAACATCTTGGAATTAGTTTTGCTCCATTTTGCAAGGGTACGCAAAAAACTACTGGTGTGTATGCTTGTGGACGCTTTTCACAGGGGAGAGAAACGGTTCTCAAAATGTACCCTCATCCCAAGTTTCAACTCTGTACTATTTAAATTTTATCTTTACCGCATAGCAGGATGACAGGTGACTAATCTATTCTGGGGCACTTTGGTAATCTACGTGTGTTCGACAGATTGCTAAAATGAGTAGTTCAGGTTTCATAAAACATAACCAAGTCAACTTCATCTGGGCTGTCTGCTACTACACTTCCTGAGTCATTAACTAAGACAGCAGAGGAGCAGAACCCATGCAATTACTTCTGGACTGAGAAAAATGAGTTCTGTTTGCGCCCCAGTAAACTTAAACTGTGAACAGCCAGGTGTAAGATACCTACTGCTTGCCCCCGGGCAAAATTTTGAATCCTGTACATGCAGTATGTGTGACAGGATTGTGAAATCATCCTGTAAATATATTTCAGTGTTGTCCCATCGCCTTAAGCTTTTGCTAGCATAACCTGAGTGACAAGGCCATCAATTTCTATAACAGAATATTAGGAACCATTTACAGACAGGAAAGTGGCAAACTGTAAAACACCCTGCTGAGCGTTTCAAGCTCCTTTAATTCAACTTTATAATGCTTCTCTCTGCCAATTCAAAACCATTCAGTAAAACAGGCTTAAAAAACTAAACTAAACTAACTTTAGAGATTTAGACTGGGCAATATAGTCCATCGATAGAAATAAGGTCCACTGAAATATAGTCCATGGATAATGGTTACAACATATATATAAACCAAACCATGTTTAAACAAACAGATCAAATAGTCATACCCTGAATATGCAAGGGATGTCTTTGCGGGTTGCATGTATAACATCTGATGCTAGGACAGAGCTCACACAGAAGTCTTCATCTCTGGGAAGAAACCAAATGACAAGAGTCATTGAATAGAGCAAAAGTTAACCAGCCCTTTTCCATAGCAAACAAGTGAAGCTTTACTAGATGGAATTTGAGGTTCGTCAGATCGGGGGTGGGGGGAATTCACAGATAAGCCCAATATCGAGTGAATGTGGGTACAGATAATCCCTATCTCAAGAGAATGCGGATACACATACAATTTCTATCAATTAAAGAAAGCAGGCAGAGAGAGAAAGCTCCAGAGAGGTAGCCATGTTAGTCTATTGCAGCAGAGCATAAGACGGGTAGCATCTTAGAGACTAGAATCAGAGTTGGAAAGGACCACAAGAATCATCTAGTCCAACCCTTTGTACAATGCAGGCAATTCACAACTACCTCCCCTCCACACACCCCAGTGACCCCTACTCTATGCCCAGAAGATGGCCAAGATGCCCTCCCACTCATCATCTGCTTAAGGTCATAGAATCAGCATTGCTGACAGATGGCCATCTAGCTTCTTCTTAAAAACCTCCAGGGAAGGAGAGCTTACCACCTCCCGAGGAAGCCTATTCCACTGAGGAACCGCTATGTTAGAAAATTCTTCCTAATGTCTAGACGGAAACTCTTTTGATTTAATTTCAATCCATTGGTTCTGGTCCGAACATTTGGGGCAACAGAAAACAACTCAGCACCATCCTCAATATGACAGCCCTTCAAGTAGTTGAAGATGGTTATCATATCCCCTAAATATCATATCCCATAAATGTTATTAGTCATCCACTAATAACATTTATTCCAGTATGAACTTTATTGGGAGGAAGAGCAGGCAAAAGTACATGGGAATCCGAGGGACTGCTCTTCTTTGGCATCAGGGACAAATGTGTGCACACAGACATGGTGTAGGTTTTCCTAATATGCTTTACTAATGAAGCGCTGGCTGTTTCATCATTCAAACCGCAGATTAACTGGATGGGCCTGATTTTTTTGTGCGCTTCCCAAGAGCCAGCGTAAACTTGCCATGCAGGGGACTGACCACTATAATGACGGAGGCCAGCACAGACCTGAGATCCAACACCTGACTTGCGACGACTCCTGGCTGAGTGGATTTCCCTTCAGGCACGTCGTAAAGGAAGAGTTTACAGTCACAGACCACCGCGTAGGCCCGCTGCCATCCTTTCTTAACGCCTGTTGGCTTGGGAACCTGCAAATACATCCATACATTTATACGTGTACACACCCGTGTGCCACACATTGCATCACTCACAGCTTTGCAGCCATAAAACAGAAGAAGCAATTTTTTTTAAAAATGACCCAAATGCTACATTTCTGTGATAGGGGATAAGCTTAGGTACATATGCAAATATACTTAGTGAGTGGGTAAGGGAGGGGCTGTGGCTCAGTGTTAGAGCATCTGCTTGGCATGCAGAAGGTCCCAGGTTCAATCCCCGGCTTCTCCAGTTAAAGGGACTGGGCAGGTGATGTGAAATACTTCTACCTGAGACCCTGGAGAACCGCTGCCGGCTCACCAGTACAGGGATTAGCACTAAGGGGATTACCGTGAATTGTAAACAAAGCCTCGGGGCTATATCACAATTTGGGTAGATTGCGAGGGGGAGGGTTTTAGGCACAGTTCCAGGAGAAAACCACTTCTAGAGTTTGCTCCTTCTAGCTTATCTGATATAAGTACAGTATAACTAAGTCTCACACTGGGCAGCAAAGGTTGGGGTTTTTGTTTGTTTTTTATATATCAAGAAAATCAAGTGCCATCTACTTACTGCAAGGAACAGTGCACAAGAGGACAGAAAGGAAGGTGTTTTGGTTTCTGTCTATTTTCAGTTCAGTATCTGCATATAATTTGTTTTTTTCAGCTAAACTTGGTATTCTGGTACCTCTTTGTGTGATATCAAAACACAGGTAATTATTTTTCACTAATCTATGCATTTTCGTTGCTTGCTGAATCTGAAAGGGCTAAAAGCAGGTAATAGTGGCTTAGTACAGACAGAAAACCACTCTTAAAATACAGAACAAAACAGATGCCCCGAATCCCCATTACCGTAACAAACTCTAATCTGGAGAACCGGGCTTGATTCAACACTCCTTCACATGAGCAGTGGACACTAATCTGGTGAACTGGATTTGTTTCCCCACTCATACACATGAAGCCACCTGGATGACCTTGGGCTAGTCACAGCTCTCTTAGAGCTCTCTCGGCCCCACCTACATCACAGGGTGTCTGCTGTGGGGAGGGGAAGGGAAGGTGATTGTAAGCTGGTTTGTCTCTCCCTTAAGTGGTAGAGAAAGTTGGCATATAAAAAATGACTCTTCTTCTATTATTATTATTAATTTATAGCCCGCCTTTCTCACTGGGGCTCTCTCTCTGCTCCCTCTACGTCACCAATTTTTCCAGCATGCAGTGGCATTTCAGACTTTCTTGTTTCTTCAATCGTGCCGCGACACTGAGTATATTCAGGAATTGTGTACATCTGCCTCACTGCTCCCTTGGCTGCATGATTGTTAGCCACGCAGGACTTGTCATCCTGCCATAAAGACTCTGGGTGGGTGTCGGCAGCTGTGTGAGCTGAGAGTTCAGACAACTGAAGTTTGAACATCTGTCATTATGCAGGATGCGCAAAAGAGAAAGGTTCAGGAAGGCATTTTGGTAAAGGGATTAGAATGGAGGTATAAGAGAACAGTCCAGGAGGTTGCCTTTCTAAGTGAGTAGGATTATAGTCTGTTGCAGTGCTTATTTGTAGGCATCCTCTTGCTTTTACTGCACTTGCTTCTACCTTTGTAAACCTCTCTTCACACTGTTTATGGGCAGTGATACTCAACGGCTTAGGAGCCACGTGTGCGTCTCCTGAGCACCGTTCCCCATTTTTCAGGAAATTAGGCAAGGCTGATGCCCAGCGAGGCTTGTGGACAGCTGGTGATTCCCACTCAGTGCAGAGAGAGGTTCTAACCACCCTATCTCCTGGACACACTAGAGGTCAACTTGGAGGATACTTTTAACATAAGAAGTCTTTACTCTTTTAACATCTCTCCTAATAAAAAGTTTAGACCTTCAAAGCTTGCACATAGGTTTTTGGTGTGTGTGTGTGTATGTGTATGTGTGTGAGAGAGATATATCTGACCTGCAAGCCCTTTAATATTAATATGCTCTCTTTAAGCATTTGAAGGGGTGTCACTTAGAAGAGGGCAGGCAGCTGTTCCTGTTGGCAGCAGAGGATAGGACTCGCAATAATAGGTTTAAATTACGGGCGGAAAGGTACCACCTGGATATTAGGATTTTTTTTTTACAGTAAGTTGTTTGACAGTGGAATCAGCTACCTAGGGAGGTTGTGAGCTCCCCTTCGGTGGCAGTCTTTAAGCAGAGGCTGGACGAGCACTTGTCAGGGATGCTCTAGGCTGATCCTGCATTAAGCAGGGGGTTGGACTAGATGGCCTGTATGGCCCCTTCTAACTCTATGATTCTGTGTATCTTACTGTATGTGTGCTTGGTGAGCTGGCTCACAGGGCAACATGGCAGTCATGTGGCTCTTCAGGCGGATGGTAACTGTGGAAGTGGTTCTCTGCCAGCCATCGGTTTATGCCGTGCCACAACTTACAGTTTTCTGTTTGCAGTCTTTTCTGATTCTGCAACCCTAGCCATATTGCACTGTTTACTGGATGCCTTATGCTATCTTTAATATATATTTTTAATCTGCCTTGAGTCTCACTAAGAAAGGCAGGTGATAAATAAAGTAAATAAATAAATAACGGGCTCGTGGCTCTATTAAGATGTATGTTTCAGAGAATCCACAGGAGTCAAACAGTCCATTGCCTGCATCAATCTGGTAGACGCTTCTAGGTTTTCGATACCTTGACTCTTTGCTCAATGAAAACTAATGCTTTATTTCTTGCTGAGTGAGGATTTGTGAATGGCGGTTAAAAATAGAGTGGTTGTGAAGACTCCATTCTGAATATTTATTAATTTACAATATTTATAACTTGCCCTGTAAAAAAAGTACTCAGGGCGGCTAATAGCAAAGGTTAATAATTTAAAATAATAAACACTCAGTCATATCACAGCTATAGAATAATTTGTGACAAGCATAATAAGGAATGCTCTGCAGTTGTTATATTTTCCTTATCTGCACGCTCATGTTTTTCAGCATGGTCTGGTGGTTAGGAGCGGTGGTTTGAAGAAGTGGACGCTAATCTGGTGAACCGGGTTTGATTCCCCACTCCTCTGCATGAGTGGCGGATGCTAATCTGGTGGTTTCCCCACTCCTACACAAGAAGCCAGCTGGGTGACCTTGGGCTAGTCACAGCTCTCTTGGAGCTCTCTCAGCCCCACCTACCTCTCGGGGTGTCTGTTGCGGGGAGGAGAAGGTGATTGTAAGCAGGTCTGATTCTTCCTTAAGTGGTAGAGAAAGTCGGCATATAAAAACCAACTCTTCTTCTTCAGTGTCATAATTTGATACAGCATTGAACTGGATTATTAACGAACATAAAGATTGCCACGATCAAAGTTAATTGCTGCATGCCAATGCAGGGGGTTGACAAACCATGACCTCGTCATAAGTGTTCCGCAGATGAAAATTCGGCCTTTCCGACGGGGTCTCGGTGACTTACTTTGACATAGCCTTTGTAAGCTGTTCCTATTCCTCTCTGAACGTCCACTCCAAGCGGTCTCTTGGCTTGCTCTGGAGGGATAGGGCACACTTGGGGCGAGCTGTCTTTGCAGGAAACGTGGCAAGCGAATGAACACACTGAAGAAGAAAATGTGAATTTGTCAAAGCTGTCTGCCGTTACAAAAACCAGATCATGGAGGCACTGAGAACGTACATGAGCTGAGAATTGCTCAAGCGCACTTTGTTTTTTTCTGGAATTGCCGGTTGTGGTATTTCAAGTGTGGACACAGAAAGCGATGAGAAACCTCATTGCTCCTAAAATTATACGACCAAAAATTGCTATCGGGAAGTTTGTTGTTCCTTCTTCTCCAGCCAGAGTTATGTGGCACTCCAATGTTTAAGGTGCCCATGGGCTGTTTTGCTGGTTTCCCAAAAATGCTTGTAAGAACAAACATAACAAATCACAAGCTTAATTTTAAAAACAAACAAACAAAACAAAACCACAATATGGGCAGGAAAACGGCCAACCCGGCATGGATACCCAGGAGCTTGCAATGCAACCCTATGCGGAGTTACTCTAGTCCAGGGTTCCCCAACATGGTGCCCATGAGTGCCATGGTGCCTGCCACCACATCCCTTGGTGCTCACTGAGCTTTTCAGATGGTGAGGGGGACCACTGGAAGGCAGGGCTTGTCATTGGTTGCTTTCGGTCAACTGAAAGGGTTTTCCACGGCTGCAATAACAGGAAGCCACTGGAGGATCATGAGAGCTGGGCTTTCATTAGTCAGTGTGGTGTAGCGGTTAAGAGCGGTGGACCCTCATTTAGTGAACCAGGTTTGATTCCCCACTCCTCCACGTGTGTGATGGACTCTAATCTGGAGAACCGGGTTTGAGTCTCCACTCCTCCACATGAGCGGTGGACTCTAATCTGGTAAACTGGGTTGCTTTCCCCACTCCTACACATGAAGCCAGCTGGGTGACCCTCTCCAAACTCTCTCAGCCTCACCTACCTCACAAGGAGTCTGTTGTGGGGAGAGGAAGGGAAGGAGATTGTAAACTGGTTGATTGTCCTTAAAAAGTAGAAAAAATCGGCATATAAAAACCAACTCTTCTGCTTCTTCTAGTCAGTGAATGGTTCCATTGCCTCCAGGAAGTATTCCCTTTGGGGCTGCCTTGTGCTGCAGCCTTTTTGGGTTTGGCTCAACGTCCTGGGGCAGCCGTTCTGGGGTGGTGCTCACTGCCTGCTCCCAAAATTCCAAAGGTGCCGCAGGCTCAGAAAGATTGGGGACCCTTCCCCTAGTCTAAGGCCACTGAAATAAAGTGTTTTAGAATGGAGTAAGTCTGCAAAGGATTGTGCTGCTGGTGTTCTAAACAACAGCTACCTGAGGCCACTTTGACCAATGACTTGAATCACTAAGCTCTTTAAAAAGCTTCTGTATAGGCCCCTTTCTAAAGGCAGGAATTCCTATCATCATGGCAAAAAGGCTACAGAGATTACAAAGTTTTTTTACAGGAGTTAAATCAGATACCACGCTCCATATTTTAAATGGCTTATTTTAATAGAGTTCAGTTTGTTTTTAAACGATAGTTCTTATTTGCTTATGAAATGCATTTTTGGAAAGCTTGTCCAGCTCAGCTAAGAAAAATGAGCCAGTAATCCAAGCAGGTCCCTAGCTCAAATCTTGCCTCTGTCAGACTTAAGAAACAGCCTATAGGTAAGCATCTCTCTCGCCCCAGTCCCTGCCCCCCCGCACATTTTACATACACACACATAGGCTCAGATTCCAGAACAAAGGCCAGGTGCCCTCCTTGCAAATGTGTAAGACGCCTGTTATTGGCTTCTGGGCACCTCCCTCCTTTTTATGCAACTGGTGACGCTCTTGAGACTCCTCCCATGTGGCTGTCAGAGGTCTCTCCTACAAGCCACACGTGTGCCGGAAGAGTGGAGAATGATGTCTGCACCAACTTCTCTGCTTCAGCAGGCACAGCGGCGTTTAGCGTAGTGGCTTAGTTTTCCCCCACTCGTACAGCATTTGGGCACCGCTGTCCTAGATAACGAGGCGTGTTAGCAGAGGTGGGCAGGTGGAAGTGACAGCAGTCATTAGAACAGATTCCTGTAGTATCGACCTGGCGCTTTGGCACATGAAAGCAGCTTTGCGTTGTGCGATGTGTCCTAACTGGAAACAGGCCAATTGTCAAATCTAGAGTGAGTGGAAGAGGACCGCTAGAATTTTTGGTTCATTTCAATTCCCCCTGAATTATGTAGTTGTAAGCAGGGGTGGACCGTGAATTCTCTAAGTAATGGCTATGCCAGAGTCCCCGCATGTATCCCGTCATCGGTCTGGGAAGCTTACTTCAAGAGCCTTTTCTCCTATTCTCTGGACAACCAAGGACTTATACCTGTAGCACCTCCTATTTTGCTGAATTCCTGGCCAGATGTGTCTCCTAACGAAATTAAACCACTCATTGACCACTTTTGCTCAGGGAAAGCCCCAGGTCCTGATCTAATCTCCTACAAACTCTTTAAAGTGAATAGTAAATGGTGGGCTGATATTCTTGCTCCTGCATTTACACAAATTAATGCATCATGAGCCATTCCAACATCTTGGAGACATACTATAATCGTCCCAATCTTCAAAAAGGGTCAGCGCTCTGACCCAAGCTGCTATCGCCCAATCAGCCTTTTGTCTTGCTTAGGCAAGCAGGGGCCTTCGACACCACCTTCCGGTGACAAAACAGGAGATTCCACTTATGCTCTGGAAAAGAATGGTCTGAAACCCAAATGTAAATATGTGCATTTGGAAAAGGGCTCCTGCAGCCCACTCGAAGTCTACTAACACAGAAAAAATGCTCGTGTACACTAAAGCTCACGTGCTCAAGGAGTTTAAAGGCATGTTTTCTTTTCAAGCAGCTGCTGTAGAAAGATTTAAAAAGTTAAAAAAAAAACGGAGGACTGCTTTGGAGACTTAAAACCAGCTTACCGTCACAAGCGTAGCCCTGTCGGATCAATCCCACCATGAGGGAGGTGCAGTGACTGCATTGGGTAGGGCTTGAAAAGGACTTGATACTGAACTGGTGAGCTTTGGGCTGAAAACAGAAACTCAAAGGTAAATCAGAAGGCACAGGGCGAAGGTCTGCGGAGAAACTGGCCAAGCTTACTAGGAAACCGTGGCAAACTCTGCAAGACCCCATTTCATGGGAAGGGGTGGGTGGGCTCCCAGACAAACACAGACCCTCCCCCAGGTCTCGCGTCAAGGCCTGCCAGGTGATTGACAGTCCCCTGGTTCCTGCAGCCCCCTGCAGGATACAGAACTCCAAGCGGGACATCAAAAACGGCTGTTGTGTGCAATTCAGTGGGTCGCAGCCTGCCTTAACACAGTCCCGGTCATCTTACTGATGTGACCACACCAACACAGGCACAACAAGCGTACAGATGGATCATGTATGAGCGACAGCCATTTCTATCGCGCCCCCGCCTCCCACTTCTAAGCAAAACAAGTCATTAAGGCCCTCCTACCTTTGGTACAGCTAGAGAAATGGACTGAATGGTGGGGGAGGGAGCAGCAGGCATCCTCTGAAGCCGAATTGGTTCCTGAATTGCAAAAAAACTACAGTTGAGCAAGGGCTTTAAGAATGCCTGAAAATCAGAGCTATGTTTGGGCCCGGCGGTGCTTAAGGACGATTCTTTTAGAAGGTCAGCAGTAAGAGTGGGTTGCTGCGAAACGCAGCGCGGCTCCCGGTTTACTAGAAGAGGGCTGCAAATCGGAAAGGCTCATAGGAAAGCCTGCACTCTAAAGCAAGCGGCAGCAGGTAGGCAGTGAGAAAGTGGAGCGCAACGAGAAGATGGAGGGAAAGTGTAAGCAAGCCAACAGCGTTCAAAAAGCGTGGCACGGAAATGCTGACAAGCACCTACAAAGGAACACGCTGGATGCAGGGAGGACCTCTTCTTATGGTGTCATGGGCGTTAACACACTTTTATAAATGAAAGGCACCCCAAAGCGGTTGACTCAGGATAATAAAAAACGCTGACGACAACTTACTTCTTGCTGCTGCTCTGCGGTCACCAGGGAGGTTGAGGAACAGACCTCTGCCTTGGGTCCTTGTGCTTCCGGCTCGCTGACAGAATTCGTCTGAGGACATAGGGGAGGGGTAGGGGAAGAGGGACAGTGAAGAAAATCAGCTTCCGATAACAGATCTCGAGCGATACAGCAAGGTCAAATTGACCCAAGGCAGAATACAGCCCTGACTGCTCAGAAAACACTTACAGGGTTCTGTAATATCGAGCTAGTTAACACCTACGCTTTGAAAGCCAATCTTCAAAGCGACAATGGAACTACGTATACGGAGCTGGCTACTGTTTAAAAAATCCCTGAAATGAGGACATGCCGTCTGTCTGAGATCACGCTAAAGCCCTCAGTTATTGGCCTCTGAAGATCCGACGGGCACTCCTAATTTTTCGCAGGCGCGGACAAGAACAAAGCCAGGTCTACCTTGCAATTGCTGAGATCTTCAGAAATGTAAATCATTTTTGGAGGGTTATTTTTTTTGTTGGGGGGGGGCTGCCCTACAATACAGGAATTGCAGAGCAGGTCATTTGTTTTCTACTATTAAAGGCCTTTTAAGAAGTCTCTGAGACATTTCCAGAGTTTAGAAAAAAGGTCTTAGGCCACTGAGAAAGTACTAATAATTAATTAGACTTTAAGGTCAAGTTTTTTAAAAAAAGACCTTTCCAAATGCTGACAATTGGGAGGGGGGGGGAAGAGGGAGGAGACACTTCTATTATCCCACCTCCCCCGCCCCATTAAAAAAAAAAATCAAAATCTTGGAAGAATTAGAATGATTTTAACTAAACTGCTTACTAGTTAAGAATTAGAACAATGTTAGGTAATTCAGTTATACACAAGCAATATACTATTCAGTACGATGGGTAGCTGGGTTAGTCTATCTGTAGGAGTAGAAAAGAGCAAGAGTCCAGTAGCATCTTAAAGACTAACAAATTTCTGGCAGGGTATGACCTTTTGTGAGTCACAGCTCACTTCAGAAGTGAGCTGCGACTCACGAAAGCTCATACCCTGCCAGAAAATTTGGTAGTCTTTCAGATGCTACTGGACTCTTGCTCTTTTCTACTATTCAGTACACTTGTGAGTTTTGCTTCAAATTGTAAGTGGCAACAACATAGGTATTAGTACGCATAAAAGTACAGATATGGAGTGCCTTTCTGGGTGTATCAGAGAAACAGGTTTCTAGAAATATGAACCAAGTAACACAGTTTGAAACTATGACATATACTGGGGTTGGCACCCAGGAACAGCCTCAGCCTTGTCATTTGACATGAAGATGGCTTATACTGAATCAGACCGTTGGTCCATCGAGGTCGGCATTGTCTCCTCAGACAGGCAGCAGCTTTCCAGTGTCTCAGGCAGAGGTCTTTCATATTGCCTGCTACCTGATCCTTTCACCTGGAGATGCCAGTGACTGAACCTGGGACCTGCCGCGTGTCAAGCAGATGCTCTACCACTGAGCTTTACCACTGAGCCACAGACCCTCCACAGACTTCAAACTGCAGCCAGTTGTATTCCATGAAAAGGCACTCCTAGGGAGGCAGGGAACACTAAAAAAAGGTACAGAATGTGATGCAGGAGACTACAGCAGGAAGAAGACGGTGGCGGCAGGGGGGATAAGCAGAAACTAGCCCCCCCTCCTTGCACAAGCAGGTCCCTGTCTATATTCCAAGCAGATGTAAACACATCTGGGCTGTAGTGATACGCAGTCCCAGAAAACTTCAAAGAAAGAAATGTCTTACAAAGCACACACACTACAACAGAGTTCTTCTACAATGGTTACAATAAAATAACTCTACTTAGGTGTTTCTGTGGAGTTTTCAAGTGTTAAAAATACTTCATGCACAGTATCTGGAACACATGAAGCTGCCTTCTACTGAATCAGACCCTTGGTCCGTCAAAGTCTGTATTGTCTACTCAGACCGGCAGTGGCTCTCCAGGGTCTCAGGCAGAGAAAGGTCTTTCACATTTCCTACTTGCCTAGTCCCTTTAACTGGAGATCCTGGGGATTGAACCTGGGACCTTCTGCATGCCAAGCAGAGGCTCTACCACTGAGCCACAGCCCCTCCCCTTGCGGTCCCTACTACAACAAGGGTGTAAAAGTAGGTCAGTACAGATGGGGGCTGAGGCTAAGAGAGCACAGCCACCTAAGGCAGGAGTGATATTCCACCCAGGGACTTCCTAAATGACATGTGTTGGGCCATGGGTGTACAACTGAATGTGCATCTGGGGAACTCAACTTGAAAAGTGCTCATTCACTCGGTGTTGTGAGGGAGCGCTGCGAGGGAAGAGAAGGGGCTTCTGGTTTCCCCCCCACACACCCCACTTTTGCAAGTGGAAAGGGGGCAGGGAGCACTGGGTAGGATACATGGAGCCCGAGAAAAGGAGCGAACCCTTTCTGCTGGAGAAAGTGGGGTGGGAGTGAAACAGGAAGCTCTTTCCCCTCCATTGCAGAGCTGAGAGGAGGAACGCCTTTTTGAGGTGAGTTCCCCTGATGCAAGTCTAACACTGACTCCGATCGTGCATCCGTGACCTGTCACTTGTCAGGTGTGTCGTAGGGCTTGGCCCTGAGCCTCTTCACCACTGCAGTTTGTATTATGCAAAATTTCGGTATAAACTCTTTTGGGCTTTTGATACTGTGCAGTCGATTGCAATAGCTGTCAACAGCATGAATTGCTCTCTACAAGCACACAGAGCCCTTAAAGCGTCGTAAAATGGAAGCAGGAAGACGGTAAAAATATTGCTGTAAAGTTCATCCTGAGATGAAATGGGGGTTTCTTTCTTTCTTTCTTTTTTTAACTAGGGAGGATTAAGAAGGGGCTTCTGCCTTCCTAATAACGTTTTCTGTTTAATTCATTTGGAATTACTGCTAATTAAGGCCCATTTCTTCCAACAGATAACCTCCTGGTGAAATGAGTGCGGAGTTTCCACAGTTATAGAACTCCCTTGATAGATCCTGTTTTATTTTTTTATTTTTTAAAAAGGCTACTGATTTAAAAAAGGCTACTAATACTGATGTATATTAACTGGGGGTATCAACTGAACTGTTTCGTAAATTAATAATAATCTTAAACATATCCATGTATAGCCCTGCTGAAGTCAATGGGACTTTTTTGCCCTTTTTCTATTTTATCATTTTTAAAATAGGTTTTTATTCTCTGTGGCAGCTGGGAAGCCTCTTTGGTGGCGACATGGCTGCGCCACTCCTGGCCACCACACAACCCCCCCTTCCAGGAATGGGCTGCCCATATGTATTTCCATATGAGCTTTCATGAGTCACAGTTCACTTCTTCAGACAGATGTTTGACAGGAAAATTGATCTGGGAACTTTTATGGGGAAGACTGCCTTTGGAGGTAGGCTGCCAAGTCTTGGTGTGAATTATACCATGAGTCTTGTGTGTGTGTGTAAAGTGCCGTCAAGTCGCAGCCAACTTATGGCAACCCCTTTTGGGGGTTTTCATGGCAAGAGACTAACAGAGGTGGTTTGCCAGTGCCTTCCTCTGCACAGCAACCCTGGTATTCTTTGGCGGTCTCCCATCCAAATACTAACCAGGGCTGACCCTGCTTAGCTTCTGAGATCTGATGAGATCAGGCTAGTCTGGGCCATCCAGGTCAGGGCACCCATGAGTCTTACAAGAGTAAATTCTCGATGCAAGGGGAAACGGGAAGAGCTGATGCGCAAAGGTCAGGTATGAATCTCACTATATGTCAACAGAATTAGCAGCTACACATACTGGATGGTAAGAGAGGTCACATTCAAACATATAAGCAAATAGTTTAAGCGAAAATTAACTGACACTGATACAAGATTCTAGTCTGATAAAACATGTTAAGAAGAGCAAATTAAAATTCCCCAAAAAAGTTTCCAGTAGAACTATTAGATTGTATTGAGGAAATCCAAGTCTCTATTTACGCCAAGATGACCTGTAGTGTTTAATTTTTTGATGAATTCTATTTCATCATTTTCATGTTATATATTCCCTTTGATTCCCCCCCCCCCCATTTTTGGTAGGACATTGACTTTCAGGGTATAATGTACTCAAAGCCCTGACTCCCCCTCCCCCATCATCCCCATAAGAATTCCCAGTACAATTTCCCCTTTACATATCTATCTGAAGAAGTTGTGACTAATGAAAATTCATACTGAAATAAAAGTTATTCCCCTGGACTTTTGTTTTATTTTGCAAAAATAGACTAACACACCTTATTCAACTCTGCTGGCTTAAAATGTGCCCTCATTGACTGGAACTGGGCCCTGCAATTAATTGACCACAGCTTTCGGCCCTGATGTTATCTGCTACAAGAAACCACAATCAGCTGAGTACATCACTAAGACAAAAGCTTACATGGGCTACTGCTAAGGAAGAGCACAGTTAAAGTTTTCAAGCCAGAGCAGAAACCATCTGGAGGGGACACTGTACATCATGGCTGAATTATAAAAGATCAAATTCAGCTTTGCAAAGCTGATGTGATTACCCTTGCCTAAAGTTATATATAGGGCCCACTAATATTAATTCTCTTTGTTTGTTGAAGAACTCATTTCAAGAATCAACATGAGAGAACTGCAGGGACCTGGCTTTATGCTGGACAATTATTACTAAAACAACAAAAAATTAAAAGCTTTTATATCAGGCTTTTGTACCATTTCAGAGCAAACTTGGTCCAACTCCAGTTACAGAAATGTGGGTTTACAAAGGTATGCCAGTTTAGAACTTAAAAGCCGTGCTAGATTTAGCATCCGCCAACGGACAACGCAAGTAATCCCTAAAAGGTGAGATACCAAACCTTTAATAGAGGGAGCTTCAACAGTCCCTAGGGTAGTGGTTCCCAACCTTTTTTTGACCAGGGACCACTAGGACTTTTTTGTTCGGTGCAGGGACCCCAAGGTTCAAAATAAAAATTCAGAGAATTTGAAAATAAACTTTAATCATAACTGTTAGTTAAACATTAAACTTAGAATAATATTTGAATATATATTTTTATAATAGAGAACTTTTAATTGAAAATATTAATTTATTATGGGTTTATAACTTTGTTTCGCGGACCTTAATTTAGTTCTCGCGGACCCCTGGGGGTCCACGGACCCCCGGTTGGGAACCAGTGCCCTAGGGGAATGGGGCAGTTTTGATAACTTTGAGAGCGATCTTACTTGGAAGTAAGTTCCATTAACATAAGAACCTAAGAAAGGCCATGCTGGATCAGATCCAGGTCCATCAAGTCCAGCAGTCTGTTGACACAGTGGCCAACCAAGGTGCCTCTAGGAAGCCCACAATCAAGATGACTGAAGCAGCATTATCCTGCCTGTGGTCCAAGCACCTACTATACTAGGTTACTATTACTATGACCTACTATTATATTCAACGAGGCTTACCTCCAGGAAGGGGTTCTTAGGATTGCAGTTTCTGTTAACTAAATCAGCAGCCATTTGATTGCTTCTCCCAGGCCCAATTTGCAGACCTGAACAAAGCATGGCAGGATCCTGATCTTGTGCCACATAAAAATACTTGCTCTTTTTAATGTTTTGCTTTGTTTTTTTTATTGATTTAGTTGTGGAGCTGCCTTCAGGCAGGTTCTGGAGAGGTGGTATACAAATTCTCGAAATAAATTAAGGAATAATAAAATTTAACCGCACCATCAGGCTTCCCCCCCCCGCCCCCCCGCCCCCCCGCAGCATCGTACAATGGTCGGTCTGCAAAAAGGGCTTTTAAAAAAGGAAACGAAGCCGGTTCTACTTAGTTGGTTAATCTGCACTATCAAAAAAAAAAAAAAAAAAAGTACACATATAAGGAAAGCTTTTTAAAAAGGCCACTAGTTTAGGCTGGCAATTTTACACATAAAGGCTGCAGATTAGGGAGGCGAAGCCGTCGACATGAACTTACTTCTTCCCAAAAGGCTAGCAGAGAAGATGTAGACGAGGAGGAAACAGAGTCCTTAGTTGTGACAGACACGAGAGGATAAAAATGATCACTTATCACCCAACACGAGAAGGGACAATAAGCAAACTACCCAGACAAAGCAAGCATTTGGTGCAATTTTCAGAATGCAAAAGCAATATTTTTTCTGAAGCTCACAAATGTTTTTGTGTATGTTAACCACAAATTAAACCTTCCTAATTAATTCCACACCCCCCAAGGCAGTCTTTGGCGAGGTACCAAAGGAAAAAGTAACTTTGACCCGAGAATGAGCCCAGCCGCAGGGCCCCCCCGGATGACTGGGGAAAATGTTCTCGCCACTCAAGCCTCCTTTCTCCATCTGTGGTATGGAAACAACACACAAAGTGCTTGACGTATAGCTAAACGCCTCCTGCAGATCTTTATTTAAAATGTCATTTAACATCTACATGCACTCCCTCGACCAGCTAGTTCGGAGTTTCGGGCTGGGTTGTTATCAATATGTGGATGACACTCAGCTGTATCTGTTGAGGGGGTGGCCAGCCGGCCGGATACGTTGACCAGTGTCTGGAGGCTGTGGTGAAATGGTTGAAGCAGAGTCGGCTGAAACTGAATCCATCAAAGCTGGAGGCTTTGTGGCTGGGCTGGGGAGACCTGTGGTCAGGAAACCAGCTCCTAACTCTTGACGGTGTGCAATTAACACCAGCAGCGACCATCAGAAGTCTGGATGCCTCCCTTTCTATGGAGGCACAGGTCACGAATGTAGCCAGAGTGCCCTTCCTATGTCACCCTGACGGAGCCACAGTGGTTCATGCACGGTCACCTCCAGATTAGACTACTGTAACTCGCTCTACGCAGGGCTACCCTTGAGGCTGCTTCGGAAACTTCAACTGGTCCAGAATACAGTGGCGCGGGTCCTCACAGGGACCCCACAGAGTGTGCATATACAACTGGTGCTGCACCAGCTGCACTGGCTCCAGGTTGAGTACCGGATCAGGTTCAAGGTTCTGGTCTTGACCTTTAAAGGCCAAATCAGTCTGGGACCATAGTGCTTATGGGACCACCTCTGCTGATACACTCCCCCATCCCCAAAGAGCACTGTGCTCAGCTGGGAACAATCTACTGGTGGTCCTCGGCCCAAAAAGCATCCGGCTGTCCTCAACCAAAGCCAGAGCCTCCTCGGCCCTGGCCTGGTGGAACTCTTTCTCTAGTGAGCCATGAACCCTGTGGGACGATGCAATTCCACAGGGCTTGTAAGACCAAGATGTTGTGCCTACGGCCGAGGTCAGCAACAGTTTCCATCTCAGCTGGCCTCCCTTCCCCCCTTCTACTTATTTATATTTTACTATCTTATTCTTATTGTGGGTATCCTGTTGTTGTCCCTTCCCTTACTCTTTCCCTTCCGATTGGTGCCCAGTCCTGTTTTAAGGGTGTCTCTGGAATTTTAAACAGATTTGATGAGTTTTAAATTTGAATCGATGTGTTTTTAAAGTACTGTTGAAACTGATGCAAGCCGCTCTGAGCCTGACTGGGTCAGGAAAAGGCGGAGTAGAAACTGAAGTAATAAATAAACAAATCTACTGTTCTCGACTTGAAAGACTTTTAACTCTAATGCAGCCAAGATCTTTTCTACTTCAAGCTGCAGATAACACCTAAGATTTGGCAGCAGCTGATTTGTTTATTTTCCCTCTCTTATCCCCCCTCCCTCCACGGAGTGTGTGAAGAGGAGCATACAGCGTTTCATTCTGCAACAGCAATAAGCCGGCACCCACATCTATGACCAACAGGCAGCGTAAGCTCTTGATTTATTCATTCAAAGGCTCGCCAGCCACTTTATCTTTCTCCTTGGCAACCAGCTAGCAGTGCGAAAAGGAAATAAGGAAAGCCAGGGAGTCACAGAGAAAATGCTTGCTGAAGACCTATGCTGCACAGGTATAGGCAACGTGAAAAAATGAATATTTTACATACAGTATTGGCATATGTGATTTCCTCTTTACCCTGGCCGCTCTAATATTTTATGAAACAGCCCCCCAAATCAACGTGAACCGAGAGGGCTTAATGTGGCATGACTAATTCTGTGTCTCACTGTACTACACTTTCCTCGGGGAAATGCGTGAGTTGTTTGCAAAGCAACCCACTCGGCGGCAGCCAGGATTTCTTAAAACCGAGACAGGATGTGTGTCGTGACTCAGCTCAAATATAAACCAATAGCAATTTATCCTAATTGCTCAGTTGAAGCCTCAAGGCTTGTGGGGGGGAGGAGGAAATCACATGTAACCAGTGCAATGGGGGGGGGGGACAACAGGTTAAGGCTATTACATCTTGCCCTACTTGTGACCTCCCTCCCCCGCACCCCCCAGGAATGAATGGTCACTGCTGAAGCCTGGAACGCTGGATTCGAAGAACCCTTGTGCCTGGTTCAGCAGGGCAGTATTTTTCTCTCTTTGTTTGTTTGGTTTGAGATGCCGTATCCCAGGGGCTTACAAATGTTGGTTTGCTTACTATTCAGCCTCTGTGTGCGCTTTGGCACTAATTCCTTGCCCTCTACCAAGGCCTCTGGCGCAAACACAGGACTCGAGGGTGAAGCAGAGTCTTCACCTCTGCGCTGATCTGAGTAAGATAAGAACCAACCAGGGTCTCCTCTTCCTCTGTTTCTCATCTTCTCTGTTCTTCGTGGCAAGGGAGAGAAAAAAAATCCCCTTCTGCTCACCAAGCCCACAGGCACATGCAAATTGCAGGGATTTCTGCAATACCTGTGCTGAGCTTTGGATAAGATAAGAAGCAGTACAAGACTCTTGCCCTTTCTGGTCTTTTCTAAGCTCGAATGCAAGTCCATACGGGGGGAGGAGCGAGGTGGTTGGAGCAGCTGGACCCCTTCCTAGCCCAAGGCACTTGCCCCTGGCAAAGAGGGAAGTAGATTTACTGGTATATTCCACTTCCTTTTCCAACCGACGCATGACTTCTTGTTTCAAATGCTGTCATGTTCAGAGTGATGCTGCTCGGGTACATTAAGTGGGGCTGGAAAGCACTGTCAAGTCGCAACTGGCTTATGGCAACCCCGTAGGCAGTTTCCCATTGTAGCTAGCCTGGACTTCCTTGATGGTCTCCCATCCGAGTACCAACCAGGGCGACCCTACTTAACTTCTGAGATCTGACAAGATCGGGCCAGCCTGGGTCACCCAGGTCACGGATACAATTAAGCACTGGAGTTCATATTTTGCTTTCAGCATTCTTAAGTGTATGCTAACCTGAATGGCCCAGTCTAGCCCGATCTGGTCAGATTTCGGAAGCTAAACAGGGTCGGCCCTGGTTAGTACCTGGATGGGAGATCCCCAAGGCAGTCCAGGGTTGCTTCACAGTGCCAGCGAGCGGCAAACCACCTCAGTTTGTCTATTGCCTTGAAAACCCTATGGGGTTGCCACTTGTCAGCACTTTCCACCACCAACCAGTGTATGATCAAAGAAGCCATGTCAACACTCAGGGGTCCAAGCAGACTGATTTCCTGAGAGAGTGTTGAACCAGCGTGGTGTAGTGGTTAAGAGCAACGGACTCTAATCTGGAGAACCAGGTTTGATTCCCCGCTCCTCCACATGAGCGGTGGACGCTAACCTGGTGAACGGGGTTGGTTTCCCCACTCCTACACATGAAGCCAGCTGGTTGACCTTGGGCTAGTCACAGCTCTCTGAACTCTCTCAGCCTCATCTACCTCACAGGGTGTCTGTTGTGGGGAGGGGAAGGGAAGGTGATTGTAAGCCTGTTTGATTCTCCTTAAGTGGTAGAGAAAGTCGGCATATAAAAACCAACTCTTCTTCCTTTTGCAAAGTACGGCTGCTGATGTTACAGCTGCCTCACCCAAAAACAAAAGAGAGGCCCCTCTTTCCCCCTATAGTCTATGCCCAACAGCCAAACTTTACTATCTCTTCTTTCTGCAGGACACTGCAGAGGGCTTCTGGGGAATGCCTGTGGCCATTTTTCTTCCCGATGTAAGGCAAAATCGTGTGATACAGTACAGGACGTAAAACTGCCTGGCTCTGAATATGCACAGAGCTAGGATGGAAGGCCAGAAGAAGGAGCACTTGAAAGCTCTTCCTTTACCTAGTCTTGGCGGATAATGGATTGGCACTGGGTGATGTAAGGAGGATGTGGGAGAATTAACTTTAAAAACTTTGGTAGGAGGAAAGGACTGTAGAATGAGAAAGGTTAGGCTTATTTAACTTAACCTTAGTGAAAACTTAATTTGCAGTTTTCCCCTTTGTCTCCACTTTTTGGTTTCTTGTGTGTATAAGTGCCTTCTGACTCATGGCAACCCTATGAATCAATTCACAGTGGGTAGCCATGTTAGTCTGTTTGCAGTAGTCAAAAAGGGCAAGAGTCCAGTAGCACCTTAAAGACTAACAAAAATATTTTCTGGTAGGGTATGAATCAATGTTCTCCAAAAAAAATCCTATCGTTAACAGCCTTGCTCAGGCCTTGCAAACTGAGGGCTGCAGCTTCCCTTATAGAGTCAACCCATCTTGCCTCCTTAAAAAAAATGGCGCCACCAATTTGTAGGGTGCTTCAGAATAGGGATCCCCAATAGGGCACCCATTTATGTGTTTCCTGGCACCAGTCTGCTTCTTTCCCAAACCAGCTCTTCCCAAAAATAGCTAGTCCTGGCATTCATCCATCTGATGGAAACAGAAAGTGCTTTGGAATAACCCCAGGAGGCATCATCACCTTTGGGTTTTTACGGGAGCAACTGTTTGGATACTTGGCTTGCGTCCTCCCAACATTTTGCGACAGTCCCCCATCAGAAACAGAAGATTCAGTATTCCAGTAAGACTGAACAAGCACAGGGTTTGGTATAGGAGCAATCTGTTTCTCTTGAGCCCTCTTCACTTGCGCTTGCCACATCCCAATTTACTTTGTATTTTCTTGGGGTGATTAGGAAACAGAAATTACACACAAATACTCACTCTGAAAGTCAGATCATGAGCAAGAGGCGAGGTATTGAAGTACTCAAAAATGGAATCTTGGAAGTCTGGAAGTTTGAGACCTAAGAAAGTCAAAACACCACAATTGTATTCGAATAAAAGTAAAATGCTGCTTTTAAATTTCCCGTTCTCAAAATTATTACCTGCTTCAGTCCTGTATTTTTCCTCCAACTTCTTCTTTAAAGCTTCAACTTCTTCCAAGAGTTCCCGGTTTTTAATTTCTGATTCTTTTAGTTTGCTTCAAAAAAAAAAGAAAAAAAAAAAAGGAAAGAAAAGAAAAACTTTCAGAAACATTTGGAAAGTAGTAAACCAACACAGGCCAGGGCCTGCATTTTGCCTCCTCCCAAACCCTTGGAGCTCCAGCAGCATCCTTCTCTTACGTTCCGATTGTCTCAGAATTACTAAAGGCCTAGAAAGTTCAGATTAATCATATGATTAACCCAGGACCTCCTACTCTAAGACAAGTCCAAGCCCCTCACTAAAGGCTGCAAACCCGAACACACATAACACACTAATGGTAAAATGCCCCATCCTTGTTACAGTCATGAAAAGAGAAAGGGGGGGAAAAGCCATTCTCCAAAGAAGGAGCTCATGCTACCAAATATGAAAAAACTCTTTAAAACTGCCTGCTTCAGGAGGAATGTCGAGAATGTAGAGAGCAGCTAAAAGTCTTTGTGTTAATCTGCTCAAACCCCTGACATTTTAAAATCAGAAACAGGGAGAGTGAGGGGTGGGTTAAAGCTCCATATTATGCCTCCTTCCTCTATTCCTCATTAGCCCCCAAACTGTTGGGACAAACCAAACATTTAGGCCTTCAAAGGGACCGTTTTCCACGCCAACTTGTATGCTGGGGAACCCGAGCAATGGCCACAGAGCATCCAGCCCAGGGCTGGGCATTCCTGGACACATTCTGGGGTGCCCGGTAGGTTCATGCCGTATGCTGGCCAGACTTATTGTGTTCTCTTGCATCTAAGAATGCACCGAGAAGACTCTTCTGTGGCTCCACGGTGCAGGGGAGGGGGTTATTAATGACAGAGGGGAGTTTGTCCGCCGTTATTAATCCTCGCTTTGAAGAAACGCCCGATAAGCTTCAAAAGAAAGTCTGAAAATTACTGCCATTAAGATTAAATAAGCTTTCCAGCGAAACAGAACCCTGGGGCTGAACGCGGAGATAGCTATATGACCAAAAACAAAACAAAAAATACCCAAAATTTTGGTCGTTTTAGGTAACATTCCAATGGTTGATAGCAGACCCATAAGGGTGTAGGGGGGGGGGGAGAGAAGGAAAATCCCACCTCTTTGCAGGCCCTTGTGCCCTTATTATCTTGCACAGATGCCCCCCCATTGACCCTGCTGCATCTTTCTCTTTCTCTCCCCCCCAAACACCCTTCCAATACTGCCTTGTCCCTCTGACCGCAGCACTGAGGCTGCCTGCCTTTGCCCTTTTCTCCCTCCCCAACCACCACCTGGCTTCTCCACCCCACTTTCGTCACCCGCTTTCTACCTGCTTGACTTCTTTCCTACCCCACCACTGGCCTTTGCCCTGCCCCTTGCTGCCCTCGCTCTCACCTCAGTAGCTGCCACCTCTGTCTCATGACACCTTCTTTGCCTCCCGGGTGCCCTGGAAACTTTTATTGGGGTCAACGGGCAACCCCCAAATGGTGACTGAGATCTTACACTGTACGATCTCACACCCCCACCCACTTTAAAGTTGCAATGTCGATAGTTTGAAGGTGTTTTCTTTTTATACCCCTGCACCCACCCTCCTCAGATTCTTCTGTAAACGGGGGATTCTCCCAAGTTTGTAGACCCCCCTTTGGTGGGGGGAGGGGAATATTCATCCTTAGATATACAGACAATTAATTTGATGGTAAGAAAAGGATTATTAGGGCAGTACAATAAATAAGTAGGAGCCCCGTGGTGCGAAGTGGTAAGTTGCAGTACTGCACTCAAAAGCTCTGCTCACAACCTGAGTTCGATCCCGACGGAAGTCGGTTTCAGGTAGCTGGCTTGAGGTTGACTCAGCCTTCCATCCTTTCTTTAAAAAAAATTTTTTTTAATTGTTTTTTCATATATTCGATACAATCAATTAACATTGCCTTTCAATCTTTTCTAAATCTCAATTAAAACTAACATATATATAACAATTATGTTCCCCTACTTTAACTTCCCCCCTTCCTTCTTCTATCTCTGACTTATCTTCGTAATCCTCTTAGCAATTATTTTCTAATTCTTTATAAAAAATTTTTTTTAATAAAACCTTCTAGTTATTAAAAAAGAAAAAAAGTAGAAACAAGAAAATTAACTTAGTCTAAGTTATAACCTTTAACATTTTGCACATTAAGTTCATTTTTGCAATAAACAATCCACGCCTCCCACTCCTTAACAAATTCATCATTATCTTTTTGATTTACTAACTCAGTCACTTTTGCCATTTCTGCTAGTTCAGCCTTCCATCCTTTCGAGGTCGGTAAATGAGTACCCAGCTTGCAGGGGGTAAAGTGTAGATGACAGGGGAAGGCAATGGCAAACCACCCCGTAAACATAGTCTGCCTAGTAAACGTTGGGATGTGACATCACCCCATGGGTCAGTAATGACTTGGTGCTTGCACAGGGGACTACCTTTACAATAAATAACCCCTGACCTGGATGGCCCAGGCTAGCCCAACCTCATCAGATCTTGGAAGCTAAGCCGGGTTGGCCCTGTTTCGTACCTGGACCACAGAGGAAGTCCTGGGTCGCTATGCAGAGGCAGGCAATGGCAAACCACCTCTGTCTCTTGCCTTGAAAATCCTACAGAGTCGCCAGAAGTCAACTGTGACTTGACAGCACTTTCTACCACATAATAAATAAATCATACACTGATCAGGCCATTTGTAGAAAACCAACTAAAAGCACTAATGATGCTCTCCCACACCTGTTCTCTGTGTGTGTATGCAGAGAAGTTAATTCGAAACAAAGATGTGACAGAACCTTTCCTATCAGTACTATTTTTTTAATTAAGAGTTGCCTCCTCAAGAAATCTGCTACCAGTCACATGGCTGCACTAGATATAGCAGGCCAAAAGGAAAAGCAAATTACATTGCAGCAGACCGAAGCAAGAGCATTTCCCAACAAGAGTATAATACTTGTAAAGCGGTTATTAGGAAACATCCATGTAAGTCGACAGAGGCTGTTTTCTGGCTGCTAATGGAAAAAGAGAGGGATGTGGAATGGTATCGTATGGACTGATCTCCTCAGATCTTGGAAGCGAATCTGGGTCGCTACTTGGAAGGGAGACCTCAGAGGAAGACTCTGCAGAGGAAGGCAACGGCAAACCACTACTGCTTAATTGCTTGCACTGAAAACCCCACCAGGGGTTGTTATAAGTTGGCTGCGACTTGACAGCACTTTACAAACACACACAAACACAATGGAAAAGAGAAGCCGAAATTGTTGAATTCATCAGTTCAAAAGGAAGGCTACTGGTACCGTGCAATTAGAGCATGACATTTTAACTAAGTGGGGTCTAAAAGTATGGCGTTTATCCTACATTTTAGGAGAGGGGAGTTCCGATACTCCAACAGAAGGTTTCTGGGGTTCACCAAATACAGGGAACAGGCCCCCTAATGCAGCCCTTTCCTCCCTCCTCCAAAAATGCCCTGAAAGGGTGGAGGGCTAACACAAGCACCCTCGCTTCGAGCTGCCGGGACTGCAATTGTCCTGGCTCCCCACAGCAAATGTGATGCCTGGGGATGCCGGAGGAAGGGAAACGGTCAGCTGTTTGGATGCCCTCTGCCTGTCCTGCCACCCTTTCCTCGTGCTGTTCCGAGACCTCCACCAGGAAGCAGGAAGAAAAGCACCTTTGAGGACCGTTTCCTTCCTTGGAGACAGATCATGATGGGCAGCCGTGTTAAGTCTGTCTGTAGCAGCAGAAAAGAGCAAGAGTCCAGTAGCGCCTTAGAGACTAACAAAAGTTTCTGGCAGGGTGTGAGCTTTCGTGAGCCACAGCTCACTTCCTCAGATACCTCTGATCTTCATAGCAGCCCTAAGAGCCCAGACTAGCCTAGAACTTGGAAGCTAAGCAGGGCTGGCCGTAGGTGGTACTTGGATGGGAGACCACCAAGGAAAACCAGGGTTGCTATGCACAGGAAGGCAATGGCAAAAAACCACCTCTGCTCATCTCTTGCCTTGAAAACCCTGTGAGGTGGAACTTCATGGGGTTGCAGCTTGACAGTATACTTCAGGAGTCTTGCTAATATACAACTAGGCCGTACCCCAGATGGCATCTTGAGAAAGGGCCCCATATGGCGTCCTGAGAAAGGGCCTTCTTGGTTGTGGCACCAAAGTTGTATAATTCCCTCCCCAGGGAAATTTTTCTGTCATCATCTTCTGCCAGCAGGTAAAGACCTTTTTTCCCATTTGGTGTTCTCTTATTAGTGTACCCTTTCCCCCATATATATATATGTATTGGGAAGGTCATGATAGTAGAAGGGAGGGGTAGGACAAAGGAATGCACTCATCTATTTTCAATTTCATAGTTCCAGCTAATTGGTTTGGGAGGTCTGTGTCTGCACCACATCTTAGTATATTAAATTCACATTGTAATGTGAAGACAAAAGACTTGGGACTGTTTATTTGATTTTATACTCCCCACCAAAACACCAGTATTCTCAAAAATGACAAAACATTAATTTAAAAAGCAATGATATAGAAATTGCCTCTCTGCCAGTAAGTTGCGTACTGCAGTCCACTCCAGCACTAGAACAGAAGGGGGGGGGGGGAGAGAAGATCTCAAAATACATGATTACCTCTCAAAGGACAGGTTCGCATCTTTAACCTTCCTTAATTCTTCCTGGACAAGCTGTTTGGCACGTATTTCTGCATCAAGAGCTGACTGCAGTTCCAGCCTTGCTGACATATCCAACTTCTGACTGCGTCTTACTTTCCAGAGTGGATCCTGTTGTAGTAAAAGCAATCGCTAATAAGTCAGAAGAGCTGATCACACGTGTAAAACATGATATCCCTTCAGACGTTTCACCGGAAATCATAAAAGTTATTTTTTCCTGACTTTTTTATTAGCTGAAAACGTGTTAAACTGGAAAAAAAATGCTGACTAGCCCCTCCTTCCCCCATCAGATGGAATTCATCGAGATACTGCCCTTCAGGGTCCCTTGCTGAGCTAACAGGCCAGATTTAAATACAGAAAACAAATAAAGCCAAGAGAAGCTTTCAAAAGGCATCTGAGGTAAAGTTCTGCTGTGCTGCATTTCAATATACTGATGTAAAAATTTGCTTCAAAAGAGGCAATTACTGAATTGATGATCTGCCAAAATCCACTTCACTGTGTGTGTGTGTGTTTTAATCAGCTATTCTTTGCAAACAGACCACTCTCTCCTATTCATTAAAGCATTAGGAGATGAAAAAAAAGTGGTGGGTCTGTCACCTTGCAGTCCCCAGTGAGTTACGGGGTCAGTAAACAGTGGCCCTTGTCCTAGGATCCTACCAGGAAGGAAGCCTACTCTGGGATTCGCCCTTCCTTTGGCTTCCACCCAGGAGAAGCAAGTCTTTTCCCTTCTGCCAATTCAAGTCAGTATGCTGACAGGGAAGATGTGAAACATCCAAGCCAATCTATTCCCTGTTTCCAACAAAGGTTGTGGTGGCCAAGACTTTGCTCTGATTTGGGGCTGTAAAGCTTTTCTAGTCAGGATTATCAGGGATGCCTTGATAGAGGCCAACCCTCTGTGCGAACAGCTTAATGTTTACCAACTGTTGCCTTTGTTCTCATATTAATTGCAAATATGGAACTAACAGGGAGTGAGACAAACACAGGGTGGATCACGTTTCTGACTGGGCCACAATGCTGGAATTCACAAGTAAAATAAAACTGGGACGAGTGAATGCGTCAAGGAAGGAGGAAGGGGGCAGCCTTTCTTTTGGCATGGTCTGCACTCCCCATTTTTAAGAACCCCACCCACTAGCCTGATGAGGGCCTGTCAGGGGCACCTTGGATTGCAACGCCTTCAAGGCAACGCTCACCAGTGTTCTCGATCCCAGGCTGGAGCTTCTCAAAGACTCAAGTTCTTCTGTCATCTTAGATGCCAGAGCCTGAAGATACCCTCGCGCATCTTTTTCATCGCTCACCCTGGTGTTCAAAACGCAAGAGTTACTCCTTCGCCAAGCGGCGTACCAGACAAGCCTAAACGAGTGCACAGGCCACTAACCAGCCCAAACGAGTTAACAGCCGACAACAAGAGGGTGTGCTCTCAAATGACAAAATTCAGTGCTGAACCCAGAGAAGGAGCTGACGCTACAGGTGAAGCCTTAAGCTGGACCTTTCCCGAATTCAGAAGCCTTGCTCATTATTTTTAAGCCAAGCAAACATGCAATTATCACTAATATTTCATTGCGCGGGAGCCAACGTCAACTTTATTTTACTAACACCCCACTTTCTTCCTAAGAGCCCAAAGCATCTTACACGCAGGTCGAAGGCAGTTTAAAAGGCATCGTATGATTCCTGACCGTCGTCTGCTATTTGTTTGCTCAAGGCAGCAGCCTGCTGTAGGGAAATTCCCGTTTTCCCAATTGTTATCATTTGTCGCCAAGAAAACACATTTTTTCTATGGCCACTGTGTGGAATGTCATTGTGGGAATACCTGGGGTTGTTACAGTGGTCTCCGACCTTATTAAACCTGTGGGCACTTTTGGATTTTGAGAACAGGTAATGAGCGCCGGCAAGACATGACTGCTGCGGGGGCCAGGGTCAATCACAAAAAACCCTGTGAGGTTTCCAAGCCAAGCATCCTCCTAGAACGGAGGCAGCTGTTTCTAAACAGGCGCTTCCTGAAGACACAAAGATGATGCCTCTTGGACTCTTGTGAAGTGCTCTTGCTCCAGTGAGGCAGAGGAAAGCTCTTTGCTGTGGGTAAGAGATGATTTGGGAAAGAAGGGAGTGGGCGCCACAACACCCATCAGCAGACACCACGGTACCCAGGGCCTCTATGTTGGGGCTAATGTATAGGACCAGTGATAACTACTGAATGTGACATGACAACTTCCTTCTTACGCCCATGTTATGATGCCTTTCCTTTTGAAAGGAAAAAGTCCACTTGAAGGATACAGATCGGTGCAGGAATACAAGACAGATGCCTTAGACGGGGGGGAAAGCAAGATGCAAGAAAAGTGATGAACACCATGGTTACAACCTTTTAAATTAACATTAAGTAATTTTTAACGTATGACCTAGACATCCTCGCTTTGCTGAACCAGCTGACACACAAGGTTAATAAGCTCCCGTAACAGTAATAAAAACAGGAAGGACAGTGCACATCAATCAAGATTTGCAGACGCGTGTGAATTTTTGAGGCATATCATCTGCGAGAACACTGGTCTCTGTTTCCCGGGAGATTTTGCTTCTATTAATGAGGCTCCAATGTATTTTTTCAGAAGGATCACCAAATGGCACGTACCACTGAATAATTTCTGCAATCTGAGCTTCCCAATGGGCAACGGATTCCTTCTTTGCCGCCAGATCCTGAAGCTCATCCTCTAGCTGCCTGTTTTGCGCTGTAAGTTTATCCACAAAGGAACAAAGCTGGAACAACAGAAGCGGGGGGGGGGTGTCACACCCCAGTCAGTTCCTGGCACAGACCAACTCTGCAGGGGCAAGACGCCCCTGCGACGTATCACAAAGGGTTTCAGAGAGGCAGATTAAGGACAGCTCTGCAGGTGGCAAAGCGCACATACAAACCACCCTTTGTGGAACTCCACTGCCCCAGGATGTGGTGATGGCTGCCAACTTTGAAGGCTTTAAGAGGGGAGCAGGGCAGTAACTGGGCAGCGGCGGCAAAGAGGGCAGCTGCCGTCCCTGTGGCATGCAGAGCGGGCGGCCGAACTGCCTCTCTTACCCTGCCTGCTCCTCCTGTAGGAAAAGCAGTTCTGTCGTCCGTTCTGCATCCCACAGGGGCAGAGGCTGCCCTCCTTGTCCCCTGCCCCCAGCTACGGCCCTGGAGAGAGTGGACATGTTCATGGAGGATAGGGCTATCCATGGTTAAAAGTCAAAATGGATACTAGTCACGGTGCATATCTATTCTCTCCAGTATCAGAGGAGCATGCCTATTATATCAGGTGATTTGGAACACAGGCAGGACAATGCTGCTGCAGTCGTCTTGTTTGTGGGCTTCCTAGAGGCACCTGGTTGGCCACTGTGTGAACAGACTGCTGGACGTGATGGGCCTTGGTCTGATCCAGCATGGCCTTACTTATGTTCTTAAAAGGCATCACTGGCAACTTCAGTTATGGCCACGGTCAGTACTTGGATTGGAGATTACCAAGGAAGACTGGGGTTGCTACAACGAGGAAGGCAATGCAAACCTCCTCTGCTCATCTCTTGCCTTGCACATTCAACAGCTGGGGTCACCATGAGTTGGTTGCAAATCAATGGCACTTTCATCTTCAGCTTTGGTAACTAAAGGGATGCATTTTGTTCACCCGGGTCTGTAACTTCCCATCTGGGACAGTGAGAATACTCTCCCTTCCCCACCAGTTAAAGATACCGATCAGTTTTAATACACACTTGCCCGCAAAGTGTCCAAGGTTTTATAACAAAAATTCAAAGAAATAAATGAACTGCCCACTACGTCTGATGAAAAGGCTTTAATTGGGCTTTATCTCAAGTTATGCCAATTACCTTTTCATTTTCAGTTGTTATTTTTTTGTTATCTTCGAAGAGCATGGATCTCTCCCGCTCGTATTTCTCTTTCAGAGTTCCCACCGCTTCTTCCATCTCGCTGTGTCTAAGAGTGAAAGATGATTGTATAAATACCCTTTCCCAGGGGAATTAAAAAGGGACTATTATCTCCTTTTTTTTAGGGAGGTGGGTGCAGGTCTCCTCTTTAGTTCTTGGGATTACACATACTCTTAAGGGGGGGGGAACCCCACATTTCATAGAATCATAAGAGTTGGAAGGGACCACCAGGGTCATCTAGTCCAACCCCCTGCACAATGCAGGAAACTCACAACTACCTCCCCCCCACACACCCCAGTGACCTCTACTCCATGCCCAGAAGATGGTAAAGATGCCCTCCCTCTCATGATCTGCCTAAGGTCATAGAATCAGCAGTGCTGACAGATGGCCATCTAGCCTCTGCTTAAAAACCTCCAGGGAAGGAGCACTTACCACCTCCCAAGGAAGTCTTTTTGAGAGAGCAGCTTCATATAGAACTTACTTCTCTCTTTTGGCCTTATCCAGTTTGTCTTTTAACATCAGGATCTCTTTCTGCAGTGCCAGCTGGTGGCTTTCTAAATCGTGCATCTCCTTCTTCACGTTTTTCACTTCCAAGATGTGGGATGCTTCTCGCCTGACCAACTCCTCTTCGTAAAACAAGATTTTCTTCTCAAGCTCCGACTTCATTTTTGCCAGCTCCTGCTGATGCTCCTGCATGGCCCCTGCGGCACGGCCCCCCTGCTTGAGCTGCGGAAGAGCAAAAATTGGCAAGAGTCATTCTGGCATCCATTTAAACTTTAGCACGAATTTAGCATAAACTGGACTATGACTTTTTTTTAATATCCCCGAGGCCAGAATGATCGTGACAAATACATTTACTTAGTCTCCGTGTATCTTGAAGATGGGCCCCTCCTTTGTTTGTCACGTTACAATCTATATGAAAACAATTAACTGAAAGCAGACTCATATGTGCAGAATTCATGTTCCGTAACCCCACCCGTGGTACACCTCGCCATTCTGCAGCTGTTTGAATGCTTAAAAAAAAAATGAACCCAGAACATCAGGGAGAAATGTATCAGACTAGCCCTTTTTTACCCCTAGTAGCAGAGAATTTTTTAAAAGAGGGCAATACTGAAACGTGTACAGTTTGCATTCAGAAGCAATACAGCCCAGAAACGTCAGCTTGGTGTGATCACAGAGGACTGAGAACCCAACGTAAGAAGAGCCTTGTGAGCTCAGACTCAACAGCTCACCTAATTCAGCGTCCTGAAATGCCCACAAGCAGTGATGCAGAGGCCAAAGGCCTCTCTCCTGTTATTGTCCTCCAACCACTGGCACAGTGTGGGTATTCTACCTCTGAACACAGGGCTTCTATTTAGCCACCATGGCTAATGGGTGGACCTAACCTCCACTGTTTTTCTCTCATCTCTTTGTGCTTGGGGCCATCAGTACATCCTGAGGCAATGAATCCAACAAGTTCATTACTCTGAGCAAAGAAGTGCTTCCTTTGATCTGCCCTGAATCCCCTGCCCATCACTGGGTGCTTCAGCCAAGAGAAGGGAGGGATAAAAGACTAATAAACAAACAAATAAATATTATGAGAGAAGGAGAAAAGGGCTCTCTCCCCGCTTTCTCCACCATTTCGCAAAGTTCCTTCATCTGGTTGGCTGCCTCTGCTGATAATTCTTCCAGCTCTATGATGTTCTTATTTGAGATGGGGCAAAGAGAAGTGGCCCCAGTATTCCAGATCTAGCCACACCACAGTGCTAAACATGGGCATTAGGATACTGCTGGTGCCTTTTTCGCTCTTGTGTACACTGAGCTGATAATTGTCAAGGAAACAGCCACATCCTTCCCGATGTACCTTTCATGGTCAGGAACCATCCGTCCAGATTCCACCCAGAAGTCAGAATTCTTTGCCCCAGTGTGCAACACCAGACACTCATTCTATTTTTCACTTCACTCATATCCCACTTTTCTCCCCAAACGGGGACCCAAAGCAACTTACATTATTCTGCTCTCTTCCATTTTATCCTCACAACCTTGTGAGGTTGGTTAGGCTGAGAGTGTGTGTGTGTGAGAGAGAGAGAGACCGACCTAAGGTCACCCAGCGAGTTTACATTGCAGAGTAGGGATCTGAACTTTAGGTCTCCCAGATCCTAGACCACTACACCAGACTTCCTCTTGCTGAACCTTAGGAAGGCTTTGAGAGGAGCGTGGACATGTTCATGGAGGAGAGGGCTATCCATGGCTATTAGTCAAAATGGATACTAGTCATGATGCATATCTGTTCTCTCCAGGATCAGAGGAGTATGCCTATTACATTAGGTGCTGTGGAACACAGGCAGGATGGTGCTGCTGCAGTCGTCTTGCTAGTGGGCTTCCTAGAGGCACCTGGTTGGCCACTGTGTGAACAGACTGCTGGACCTGATGGACCTTGGTCTGATCCAGCAGGGCCTTTCTTATGTTATGTAACCCCTTCTACTCATTTTTTCATGACAGTTTGCATTCTGGCACTCCTCCCAATCTCCCTCAGTTCTCACCATTCTGGTGCCTTCCGCAAACTTACATTACTCTTCACCTGGTATGGAAGGTCATATATGTCACACAACCATGCTTTAAACAACTGTGAAATCCGGTGTGGGTTGTCAGAGCACAGCTCTGGGATGGCGCCCACATAGCCGCCACAGGGCTGCTTCATTTTCCTTCCCATGGCCACAGCTGGCGTGCCGGAATGCCCTCTTTGTATGCAGTGGCTTTGGGGACTCCCCCCATGCCAGGCCTGATCTACTAAGAAAATCCCGCGATGCGCAGTGCAAGCTGCTTTATGCAACTGGCCTCCCCCAAGGACAGGAACATCAAGCCAGCCTCCACATGGCGTGTGTCTTACATGCAAAGCCATCAATGGCTGTTCCCCACTGCGAGACCAAAAGCATTTCCGCCCAGGTCTGAAGGGATCTTATGCCACAACCAGCACATACAACTGACTACAACAGGAATGCGCATGCTGCAAAACTGACCAGATGTTCTTAGGGAGATTATGCCACCGCACAGATCGTATTAGATTCCTAGCTCTTGGTGAGTAAAATTTGCTTTCATATTGCTTGGATCTTTGTTTTTTAAAAAAGGCGTCACCTTGAGTGTTTCCAGTTCGCTCTCCAGCTGCTTAGAGAAAATCTCGCTGTGCTCCCGAAGCTTGCGCTCCTTCGATGCTTCTGCTGCTGCATCATCAAGTTGGGCCTCCAGCTACAAAGAGAGAAATAGGGCCTGGTTATTCACAAGAAATGGTCCCGAGTTCAGGCATCATCGCCCTCTCTAGTGCACGCCACGCCAGTAACCTCCCGGACCTTCAGAGCACAATGATGCTTCCTTATGGCTCATCCTCCCTCCTGTGGACCTATGATTTGCCCTACTATATTCTGCATTGGGAATGCTGTTCTTCTTGCATTGTATATTACATATTGTATTGTATCACATGGGATATATGTTCTTGTTAATTTCACAATGCGGTGGTCTCACCAGCGACTTAGTCAACAATTTGTTTTTATTTGCTGCCGGTTGCCTTATGATTCATTATTGAGCTGAAGAAGCCCTCCGAAACGTGGACCCAAGACTAGCCACAAGTTCTCATACTTCTCGGACCTGACCTCGGATCCTTTCCGGACCACTGTTTTTCGGACTTAAACCTAACCCCCCAGAATGCCCAGGCGGGACATTGCGGTTTACTTTTAGGCTTTTGTGCCCAATAGCGTTATTGTGTTTGGCAATGTTGGAGGCTTGTTGCCCTGTTTAAATGGATGTATTCCATACCACAGCTTTGCATGTTTGAATGTTTATTTGTGTCATTGTTTTATAATCATTTTGCATTTTCATTAAAATTGTTTGTGTGTGTGGCATAAAGCTAATGTCTTAATAAACCACATGCTGTTATTTGTTTGCCAATTTTGGCTTGTATAATTGAGCCGTCGTGCTGCCAATTTCTTCAAATTTCCTTAATTGTGGCACAGGTGCTTTCACTTATTGTACCTACTTTACTGAGCCCCAGACTTGATTTTTTTAAAAACTGAGGTTCAGTAAGAGCCAGTTACATTTAGAGTCATAGAGTTGGAAGGGACCACAAGGGTCATCTAGTCCAACCGCCTGCACAATGCAGGAAATTCACAACTACCTCCCCCCAACACCCTCAGTGACCCCTACTCCATGCCCAGAAGATGGCCAAGGTGCCCTCCCTCTCATCATCTGCCAAAGGTCATAGAATCAGCATTGATGACAGATGACCATCTAGCCTCTGCTTAAAAACCTCCAGGGAAGGAAAGCTCACCACCTCCCGAGGAAGCTTGTTCCACTGAGGAACTGCTCTAACTGTTGGAAACTCTTTTGATTTAATTTCAACCTGTTGGTTATGGTCCGACCTTCTGGGGCAATAGAAAAGAACTTGGCACTATCCTCTATATGACAGCCCTTCAAGTCCTTGAAGATGTTTATTTAAAAGCCCTTAACATCTACTGAGTCAATCGTCAGAAAGTTACCAGCGTGACGCAGCTCATTAATAACAGGGAACACTTCTGTGAAAGAAGCCCTTATTAAAAGGAGAAGAGAAACTACAGGAGCCATCAATTACAAGCTCCCAGCATCTGGAGTGTGTGTGGCGGAGCGAGAGTGGAGGGCTAACATCTGGGATGCTCCGGCATCCCTATAGAGTGACAGCACCAGCTTTTCAACATTCTGCCAGGTCCCAAAAATATGCTGTGGTATCAGCAAAGCTTCTTTCGAAACCAAAACAGAACTGTCCATCTTGGGAATGAATTTGCTTTAATTGAAAATTGCGAGAAGAGTTTTTTTTAAAGGCACACTAGTAGCCAGTAAATACATTAAACAAATGGTCTAATATGAAAGAGAGATGGGTATCTAAGATGCTTCTGTGTAAGGATATAAGAACTTGTGTTAGCTTTATAATTCACTTATGTCTAACAAAAAGTTACTGTGTTGGGTATTTATCTTTTGATATTTGTGCAGATGGGGGAGGTGAAAACTGTAAGCCCATGGAAGGCCGGAGTGTGGCCAAAAGGTCCCATTACGATGACAGAAATTACAGAGGACTGTATTAATGGAGAACATAGTTCATGCATTACACGTGTCCACACAACCCCACACTTTCTCTACCACTTAAGGAAGAATCAAACCAGCTTACAATCAGCTTCCCTTCCCCTCCCCACAACAGACACCCTGTGAGGTAGGTGGGGCTGAGAGAGCTCTAAGAGATGTGACTAGCCCAAGGTCACCCAGCTGGCTTCATGTGGAGGAGTGGGGAAACAAATCCAGTCATCAAATTAGAGTCCGCCGCTCATGTGGGGGAGTGGGGAATCAAACCCGGTTCTCTAGAGTCCACTGCTCCAAACCACCACTCTTAACCACTACACTACGCTGGCTCTCTATACCATGCTTGCTCTCTAGATAAGAGCAAGAGTCCAGTAGCACCTTAAAGACTAACAAAACGCCTGGCAGGGTATGAGCTTTCGTGAGCTCACAAAAGCTCATACCTTGCCAGACATTTTGTTGGTCTTTAAGGTGCTACTGGACTCTTGCTCTTTTCTACCATCTCCCAGCATAACTATTTCAAGCATTTGAAATCCATCCTCCTCCAAGTCCCCCGCACAGCTACCTCTTTCCTTGCTTTCTCCGATTTCCGGATTTCCTGTCTCATGGAGTCCATTTTCTGCATGACGACTTCCACTTCCTCCTCTTTGTCGCGGAGCTGCCGAGAGAGCTTCTGCTTCTGAGAGCGCAACTCTGCCATCCTTTCGTTCAGCTCTGAAAACTCCTGCATTGCCAGCTTCCTTTGTTGGTGGGCGTCTTTCAGTTCTTTCGACTGACCCTTTAACCTTTCGGAGGCTTCAACGAGTTGCTGGTGAAAAAAGGAACGGACCAAACAAGTTTTGAGAATTACGTTCTGAGAATGGATGAGTCCAATTCAACACTGAGTGGCCATTTCCCCAAAATACACAGGCGCACGAAGCGTACGCTCCCTTGTCCCGCTCCCACATTTAATGTGGAAGGCATTTCGATAGCAGCATTCAAATACCACAATTATGTTGATATCCTGATATCAAGATTAGATACCTATTGATGTTTTTCCTGACATTTGTCCTGCTTCATCTCTTTCCCCTCTTTGATTGGCTTCCCATTACTTCTCTGGGTTCATAGAATCATAGCGTTGGAAGGGACCACCAGGGTCATCTAGTCCAACCCCCTGCCCAATGCAGGAAATTAACAACTAACTCCCCCCCCCAACATCCCCAGTGACCCCAATCCTCCCCCCACCCTGCAGGATCCCACAATCAAAGCACTCCCGACAGATGGCCATCCAGCCTCTGCTTAAAGACCTCCAAAGATGGGGACTCCACCACCCTCCGAGGCAGTGCATTCCACTACAGCCCTCACCGTCAGGAAGTTCTTCCTAATGTTTAGGTGAAATCGCTTTTCTCTTAGTTTAAATCCATTACTCCGTGTCCTGGTCTCTGAAGCAACAGAGAACAAGCTAGTTCCCTCATTAACATGACATCCCTTCAAATATTTAAACACGGCCATCATGTCCCCCCTCATCCTTCTCCAAACTAAACAAACCCAACTCCCTAAGTCTCTCCTCATAGGGCAGGGGTCCTCAAACTACAGCCCGTGGGCCGGATCTGGCCCGTCAGGGTCCTGAACCCGGCCCCCTCCTCCCTCCAGAGCTGTCGCCGCCGTGCCCGTCCCTTCCCCAAACTAAGGCGGCTGTTCGCCGTATAAAGCGTCGGCGGCAGCAGCGGAGCGGCGACACCTGTGCCAACCCAGGAGCCGCTGCCACCTCCTCTGCGCCTTCCCCGCCGCGGCTGCCCTGAAGAGCCGCCGCCGCCTTCCTTTCCCCAGGCGCACACGCGGCTCGGGGGATGGGAGGCGCCGCCTCAGACTGCAATGTGCCCCTCGCCGCCGCTGCTTCTCCTGCCGCAGCAGCTGCCGCAGCCCTGAAGGAGCCATGCCGGGCTGGAAGAATAACATCCCTGTCTGCCTGCAAGCCGAGCAGGAGCTAGCAGAGCAGGCAAGCGAGTGCCTGGGGCCCCATGCTTGGGTGGCGGCGCCTTTGGGGAGGGGAGGGCTGAGAGACCCCCGTCTCCCTCCAGCCTCCTCCCGCGCCCTCCCCCTTCCCCTCAGGTGCTCTTTGCCAAGCAGGGGGCCAGCCCAGCCCGCCTCCTGCTCCAGGAGGCGGTAAAGGAGAGTTTGCAGCGGCGGCGGGGGTCTCTCAGCCCAGCGAAGGGGGGAGTGTCGGCCATGGAGAGGCACCTGGGGGAGGGGCGGCACGTCCTCCTGCGGCAAGTTAACTTTTCTTTGCCTGGGCGCCTGGCTGCCTTCCCGTTTGGGCAGGGGGGGGCCGGCCTCCAACAGTGTTTGAGGGACAGTGAACTGGCCCCCTGTTTAAAAAGTTTGAGGACCCCTGTCATAGGGCATGGATTCCAGACCTTTGACCATTCTGGTCGCCCTCCTCTGGACACGCTCCAACTTGTCAACATCCTTCTTAAACTGTGAAGCCCAAAACTGGACACAGTATTCCAAGTGAGGTCTGACCAATGCAGAATACAGTGGTAGTATTACTTCACTTGATCTGGACACAATACTCCTATTGATGAAGCCCAGAATTGCATTGGCCTTCTTAGCCGCCATATCACACTGTTGACTCATGTTCAGTTTGTGGTCCACTAAGACTCCCAGATCTCTTTCACGTGTACTGTTGTCAAGCCAACTCTCTCCCATCCTGTACCTGTGCCTTATGTTGTTTCTGCCTAGGTGAAGTACTTTACACTTCTCCCTATTGAAATCCATTTTATTACTTATGGCCCAACTCTCTAGTCTATCAAGGTCATTCTGAACTCTGACCCTATCCTTCAGGGTATTAACTACCCCTCCTAACTTGGTGTCATCTGCAAATTTGATTAGCATGCTCTCTATCCCATCATCCAAGTCATTTATAAAAATATTAAATAGTACCGGTCCCAGGACAGACCCCTGTGGCACCCCACTGCTCACTCCTCTCCAGGATGAAATTGTGCCATTAATGAGCACCCTTTGGGTTTGGTTGGTCAACCAATTACCCATCCACCTAACAGTAGCAGTGTCCAGCCCACATTTTACTAGCTTTGTTTCAAGAAGATCATGGGGGACTTTATCAAAGGCTTTACTAAAATTAAGGTACACTACATGTACAGCATTCCCTTCATCTACCATACTTGTCACTCTTTCAAAAAAAGAAATGAGATTAGTTTGGCATGACCTGTTTTTGAGAAACCCATGTTGACTATCAGTGATCACGGCATTTCTTTCTAAGTGCTTACAGACCGTCTGTTTAATTATCTGCTCTAGTATTTTACCTGGTATTGATGTCAGGCTGACTGGGCGATAATTGTTTGGGATTTCTTTTCCCCCCCTTTTAAAGATGGGAACCACATTTGCCCTCCTCCAGTCTGCTGGAACTTCTCTTGTTCGCCATGAATTCTCAAAGATTATTGCCAGTGGTTTTGAAATCACTTCAGCCAGGTCACTGGCTGCAATGCTTCGTCTCTACCTCCTCTCAATGTCCTCCCTTTCCACCACTGCTGCTTGTATCCCATTCCTCTTCTACTACTCCATCCAAGCTCTTCCTTCCCTTTCTCATTTTGCTTCGCTCTCTTTTTTTTACCTCCCAATGCACTCCTCACACAAAGTCTCCCTAAATGTGTGTGGTGGAGCCCTGTGGCGCAGAGTGGTAAGCTGCATTACTGCAGCCAAAAGCTCTGCTCACGACCTGAGTTCGATCATGAAAGAAGTCGGTTTCAGGTAGCCGGCTCAAAGTTGGCTCAGCTTTTCATCCTTCCAAGGGCGGGAAAATGAGTACCCAGCTTGCTGGGGGTAAAATGTAGACGACTGGGGAAGGCAATGGCTAACCACCCCGCAAAACATAAGTCTGCCTAAGTAAACATCGTGATGTGACATCACCCCATGGATCAGTAAAGGCCCGGTGCTTGCACAGGGGACTACCTTTATCTTTAGTGGGTTAAGAGTGCCAAATGTAGTTCAAGAGAACCTGGATTCTGATCATTCCCTACTATGAAGCTTGCTGGCTCAGAAAGGTCAGTATTTAGTAGCCTATCAGGTGCTGCTGTGAACATGGGGTAAACCATATGTATGGTGCCTGAACTCCATACTGAAAAAGAGAGTCTACAAGTGTCATGCCATCTCTGTTCCCAGGCACAGCCACTACAACAAAAGTATGTTCTACTTCTTAATACCTTGTGAAGATCTTCCTTTTCTTGCCTTAGTATTCTGGATTGCTTCTCAAGCCCTTTCAACCTGTGGGTGGAGTCTTCCTGCTCTTGCCGTAGCGTCACCGCATCTTCCAGCTGCCGTTCTAGCCTATTTGAATCTGTAAACAGTTATTAAAAAGATTCTGTCACATGGGCGGCATACCCAGATACCCTACATTCTTTGCCTTTAATGAAGAAGAAGAGTTGGTTTTTATATGCCGACTTTCTCTACCACTTAAGGGAGACTCAAACCAGCTTACAATCACCTTCCCTTCCCCTCCCCACAACAGACACCCTGTGAGGTAGGTGGGTCTGAGAGAGCTGTGACTAGCCCAAGGTCACCCAGTTGGCTTCATGTGTAGGAGTGGGGAAACAAATCCAGTTAACCAGAGAAGCCTCTGCAGCTCATGTGAAGGAGTGGGGAATCAAACTCGGTTCTCCAGATCAGAGTCTGCTGCTCCAAACCATCGCTCTTAACCACTACACCACGCTGGCTCTACATAAAATGACTGGACCATTGAAATCGGGAAGTCTAGAGTAAGATTGAGCTTTCCTCCCCCCCCCCCCTTCTGTTGAAACGGACTGGTGAATTCCCATTATCACAGCTTGACTTATGCTGCAGCCATAGGCTAAACAAACAAACAAAAATCAAATTTTGCCTCAAGGTAGATGTAACACCTGGGCCCAAAAAAAAATTTTGGATTCCGAAGGCCGAATAAATTATGCAATATAAGCTTTCCCCCTCTGTCATCTGCTTGTTTCACAGCATTGACTCTGCTTCCAACATCCATGTTTTCAAAGGCTGGGATCCAAAGAGCTACTTGTGGCATGCTGAAGGGGATTTTTAAATATTTCCCCCCCTTTGAACAGCGGAGCCACTTCTGATGCCATATGGCAAACCGGTGTTCCCAAATCCCGTTTACATTTTAAAGCAGTTTTGCTGTTTGACTTTGAGGAAGGGCTGTTTGGTGGTGGCGGTGGGACTTAATTAAGTACAGAATTAAGGGAGCTTGGGAATTACGGGAGTTGGGTCACCCAAGGAACTAGGCAAGGCGCTGCTTGGGGAAAATAGCAGCATAGTTGTTCTAATGAGGCATCTTGTATGTGTTCTTCGGAACATGGGGGGCAGAATTAAGTGTCCAGGAGGGGGGAACAGGAGGTTCTCTTCAGCCTTGCTTAAGGGGTCCGGCTACTTAAGAATGCCTAGCCCAAAACTTCCAGCTTGGGCTTTTAAAAAGTTTGGGAGATGCTTGGGGGTGAGGGGAAGAAGGCAGGAAAGATCTGCAAGTGCTATTCTGCTCGCCCTTTGTTGAAGAAGAAGAGGAAGAGTTGGTTTTTATATACCGACTTTCTCTTCCTTTTAAGAATCAAACCGGCTTACAATCTCCTTCCCTTCCTCTCCCCACAACAGACATCTTGTGAGGTAAGTGCGGCTGAGAGAGCTGTGTCTAGCCCAAGGTCACCCAGCTGGCTTCATGTGGAGGAGTGGGGAATCAAACCCAGTTCATCAGATTAGAGTCTGCCGCTCATGTGGAGGAGTGGGGAATCAAAACCCGGTTCTCCACATTAGAGTCCACTGCTCCTAACCACTATACCATGCTGGCTCTCTAGGTTGATTTCAATCTAGCATATCTTGCAGTTTCTTTATTACAGCAACAGCCTGCCTTTTCCATTTGTACATTCAAAGGGTCTAACAAATCATAAATGTACAATTACATTAAAACAACAACAGAAAACTAAGGAAGGAACACTGGAACTGCTGTGAGGGTCCTTTCTACTCTGAGGTAGAGTGCATTTTAGCATGGGGGTTATTCCTCCCATCAGGCCAGGAGGCAACTCCCGTCTTTAATCTTTTGAAGATGGGTGGGGGGGAGATGTGACTTTTCCATTAATTCAAAATATGTTGTAAAAATACCACTTTGAACATTGAAACTGTACATACAACTATGTATAGGAGAGCTGTCCTGACCTAGATAGCCCAGGTTAGCCTGATCTTGTCACATCTCAGAAACTAAGCAGAGTTGGCCCTGGTTAGTACTTGGATGGGAGACCACCAAGGAAGCCCAGGGTCATTATGCAGAGGAAGGCAATGGCAAACCACCTCGGTTATTCTCTTGCCTTGAAAACCCTACTGGGTTGCCATAAATCAGCTGCAACTTGATGGCCCTTTATACACACACATAGGAGAGCTAGAATTGAGTCCAGTAGCAACTTAGAGACCACAAGATTTTCGAGTTAAAACCTTTTGAGAGTCAAAGGTCCCTTTGTCGGATACAAGTATGAATGGAGATCCATGACTCCTTATCTCAGTCAGTATTATATCTCAGTCAGAAGGCGGGAGGAGTGTTGCAAAGAAAGGAATCTGGATGCAAAGGTACAATGCAAAGTGTAATCATCTTGATTAGAGCATGGGCAGCAAATTAGCATCTGTAGTGAGAAAAGAATCCTATGTCCCTATTCAGCCCTGGGAAGGCCATTGTTCTTAATTTGTGAATCATGTTTCATTATCTTGCGTTGTAATTTCCCCTTGAAGTTTCTCTGTATGAGAAATACCACTTTTTGGCCAGCAATGTCCTGGGAAATTAAAACATTATCCCACCCATTTCTGGACACTGTGATTTTTGATGTCAGACTGACACCCATTTTGTGAATCATGTTCCATAATCTTGCGTTGTAATTTCCCCTTGAAGTTTCTCTGTATGAGAAGTACCACTCTTCGGTCAGCAATGTCCTGGGAGATTAAAACGTTCTCCCACCCATTTCTGGACACTGTGATTTTTTATGTCAGATTGACACCCATTTATTCTTTCACGTACAAACTGACCTGTTTGTCTGATGTAGAAAGGCAAAGGGCATTGCTGATACTTGATGACGTATATTGCTTTGGAAAGACGAACAAGTGAATGAATAAGATGTATATGAAAACTACAATGAGCAGAAAAGAAGCTTGGTCTGTTAAAACTAGCTAGTCATATTAACCATCTCCTTAATTAAATGCTAGGTAAGATGCCCTCCACTTCAGAGGTGAAGGGACATTCATGGTAGTCTGTGTTTCGTTTTCACTCTGCACCAGGCAAGGTAAGGATGTTTATTTTATAGTGCCATACAATGTTGAGGATGCAGGCCTTGTAGTAGAAAAAGAGCTGGTTTTTATAACCCGCTTTTTCTCTACCTTTAAGGAGTCTCAAAGCGGCTTACAATCATCTTCTCTTCCCCTCCCCACAACAGACACCCCATGAGATAGGTGGGGCTGAGAGAGTTCGGGAAGAACTGTGACTGGCCCAAGGTCACCCAGAAGACTTCCTGTGGAGGAGTGGGGAAACAAACCCAGTTCACCAGATTAGAGTCTGCCGCTCTTAACCACTATACCACGCTGGTTCCTTGCAGATGTCTTCTCCTGAAGCATCTGACTCAAACACCACAGATGTAGCAGTGACATAAACAGAAGTGAAATAGCTGTAATTCTTGCAGATTGCTTCTGTGTACTGTAGGCCTGACTGATTTGCTCCCTTAACCATTTGCTCAACATAAATGGTGTGAGAAGACAAAAGTCACTGGAAAAGACAATCATGCTAGGAAAAGTTGAAGGCAGCAGGAAAAGAGGAAGACCCAACAAGAGATGGATTGACTCTATAAAGGAAGTTGTTAATACTAACAGACAAGAGTTTGCGCTGGCAAATAAGATATGTTGTTGAAGAAGCTCTTATAGGCAATGCTGAGGATTTGTGTGACCTCATCAGGGCAAAATCGGACCTGAGATCAGCTTAGCACTTCGGGGAGCATTCCCCATCCTTCGGGACTCCTACGCATGAAACAAAAGTGCCTGCAGGAGTGTCCATGAAGGGATTCCTTTAAAAAAACATGACATCATTAGGCTTATTAGATAAAGGCATAGCTCATTCTTCCTTTTTTCATTTCCATTTCAAAGAAGTCTGGAAATAAGATAACCCTCTCAGCACTTTTGCCTCTTGGGAAAACCTCTCTTGTTTCTTTGGGTTTATCCTGTGTGTTTTCCCCTCTTCAGCATAGTAAGTTTCCTGACTGTTCAGTCAAAGAGGAAGGAAAATCTTCCTGCTGGAAAAAAAAAAGACGTTTGGTTTCTTCAGGCTCTGTAAACTCTTCAGAGGTTTCTCCATCCTCTCTGTCTGAGGAAAGATCTGAAGTTTTGGGTCATAAAATCATAGAATCATAGAGTTGGAAGGGACTACCAGGGTCATCAAGTCCAACCCCCTGCACAATGCAGGAAATTCACAACTACCTCGCCCGCACACCTTGTGACCAGAAGATGGCCAAGATGCCTTCCCATCACCCTTATCCTGCGCTGCTGCAAGAACTGTTAGGCAGTGTTTCTTTGCTGTCTTTGGGGGTTACCGCACTTGTATTCCCAGCGATGTATTAAGAGTTTGAAAACGTTATAAAAAATACTGTTCGCACTTTGGCCCCTTTAGCTGTGAAGATGTCTTCCAACCATTTATAAACCGTGGTATCCAAAAACCCTTTTAAAGCGATGTTTTTAATAACATTTTCAAACTCTTAATACATCGCTGGGAATACAAAGTGCAGTAACCACCTTTGTTGGCCGGTTTTTCCCAACGCTTCTTTCAGCACGAGAACATCTTCCTGAGGCAGCCTTGCAGGGCTGCTCTATCTGAGTCTCTTTTATTTTTAGAAGGGGGGGGAAGGGAGAGGGAGAACAAGACGAGTTTTGCCTAAGGTGTTTGTGCCCTCCTGTGGCTAGTTGGGAGCATATCTGATGGCAGACTAATTAACTCTTCAGCCACCATGCTTTTCAGCCATTCTGCAATTCCCAGGGATGATTTGGGATATGACATCCCCCCAAATTTAATGTTGCTGCTGTCTGTGGACGAAGGGGACTGGTGCTGTGCAGCTGCACTGAAAAACAGCCCTGTATTGGGCTCATCCTCATCGCAGCAATTTTTTCCCTCTCTCTTAACTCTGTGCTGATACTCTACCAGCGTGGTGTAGTGGTTAAGAGTGGTGGTTTGGAGCGGTGGACTCTGATCTGGAGAACCAGGTTTTGATTCCCCACTCCTCCACATGAGCAGCGGAGGCTAATCTGATGAACCGAGTTGGTTTCCCCACTCCTACACATGAAGCCAGCTGGGTGACCTTGGGCTAGTCACAGCTCTCTCAGCCCCATCTACCTCACAGGGTGTCTGTTGTGGGGAGGGAATTGAAGGTTATTGTAAGCTGGTTTGATTCTTCCTTAAGTGGTAGAGAAAGTTGGCATATAAAAACCAACTCTTCCTCTCCTTCGAATTGGGGGATTAGCCTTCCCCAGCCTGAGTTCCCTCCCCTGGGAAGTGACAACCTGATTGACACTGTAATGCAGGGCATCTCCCCTGAAGCTGGTTCTGGGGATCACTGATTGCGCTTCTTCATCCATGGAGGACATATAGCCACCTGAGGCCTCCTCTCCAGGGATCTGGGATTCCACTGTCTGAGCTAAAGCAGTAAGCTGATAAGCAAAATAATGGAGGGAGAGGTTTTTCTGGATTATAAACAAAGAGAGGAAGGAGAGGAACAACCAAAGTAGGACACGTAGCCACAGGAAAGCAGAGGGATCTGATGGAGGACCGAGCTCCTCTAACAGCCTATCCTCATTTCCTATCCCAGAAGTGACATGCGGATGAGGGCAACTCACACCAGTGGAGGCAGGAAGTTAAATACAGGATCTGCCTGATGATCTGGAAAGGGAGGGGGGATTTCCCATGCTAAGATGCCCTCCCCTGCTCAGAGAAAGAACTTCCTCCACTAATGGAAATCGACTGCTACAACAGCTGCTCAAGGGGAAAGGAGGCCGTCGCTGGTGCCTCACCTTCTGCTCCGTCAACTGATGTTATCACGCCAGCAGCAGGGTTAGCGAAAGGAGGCAATGTTACAATGCCACTGGTTGTGAACTCTGATGAAAATCTAATCCAATTTCCCCAAATTTGGAGGATCAGCTGTGACGGGGTATGTATGGATTGTCCCCTGCCCCACTATCATTTGTACATAAAGGATGAGTTTGCATTTTACTCACTGCCTGCAAACAGAGACTAAATTTTCCACACATTTTGAAGACTTGGGGGAAACCTTGGGGAGGGGAGAGCAAGGACACAGAAATTTTGATAAACACTGAAGCCTATTTAATACTCACTTTCTTATCAAAGCTAAGCTTACTTTACTGCTTTAATAATATGAAATGCATTATTCATACATGGTTAGCATATAAAATTATATTACTTGGCATTTTAATGCTATCTTAAATTTGTTTGTGCGAAATTTGCACATGTACCCAGAATCAGCGAATGTACTGCTGCATCTTGTGATATCTAAAAGCACATTCACCTTCGCTTTGGCCATGTGAGAAGGAAAAATAAAAATTGAAAATAGGAACCATGAACGTTGTAGTAAAACGAAAGCTCTCCATATTTGCACTGAAAACAGTATTAAGAGCTATTGTCTGGTTTGGATAGATTTTTGTTTATTGTGACATTTTAAGTCTACCCTTGTCAAAATTCAAGGTTGGAGGGGTGACCCAGAACCCCCCCCCCAACCCCCCAATGTTCAAGGCCAGTGAGAAGTTGAAATGAACTGCTGCCACGATTAACGCTCAGAACAAGGGGGCACATTGCTTTCCCTTCTCCACCTTAAGAACATTAATTATGGCAAAACAAAAACAATCTATGATTCAATGTGCTAATATAGCATATGAGTTTTGACATTGCGTGAAGGGTAGAGGCGTTCCAATTTGTCCTTCCCTTTCTCCAGAATGTATCAGCGGTGGAAAATGCCGTCAGGCTGCAACCAACGTATGGATACTCTGCAGGGTTTTCTTGGCAAGAGACAAACAGAGGTGCTTCGCCATTACCTGCCTCTCAGTAGCAACCCTGGTCTTCCCTGGTGGTCTCCCATCCAAGTACTAACCAGGGCCGACCTTGCTTAGCTTCCAAGATTGAGCTAGCCTGGGCCACCTAGGTCGGATATTACTGAGACAATTTTGGAAGCAAAGATTCCACGCGTCGCAACTAAGGCACATCATATACATGTTGTAAATACCTAATTAACTAATAGGTCCACAAGAAAAACTGCTGGTGACATCTGTTGGATTAATACTGTCAACCTAAAAATGAAGGTTCTCAGCACAGTAAGTGAATGAAGGATCCACTTTGGCAGGTATCGTACTAAAGTGAAATATGCAGCAACCTGAAAAAAATTTTTATGAGCGACTCTCGCATCAAATTCCACAGATAAAGCTGGCACCTTTGTGGGAGAAAGCAAGATTAGGAGAAGAGGATATCCTGGGATTTTAATGAAACACAGAAAAAATATCAAATTATCTAAATGAGCCTGTACAGATTTCTCGTATTCTTGAATTCCCTTGTGGGAGTACCTCCTATCAGGCTGAAGGAAGCTTTAGAAACAAGATAAGCTCTCATTCAAAAATAAATAAATTCTAAATGCTATTTAACATTTTGCTGCCACAGCTCTTGAAAGCCGCATTAGAACCTAATCTGTCACACATTTACACAAGCAGTGCTCTAACAGGGGACTAACAAGGAACAGATCTTCCCTGCTGGAATTATTTCATCCTTGTTCTAGAACAAGGGGAGAAACCCATTAAAATATGCTGGTCACCTACCTGCTATTTTGTTTTTCAAGCGTTCTATTTCCTCATTTAACTTCTTTATTTCTTTATCCCGGCTTGTGTTTGTCGTTAGGCGAGCAGAACCGTGAAGGGACTGAACAGCTTGGGTGGATTCTTAAATTGAATGAGAAGCACACACCATGTTCAGCCAAATTTGACATGTTCTACCACTTCGCCGCATGCAGCACCAAAGGGAAATGACAGGGGATCACCTTGCAACTTCCTGCTCAGCTCCAGCTTCTCCTGCTCCAGCCTTCGTATTCTCCTTTCGTAGGCCTCTATTTGCAAGCTGTTCTCCAAGTCGCGCTGCACATCCTCGTCTTTGGTTATTCCGCTGGACTGCATCACCCCCCTAAGTGAGCCTCTATCCGAAAAGCAGCTGGAACCAGAATACAGAACAGAACACATCCTAAGGACAAGTCCCATCAATGGCCATGGACAATGAAGAAGAGTTGGTTTTTATATGCTGACTTTCTCTACCACTTAAGGAAGAATCAAACTAGCTTACAATCACCTTCCCTTCCCCTTCCCACAACAGACACCCTGTGAGGTTGGTGGGGCTGAGAGAGCTGTGACTAGCCCAAGGACAAGCTGGCCTTATGTGTAGGAGTGGGGAAACCAACCCAGTTTACCAGATTAGGGTCCATCGCTCATGTGGAGGAGTGGGGAATCAAACCTGGTTCTCCAGATTAGAGTCCACCGCTCTTAACCACTACACCATGCTGGTAGTAAACCAGAGGTAGTAAAACCTCTCATTACCAGCACAAGGAGGCAGGATCGGGTGGGGGGGGGAAGGGAAGCCATGGCTTCTATGCCCTGCTTGTCATTTGCTCTACAGGGCAAGAGGTGTGGCCGCTATGTAAAGCAGGTTGCTAGAATAGATGGATCACCAATCTGCTCTAGCAAGGCTCTACTGATGTTCTTAACTGATGTGTTTGACCCTAAGGAGTAGGTTTCCTGTTAAGAACTCAATAGCTTTAAAACACCTGTTAAGGTCATGTTCCGTAATGTGCTGTCAGGTTGCAGCTGACTTACAGCGACCGCATAGGGTTTTCAAGACAGAGAGGAAAGGAGGTTGTTTGCCATTGTACACAACAGAAATTCCTCTTTCCGAGCAGGTTTGCAGGTAAAGAACTGCAATAAGGTGCAGCTCCTCGGCTTTTTTCCTCCAGCCCCACTTAGCATTCAGGAAGGTTTAAGAGGGAGGAAGCTGATGAGGGCAATGGCAGGAACAGCTTCAGTTTCAGTGGAGACATGACAGGGAATGGGTGAGTGGGATGCCAATGCTGCTGCCTCCTTTTCCTTTTTTGGGGATTGAGCAATGTCTCCTATGGAGGACCGGTGATTTCCCTTACCTGTGAGAGGTGTCTGGGACAGATCATAGGCTTTCCAAGTAGAAGCCTAGAGATTCAATTCTCAATAAAGATGGGCATCAGGACTGGGAAAGCCCTTTGCGTGACCTCCTGGGGCACCACAGCGAATCAGAATAGAGGTTAGTCAGCTAGATGACAGCTAGTGGCATGACTCAGCTGAATACTGTTGGGCTTCACAGGTTTGTATGTAAACGTGGTGTTGGAGGAGAGTGTTACGGATACCATGGAACGCCAAAAAGACCAATAAGTGGGTTCTAGATCAAACCAAGCCTGAGATGTCCCTAGAAGCTAAAATGACTAAACTGAGGCTGTCATAGTTTGGTCACATTATGAGAAGACAAGAGTCACTGGAAAAGACAATCATGCTAGGAAAAGTTGAAAGTAGCAAGAAAAGAGGAAGACCCAACATGGGATGGATTGACTCAATAAAAGAGGCCACGGCCCTCAGTTTGCAAGACCTGAGCAAGGCTGTTAACAACTAGGATGGTTTGGAGAACATTGATTCATAGGGTCACCATGAGTCAGAAGCGACCTAACAGCACTTCACACATACACAAAGCCTGTTAACACCTCCCAAAACCCCATACTCCTATTGGCCAGCTAGATAACAAGCATTCACCGTCAACATTACCTTCACTACAAATACTGATTTGCTTAAAAACATCCTGTATGGTGAGTGCCAAGTCCACAGTCTTGGGGCAGTTAATGGAAACCAGGGAGACTGAAAACTCAGCCTTGAAACTTACTGGGTAAGTTTCAACTCTCAACCTGGGGTCTGACACACACATAAGGCCAACAACATTGTAATGCTATCCTGAACTCCCTGGAGGAAGAATGGGATAAACATTTAATTTGGAAATAATTTTATTTGGAAATACAGGTAAGCGTACACAGATTGCCCATCATGATGATGGATCCTCCTCCTTGGGACAGCTACCACCTGAGGCTTTTTAAAACTTTAAAGCCAACTTCCCAGAGTTGCGCATTTACCTTCTGATACTTAATTCCTCTCATCCTCATCCCCAAATGACATGAAACTTAAACACATTTAACTGCATTTTCTCACATTCTCCCTTGTTGGGTATAAGTACAAAGATGCTTGGAGATGCAGCTGTTTCCTGTTTCCCTCCCTCCTCTACAGCCCCTGGAGATGTTCAAATATTTGGTGCTGGAGGTTCCAGGACCCTTGTGGGCAAAAGGGCCAGGTGGCATGGGGCGCTGCAATGAGGAGGGGAAATTGGGTAATGTCCACCCCTTTTTCCTCTCCCATCAGCAGTGATCATGCTGGCGTAAGAGATTCCAGTAACACAAGAAAGGAGCCTGCCCAGTTCTCCCTCCTCGCTGCAGCGCCCCCTAGAGGACCCACCTGGGTCCCTTAACCTCCCGCTCCAGTTTTTCAGAGTTCTCAGGGGGTTGCTGAGGGAGCAGGTGGGAAAGAATTGTGCTTCTGAGCATCACTGTGGTCAGGCTTCATGGGACCCAACCACTGGTGTTTCCATAGTTGAAATATAGTTTGTAAGCTTCTTAGGGTACAGACCTGCTGCTCTACAAGGCCCTTGTACCATGATGGTATTACAAAACAGTCTATTTCAACAACAGGAAGCAAAGAAAAATAACAGAGGCTCATAAATTCATTATGACATTTTACCGGGCAATTCAAGAAATTACTCTAAAGACACGATGAATCTGTTAACCTGAACACAAGTATTTTTGCACGAACCCCCACGTCTTGAGAACTTATTCACCTACCTTTCAGTGGTGTAGGTAAACCCAACAAAAGGTAAATGCAATCCAGAAAAGCCAGTGTGAGAACCAGGTGGTATCATTTCCTACCAAAAAAAAACAAAGTCCCTAAGATTAAAGGTAAGTGAAATTTGGACAACAAGTAATATAAAACCACACAAACATATTGGGGGGCAGTGATTGCTGAAGACTGGTTTGTGTGCATGCGTGCGCACGCCGTCAAGTCACAGCTGACTTAGGGCGACCCTGTAGGGTTCTCAAGGCAAGAGATGTTCAGAGGTGGTTTGCCATCGCCTGCCTCCACATCACGCCCCTGGTATTCCCTGGAGGTCTCCCATCCAAATTCTAACCAGGGCTGACCCTGCTTAGCTGTCTGAAAACTGACGAGATTAGGCTAGCCTGGGGCTATCCAGGTCAGGGCCAAAGACTGATTTACCCGTCTTCTAATAAGGTAATGTGTTTATGCCCCACTCGGCTCATTTTGGAATGCTGTACAAGAGAGCATATTCTCTTCTACCAGCCACACATCTTCCATCCTCCTTTTGAGCAGATGCCCCTACCATGTCTCGTTTTGCTTTTTCTGACCATGGCTAATAACTTTTCCCTGTTAGGCAAAAAGCAAATGCTATCAGAATAAGGAAGGTGTGGCTGTTTTTTAAAAGCTGAGACACCTGCTCAGAATAGGGGGGTGATCTTTGGGAGAGTGTCTGCTCAGGATGAGCTGACCTGATGACGTCTTCTGGCAATGTCTTCTCATCCTCTTCAAGATGGGACAGAACAAGTATTAAGTAGTCTTGCTATGGAAATATATTCTTTCTTCTTTGCTTTTACTGGCTGCTGGAGAGAGACCTCCTGATATCTCTTCTACACTCTTCTCAGGATAATAAAGTGGCTTAACCATGGTTTGGACTGTTTATGCTTGATTTTAAAACACAGCATAGTCAGGCTGAGAGTCATTTACGGATTATGAAGACAGAAGCAGCAGAATTGTGGACTGTACAGCGTCAGAATTAGGTGGGAGTTTAAAAAGAAGCTCCGTGCGCTGTGGTCAGCTAATAAATTCAGGAAAAGATTATTAATTTTGCTCAATATCCTAAAGTCACCACTAGGAACACTCACCAGCCTGGGGTAGCAAGTGTGAGGGGGAAATGTTGGTTCATTGATTGTTGGACAAAGCTGTGCTTAACATTTTAAAGTAATTGAACAAGTAATCAGGAGGCATTTCAGAAGAAACTAAACCATTCCCCATATTTTATTAGTAACTTTTAACCAGACAGAAGAGCTAGATTCAAGTCCAGTAGCACCTTAAAGACTGAAAACATTTCCAGGGTATCTGACTAAGGGAGCTTTGACTCTCAAAAGCTTATACCCTGGAAATCTTGTTGGTCTTTAAAGGGGCTACTGGATTCGAATCTAACCATTCTACCGTAGACCAGTATGGCTACTCACCATAACTTTTAACCAGACAATCAGATACAAGCTTTATTTACCAAGACACATTATTCAGATTCATTTGTTTAAAGCAATTATACCCTAATGTTACTTTACAAGAGTTATTAGTCTCAAGTCCAGTACTACCTTTGAGACCAACAAGATTTTTAAGGTATAAGCTTTCAAGAGACAAAGCTCCCTTCATCAGATACTAGATGTTCTCCTTCAGACCATCCTTCTGAAACTTACATGAATTGTGTTCTACGGAAACCCCAAAGGTACTTGGAAACCTATTGGGTCTATTCAATAAGGAGGTCAGTAATGGTGGACAAACCTCTCTGGAAGAGTTTGCCCACCAATAAAATGCTCAGCCACAGTGGGCTACTGATTACTCTCTGGAATACTTTGTCATTTCATGTGGAGGCCAAATAGGATTGTGACTCAAGAAGGTACCTTGGAATGCTACAAAGAATCCTCTGCCCCATGAAGAAGCTCTGGGATTCGCTTATTCTTTTTAATAGGAAAACCTGTCCAACACAACTGTTTAAAAGCCACAACGTTATACAGCAAAGAAGAAAAGAAACACTCACAGGGTTTCTTAATACATCATCGTCTACATCAAAGTTCGATGTGTCTGAAGGACTGCTAACTTCTGGAATGTAAGGTGCTTCTAAGTTTCGGATATTATCCCAGTTGAGTCCTTCGAAAAATGCATGTGACTTGAAATCTTCTATTCCATTCTGACCCAAACGACGTTCTCTGCTACATATAAGCCGCTGAATTAGGTCTTTTGCATCTTCGGATACATCTGTAACATGGGATGGAAACTGAAACCTCTCCTGGGGAAGGGGGAGGGAAAGAAAGCCTTTGTTTCAAATTTCTAGAACGAGAGAACGCTGCAGAAGAAAATACTTTTACAACAGGTTTACTGAGTTGCGGTAGAATGCAGGGGAAACAGAGTTGTAGTAGTCTTATGACTATGACCTATGAGTTAACAGTCCAATATTAGAGTAAAGGCATAAACCATACTTTGCAATTAACAGCTCATTGCAGTGGCTGGGAACGGTGTGGCCGAGGCGCCGCTGAAGCACCTCCAAAGAGGTTTCCTGGCCACTGCAAGGCGAAAAAATGCCTTTTAAAAACGAAAAGTTAGAAAATGGGGAAAACACCCCATTGAAAACAGTGATGCTGTGCCAACAAAAAGCTGGTGCAGCACCGCTGTTTCTGCAGGGGGCATTCCCGAGCTGGAAGGGGTCAGCTCCACCCCTGGGAACGTCCCCCTAGGCCAGCGCCACAGTTCTCTTCCGGGATTTAGGTCCCAGAGTGGCTACGGGGGTGGTGGTGGAGCTCTGTGCAGCTCTGAGGTGCCCTGGCACCAACGGAAACGCCCCCCGCCCCAGCGTAAGTGTTCCTTATTCCGTGATAGGAGGGCACTTATGCTGACGCAGGGGTCCCGCCTCCTCCACACCACTTTCAGCCCCAAGCTCAGGAATGGGCTGTCGAGACGTTAAAGAGCACAGGATTTGAAAATACGAAAACAAAATTACCAAGTCGTTTAAATCTATGCTTTGGGAAATATCGAAATAGTGAAATGAATTATAACTTGGTAAACAGTTCATTACAGTGGACTGACCTGCAACATAGATTTTTAGAAAACTGTTTATATCACATTTCTGTGAATATCATTATTAATTGATGGAACAGGAAAACATAAGGGGTGATTTTCTATCAAGCACTTAATTCTTCTATGCTCTTTGACTTTTAACTAATACAAATCGTTAGACACTGTGTTCTCATTTATAAGCTTCTGAAGACGAGAGTACAGTGAGAGAAGTTCAGCAGTGGGTTTGGCTGCCAAGGGAGGTGGTGAGCTCCCCCTCTCTGGCAGTCTTCGAGCAGCAGCTGAACAAACACTTGTCAGGGATGCGCTAGCTGGGTCCTGCACTGAGCAGGGGGTTGGACTAGATGGCCTGTATGGCCCCTTCCAACTCCATGGTTTTATGATTCTGTGTAAATGACTGGCCCAAGGTCACCCTCCGAGTTCCATGGTAAGCAAGGATTTTGTCTTCCCCAGGCCCAATCCAATACTCTAACCTGCATACTACACTGGATCTCCTTGTTTTGTTTAGCCTCATCTGCCTTGCAGGTTTGGGAGGACTAAAAGAGATGAGGGGAGAACCTTCAAGCTCCATGGATGAAATGGGGGATTAAATATATACATACAAATCAATGTGTCTTTCACAAAATGAAAGGTCTGCTCCCCCAGTACTTAATAACCTCAGAAAGCACAAGATGAATTTTGCCTATAAATTTCATTCTTTAGGGGAATGAAGGTAATCTCTAATACATATTATATTCATGGCTTACATGTTTTTATTCTTAGAAAGAGACGGTATTTAAACTTTACAATATTTGTATACCATTTATAATATACGTAATTATTCCCAAAGCAGTTCACAATAACAGCACAATTAAAAACAATATCTATTACAACAACCAGAAATCAGCAATTACAAAAACCAGGCAGATTAAAATGGTACAGTATTTAAGTCACTAAACCAGGGGTCCCCAACGTGATGCCTACCAACACCTTTCCAGGTGCCCACCAAGAGTTTTTAGAAAGTTGGGGAAGGGGGATAGATAGGTCTCCTGCCCTGCAGGGCTTCTGATTGGCCACGGGAGTTCTGATTGGTTGAGCAACACTGCCACTACAGTGTTGATTTTATTACCTATCACTCCTCATTCCCAGGGTACTCATTTAAAAAACTGTTCCTTTTGTCCCCTGTACTTTTACTCCCTCTGTGTGTGGTTGACTCTTCCTCCCATAGTGCTGTTTTGCAGATACCCCCACCACCCTGTGTCAGAATTCCAAAGGGGCCCACAGGCTCAAAAAGATTGGGGACCCTTTGAACACGTGAAGCTGCCTTATACTGAATTAGACCCTTGGAACATCAAAGTCAATATTGTCTACTCAGACCGGCAGCGGCTCTCCAGGGTTTCAGGCAGAGGTCTTTCACAACACCTACTTGCCTAGTCCCTTTAACTGGAGATGCTGGGGATTGAACCTGGGACCTTCTGCACGCCAAGCAGATGCTCTATCACTGAGCCACAGCGCCTTGCCTTAAACAGTCAGGTAGAATCTACCAGAAAAGGCACAACAGAATAAAAGGGGCTTGACTTCTTTCCTTTAAAAGAGGGAGGGGAGTATATCAACCTGAACTTGAAGTGGAGGGAATTTCTTGGCTCAGTAATCACTACCAAAAGCCTTGTTGAAGGCAAACTCCCTAACTGATAATGAGCAAGGCTGATGAATTTTAATCATTCTTGTTTCATCTTTAATGCTGCAAACTGATTTTTAATATAACAGATTAAAACCATATGAATCATGCAATCAATATCAATAAGCGGGACTTCAAGGCAAAGCAAATTAGCAGCGCCAATCATGGCCATATTGATTTGGAAATAAATTCCACTGATTTGAATGAAACTTACTTCCAAGTAAGGAAGTTAAGCGCTGCAACTTAAGCACTCTGCGTATTCTTTCTCCCCCAAAAATGTCAAACGGGCAGAATTTAAGTCTATTTTAACAAAATACCCTTTTTTCTGTGGAAGGGACCCAAAAACTAGAAAAATCCTGACAATTTCAAGGGCAAATCCTGGAATTTCTGGAAGAATCCTGACAATTACTTATTCCTGCCATGCTCCAAATAAAGATGGGTGCAACTGTCCGAACAAACAGGTCTCTAGTAATCTGAAACCAGGCATTACTGTAGGTTTTTAAGAAAATGTTAGGTGGCCATCTGTCAGCAATGTTGATTCTATGACCTAGGCTTAAACAGATGATGAGAGGGAGGGCATCTTGGCCATCTTCTGGGCATGGAGTATGGGTCACTGTGTGTGTGTGTGTTTCCTGCATTGTGCAGGGGACTGGACTAGATGATCCTGGTGGTCCCTTCCAACTCTATGATTCTATATTACCACAGCACGGCTCTGGCAGGGCTGCCCCCCCAGAACCATTTTACATATTTTAACATTTGCAATTTCAATAGTAAATATTTCAGGGAATGTTAATTCAATAGCGCTTACTTCATGATTCATAATTTTCCCATATGTCTCCACCAGCGACTCTGCATAAAAAGGTGTTTCCCCATACAACATTTCATACATGCAGACGCCCAGCGACCACCAGTCACATTCAGGCCCATACTTTCCCATGCCATCCTCCATCGCTTGCAATATCTCAGGAGAAATGTAGTCAGGGGTGCCCACTGCTACTGAAGACTGCACCTTCAAAATAAAAAAAAAGAACAGAAAAATTCCTTAGCAACACTGACTAGATCATGCGGATTGCATTCAGATATCACAATAAATTCTAGTTTGCTTAAACTAGTTTGTTGCACAAACCCTGGTTAGTCCATCAGACATACATAATGGATGACCACAGGTTCACAAATCTCAATTAGTCTGCTACTTGGCTCCCTTCATGTCTCCAAGCGGAATCCCTAGATACAATCCCAAGTTCCCTTGCAGCGTCAAACTGCTGGCAAAGCCTAACTACATACGTACCCCTCTTGCTATTGGTAGGCTGCAATAAATGGGAGAACACTGGGAGGGGGTAGAGAAGCAGCTGAGGGAGCCGGCGTGGTGTAGTGGTTAAGAGTGGTGGTTTGGAGCGGTGGACTCTGATCTGGAGAACCGAGTTTGATTCCCCACACCTCCACATGAGTGGCGGAGGCTAATCTGGTGAACTGGATTTGTCTCCCCACTCCTCCACATGAAGCCAGCTGGGTGACCTTGGGCTAGTCACACTCTCTCAGCCCCACCTATCTCACAGGGTGTCTGTTGTGGGGAAGGAAGGTAAGCCGGTTTCTGTCTTAAGTGGTAGAGAAAGTCGGCAAATAAAAACCAACTCTTCTTTTTCAAACTAAGCCTCCTCAACCTCCCCCCCCCTCGAGCTACTTCATGGATTTCCTGAACTTTTAAGAACTAAAACACTCCCACCTCCTTTCTCTCTTGCCGTTTTGCTGCTTTTTAAATTTTGTATTGAGAGAGACTGAAATCTCCAAAGTAGATTCCTTCTTACTACTAAGAAGGGAAATGTGTGAAGAGAAGACAGAAGAAAGTGGTCTGTGGGGGGGGGGGTGAGCATCTTTATAAAGCATCAACAGCTGGATGATGCTGGAATAGCAAGTGCTTGCTTATGCTGGTCTGTGCTTCTCTCTCTGCATGCAGGAGGCTAAAACAGATGGTCCTGTTGCGTGGACCAGGGTTTCTGCATTCAAACTTCATGACGTAATAATCCGATGCAAACCACGACACAGAATCCCAGGTTAGCACTCACCAACAAACCACAGTTTGCTGGACAGCCTGCATTTAAACACCACACTAATCTGAAGTTTAATCAAACAGCTGTGTTCATCGTTAAATCTGAATGACAGCAAATCATGATGTCTAATAGGGCTAGGGCAAAAAAGAGTGTTACAGACATTCTTGACAATAGTTATTTCAAGCGATTATATTTTATAAAAATATTTTTATGTCAACATTTTAAAGACTTCTAATTTTTCGGGTTAGATTTCAGTCCAATAATACCTTACAGACCAACAAGATTTTTGGGATATGAAGCTGCCTTATACTGAATAAGACCCTTGGTCCATCTAAGTCAGTATTGTCTACTGGCAGCAGCTCTCCAGGGTCTCAGACTGAAGTCTTTCATATCACCTACCTGCATAGTCCCTTTAACTGGAGGTGCTGGAGATTGAACCTGGGGCCTTCTGCATGCCAAGCAGATGCTCTACCATTGAGCCATGGCCCCTCCCCTAAAAGTTTTATAGAGTTAAAGCTCCCTTCATGAGATATGTGTCAGAATGGAGATCTCAGTCCTTATATCCCAGTCCGAAGTTGGGAAGGATGTTGCCAAGAAGGAACTTACGATGCAGAGGTACAATGCACACTGTAATCAGCTAGATGAGAGATTCTTAGGAGCATAAAATCAGCATCAGTGGTGAGACCTCACAGACTTCATTCAGGGTTTAGTTTCCCTTACTTTAAGTTTTCTTTCTCAGAGGTTCTGAGCGGGGGCAGTCTTTTATGATTAAAAGGCAACTCTCTCTTGGCTGCAGTTATGATCTTGTCACTAACAAGAAGGGAAGGGGGTTCCCTTTCACTCCCAGACCAAGCCTGGAAGAGTTCCACTCATAATACATGTAGTTAGCACCATATTAAATAAACACACTAAGTTTCAAACTGGGGAAAGTAAGAGTTTCGCATCTTTCCCCCCCTTTCCTTCTTCTAAAAGGAAAGGAAGACATACCACCAAACTTGAATTGCCTGTGTCTGCTATGAAGACATACTGGCAATACCAAATAAAGTACATCTTTAGCTTTCTATCTGGGCACATGGGGGCTGGGGAGAGACTGCTCCGCCCTGCAACCAATGGGAATGAAAATTCATGTCATGTTCTTTCTCGAGTGGTCACAGTGATAGGGCAGGCTTCTGATGGGATGTACCACAGTCGTACATTCTAAGCGCAGAGATATTTCACATATGGCACTGAAAAACAACGTTTTAAATTATTCTCCTGCCAAAAGCTGCCTAGGCTTAACAGCGTATGTCCATATGGTGGTGCCTATTATGGGTTGCATCCCAAGTATTCAGGAGAAGAGGTTGCTCTCCTTGAAAAGTAAGCTGTGAGCCTCTCTGGAGGCTGATTACCTTCTTCTTGATAAGATCAATAGGCGTACTATTTAATCTACTGGGTTATCATCAAGGAAGACACCCAGGTCCCTTAAAAGAGATGAAAAGAAATTCAGGGATTCAGATTTTCTTGGAACACAGAAGTTTGTTACATCTAGACGGTGCCATTCTCATTCTTTCTGGTAACCCATGTTTGAGCAAGAAGATTATTCTGTTCTAGGCAAGATGCTTGAGTCAGTTCTAAGCATTGCTCCATCTTCATGGAAATGAAGCGATCTTTATTAACTGATAAAATGGTAAGTTCAGACACTATGTGGAGAAGCAATGCCTAAGAGGAATGTCATCTTGACAGATTCTTTAAAGAATCAGTAGCCTTTGGCCCAAAGGGACATTGGTAATGGAAGGCAGAGGCAGCATGGTGTAGTGGGAAAGAGCAGCGGACTCTAATCTGGAGAACCAGGTTTGATTCCCCACTCCTACGGGTTTGTTTCCGCACTCCTACACATGAAGCCTGCTGGGTGACCTTGGACTAGTCACAGTTCTCACCAAGCTCTCTCTCAGCCCCACCTACCTCACAAGGTGTCTGTTGTGGGGAGAGGAAGGCGATTATAAACTGGTTTTAAGATTCCTTAAAGGTAGAGAAAATGAGGGTATAAACCAACTCTTCTTCTTCTACAGTTAAATAAAGGGATTAATTAATTGTATGAAAGTTTAGCAGAAATTCTCCCAGAGGAATCTATGAATATAGGGATGCTATGATAGATCTGCATGAAGGCAATAAAGTGGAAGTGACACTATCAGAATATCCAAGTCCAATTAACCGCTGCCATTCAAACTTCTAAACTGAGAGTTGAACACATTTCAGTTGGGTGTGTTAAAACCAGGCTTTGAGAAAGAAGATCCCCTGCGGTGGAAGGTATGACAGATTGCCAGGCAACCAATGAAAAAGCTCTGTTGTCAACACACATCTGAGCCAGAAAACCAACTATCAGTTTGGCTTGTACCTTTTGCTTCAGCACTTTCTGGATAACCTGGAGATCAATTCGAAGGAAACATGTACAGTAGTCTTTCTGGCATCTCTTACCAATGCTTGTTAGCACAGGAACAGAGAACATAATTTGTTCACTTGAAGGATGTCCTGAGTGGCTAACAAATTGGTCGGTCTCTAACCTCCCAAATGTTTACACAATCACAAATACTGTAGGATTAAGTTGCCCTCAGATTGGTCCACTTTCCTCCTGCTGAGGCAGTCTGCAGTTATATTCTTGACACCCGCATTGAGCTCTGCCCTGATGAGAGGTGGGGTTCTATTCTGAATAACATGAACGCTTCCTTGTGAAATAGCATGATCTCATGCCTCTATGATGGTTCATGTGACCTTTTGCTGATATATAGTTTACATGGACATGTAGTTTGCTTTGAAATGCTAGAAAAACCTGTTGTATCACTGAGTTCTAGCCAACTGACAGTCGTCTTGGCCTCCTTCTGAGACTTGGTTCCTTGTTCTGTTGGAAACGGGGGCTGGCACCTGTTGATCAAAAGGCAGGGCTTTTCCAAGAAAAGAAACATGGAACTCAGACAGCCATTATCCTACTACCACACCAGTTCCTTGTGTGGGTATATTTGAACCCTCAGCAGTCCTCGTGGGGGAGTGGTAGTTTTTGTAGTGGGTGGCTCCGAACCATGCCATGGGATCATGTCCACAAAGGAGACCACAATAAGGAAGGATGGCAAATACACAGAATGCATCAGAAAGATTAAAAATACATTATTGTATGACAGTCACCGTAAGAGTAAGTAAAGACACCAGATTTTGTCAGGAAAGTTTTTAAAACACTGGCAGCCAGCACTCTCCTGCTGGACTGCCCCCCTTTCCTCCAGTAGGAAACAGTGGACAGGTGTGCTGAGGGGCCCCTACTCTGAGAGCCAGAGTGGTGTAGTGGTTTAGAGCGGCGGTTTGGAGCGGTGGACTCTGATCTGGAGGACTGGGTTTGATTCCCCACTCATCCACGTGAGCGGAGGAGGCTAATCTGGTGAACTGGATTTGTCTCCCCACTCCTCCACATGAAGCCAGCTGGGTGACCTTGGGCTAGTCCCACTCTCTCAGCCCCACCTACCTCACAGGGTGTCTGTTGTGGGGAGGGGAAGGGAAGGTGACTGTAAGCCAGTTTAGATTCTTCCTTAAGTGGTAGAGAAAGTCGGCACACAAAAACCAAGTCTTCTTCTTCTTCTTCTACTCCAGGGGTCTGTAAAATTGAACCCCTTTTTCTACTCTGATTGAAACTTGGGGGGTCTTCAGATTAGAGGGAGGACTATGTTCCGTGCATGCTTGGTGCCATTATCTTTAAAAATAGCTGCACCAGAATCTCAAGTTTGTTCCCCCCACTGAAAATAATGGTGCCAAAATTTCAGAACACCCCTCCCCCAAACCCAAACAACATGGATTTGAATCCTGAACTGGTACTATCTTACCCAAAAACCAGGAATATGTGCTCAAGGTATGTCTCTCCCCCTAAACCCCAGATGTGAAATTACAATTGTTTTCCTCATAGCATGAAGGCTTCTTCCCTTCTATGAAGGAGCTTGGAAAGAGCTTATTGGGTTTTGGGAGTTTGGTTTGAAATAATTCGTGAAACTCTCGAATGTGTATTGGATCTGAAGTCTCATAAAGAAAGAGATCCTTTGACTTCCTTCCATAATGAGGGAAGAGCTTTTCCTGGTCCTTAGCTTTGACTTAATTTTCATCTAGTGACTCCAGGGATTCAGTGAAAAGAACACTTCAAAAGCAGGATCAGGATGCTAGTTTGACTCCCCCGTAGTGTATCCAGCTGTTTCTGCATACTGCCATATTTGTGACCATTGTGTGTGTTAAGTAGCTTCTTACTCATGGCAACCCTATGAATCAATGTCCTCCAAAACATCCTATCTTTTACAGCCTTGCTCAGGTCTTGCAAATTGAGGACTGAGTCAATCCATCTCTTGTTGGGTCTTCCTCTTTTCCTGCTGCCTTCAACTTTTCCTAGCATGATTGTCTTTTCCAGTGACTCTTGTCTTCACATAATGTGACCAAACTACAATAGCCTCCGTTTAGTCATTCTAGAATTACTCTGGCCTAAAACTGAATACAATCTATTGATGAATCTGCTAAAAAATGGTTCAGAAAGAGGTATATTAAGATCATCTTTAATCCCTCTGGGTTGAGCTATCTCAGCAAGAGGCAAGGTTACCTGCCAAGAGGTGAGTAATGAGTTGGCTGCTGGAGCCCAAAGCATGCCTCGGGCGGCTTCAATTTTCCCCTTCTCAAGGCTGGTTTTACGGATTTAATCACACAGACCCTTAGGCAAACATCCATGTCAGCAGGGATTACTGAAGAAGAGCTTAAGGTTGCCAGTGAGGCAGCTAACAAAGGTATTTTAAGTTTGCTCATTTCCCAAGGAAGTACGCAAAATTTAGAAGCTAGTCTATGAGACATGTTGTTTACAGGTAGGAACCTCATATTTTGTTTTGGCTAAATTGTCAATAGATGTCAGGGAAAATGAATTGTGAAGGGCTTGAAAAGACCTGAAAGAAGGCTGCCTCAGAGCCTTTGAGGTGGCTGGTGGAACTTCCCTCCCCTTCCCCTTTGATGTAAATGAATCAAGCTATTCTCAGACTACTGATGTAAGTGGTTAGTTTTAGCGCTTTCAGATGAAACTCAGACCACTTTGGGCAATAGTTTTGGGGACATATCAGAGGGGAACAGACATTCTTCCCTCTGGTTCCTCCTCCGATTGCTCTCCCTTCTTTGGGAGAGAGTTGACATCCATGTCTTCTGAAAACGCAGATGATTGGCCCATGGCGGTAATGCGGGCTCTGTGAGCAGCAATTATCATCTACCTGTCGCCTTTCTGAGCTATGGTCAGAGGAACAAACCTGGCTAGAGCCACAAAGAGCTGCATTCCTATCAATGAAGACTATGCCACTCCTGGAAACCATGGAAAATGAAACTGCATAATTTGTAGGCGTACAAGGAAGTTTACATTTAATTCCTGCTCCCAGAATTTGGGAAAGACCTAGCGTTTTCTCCCTGAAAGCAAACTATACAGCTGAATCCTCAGTTTATTCAAAAAAAGCAGGTGAAATAGACCATAGAGTTCCATGCTGAGAGGCTTTAGCTCCCTTAAAGACAAATTCATGGGTTTTAACTTATAAAAATTATCACCACAGTTTTGAGATATGTTATATTCTTTATATACAAAACCAAACTAACTTAATTTGCTTTACAAGAGCTTACGTAGGAACCGAAGAGGAACGAGACAAAATCATATGATGTTCCATACATAAAATATCTTATCCCACTTGGGCTTCTGCACAACTATACACCACTAACCCATCCCATGGTGTCTTTCTATTCATCTAACTCTAGAGTAACAGATTCCTTCAAAGGGTTCTTATACATTGCAGTAACTTAAAAAGTCCTGTTTTGAAAAGAATTCATATAAAATGTTATCAGTACATACAGTGCCATCCTCGCTCATCTTCAGACATGATCCAAAGTCTGCCAGGCGGATATGGCCGTTCACATCCAGCAAAACATTATCGGGCTTTATATCTCTGATTTTAAAAAAGAAAAGAGATTACTCTCACACGGTATAGACATTAAGTCAAAACTAGCTTTGCTGAGTAATTATTAATCCACATAAGCAGTCAATCATGTATTTTACTCCACTGCTGCATTCACTTGATTATAAATGCAGGTGCAATTTTGTAATAGTGTCAGGGATTTAGAAATTGTCATGTTGAAACAGTGGCGGACTGGCCACTGGCCATTATGTCAGCTTGCCCGATGGCAAGTGGGCCCTGTGGGCCCCTGATGAAGTGAGCCCCCTTAAACATGAGACAATATATTAAAAATAAAAATTAATAAAAATTAAATGATAGCCTTATAGTTGTGGGTGGGCCCCCTTTGTCTCCTGGCAACCAATATTTTTAGACCCAGTCCGCCACTGTGTTGAAAACAGATTCCTTCAAACTGGCTGCTAAAAAAACACAACCCCCCTCAAACCGGAAACAGTCATTAAAACAAACTGAAGACCTCAAAATACGTTCCAAAGATGAAGTTCAGACCTGACTGCACTGTTAGCCCTTCGTGCCAGACTACAGACACAGCAGTTCAACATAAATACCAAGTGGCAGAAGTCGCCTGCAGATGGCAAGGCAGGAAAGCCCAAAAGAAACTGCAAGGGGTCCAAACATGCCAGCAAATTAAAAGATGATCTTTCAACAGTCGTAAGCACAAAGGATACGTTAGAAGCATTATCGCCGTGACACTCATCCAGTTATAAAGTTGTCATGCGCCACTAAAATGACTTGTATCTGACATGGCATTTTGTTCCCAAAAATCAGATAAGCGTGGCATAAATACCGCTGTACTAAATATAATCCACTTATTTTTTGCAAAATAGCTACTGTTTCAAAAGCCAAATGTAATGGTATCCTTATAAAATGGGCAAACTTTAGCAGTTTATCTATTCCTGACTGCTGGTGGCAACATGGAAGCATTGCCTAGTGACAATGGTGTGTGTGTGTGTGTGTGTGTGTGTGTGTGTGTGTGTGTGTGTGTGAGAGAGA